>NC_083613.1:3466558-3801558 GCF_963584025.1 Labrus mixtus
GAATCCAAAGCAGCAGCATGAGCGTCCTGTTGTCTTTTGTGTGTCTGGATGAGACTCTGAGTTATTTATGGGCTCTTTAACACACTGAGGGGTCAGGGAGGAGGGCCGGCGAGGTGAGCACCGCTCTGGATGGAGACAACAGCTCATTCAATAGAATCAGTGCCAAAGCAGTCTCTCTTAATAAAATTCCTTCTCGTTCTTTTAACCTCCTCCGCTCCTTTTTTTCCCCTTTTCCATCTCTGGCTCTTCCATACCTAATTCTTTCCATTTCCAATTTTTTCCTCCCTCAGCCTCTGAATAAAATCTAATTTCTTTCAGGTCCACTCCTGCTAATTTGGCATTAATGCTTCAACCCGGTTTCCTTCTCTTCCAACTCTCACATCTCTTCGCAGCTCCTTTACTCAGGATGAAATTCAAGTGTCATTTTAAAAATCTCCCACTGATCAAATCTGATTTTCCTCACCATCTCTCACACTAATGTGTATTTAAAAAGATCTAATGCTTCATTTTCTGTTGAGCTCTCTCCCTGATTCTGGTCATAGGTCTCCCTCTTATCCATGTGTCTCTGTTAAAACTAAAGGTGGAATACTGTACAGTGTGAACAGTGTGATGTGACGGTATATTATACAATGCGATGGCAGATATGTGTCCATGACAGAGGAAGTCATTGCACAGTCATTGTTTGAGATGACAATACAAACATCACTTTCATCATTCTTAAGGGAGAAAACATTTGGGTCCTATCTGTACATATTTGTGGGTCAAAAAACTAAAAGGTGCACAAAGTTTGGAATGAGGTAAAATAGGTTGTAATGGCTGAAATACAAATATTGTGATGGATCTGAATTCACTAAGTTAAACAAAGAAGTCATCCAAGAACTCAAACTTTTACGATCTGTAAGTCATCCAAAATATGAAAAGAAAAACTGGAGCTTTGATTTGAACATTTAACCTGTTTAATGAAGCCTTTTGAAAACTTAAAATATTTTGAAATTCTAAATATTTTTATTGAGTTTTCAATAGAATAATGGCAAGAAATAATCACAACCATAAGAAAACAGCAGAAAAGAAAGAATAAGTAAAGGAATAAATCAATGTGTCTGCTACACTTGAATATAA
This sequence comes from Labrus mixtus, assembly GCF_963584025.1. NCBI lineage: Eukaryota > Metazoa > Chordata > Actinopteri > Labriformes > Labridae > Labrus > Labrus mixtus. The sequence continues at coordinate 3,467,678 of NC_083613.1, forward strand.
AGGTTTACAGATCTTACTTTGCATATGAAATACCTCTGTATGTAATTTCTGCAGGATGAATACATGGAGGCAAATAAAGTAACACAATCAGAAAAGAAAGAGAAAAGGGAGACGGTAGGGACGAGATGAGGAGGGCTACTGATCTGGGCTATTGGCATCACATGTGTTTGCATAATAGTCTAAAAAGGGGTGCAAAGTTTAAAAAAAATCTTTTCTATTCTTGAACCGTGCTTCAGAATATTTCTCATTTAAGAACAGACTTAACCTTGTGAATCCAGTGCGAGTGAGGTGAAGGGGTTGGTGGTTTCCAGCTCAGCAGAATAAGCCTGTTGAGACTTGAAATATTTTTGAACACCAGTTTAAACTAAATATTATTTTCACTCTGTCCATCTCTCTTTTTTCCCCTGTACCTAATCTCACTCCCTCTTTTTTGCCTGTCTCACACTTTATCTCTCATCCACCCTCTGTCACCCCCTTCCTCCTCTCTCTCCCCCATCCTCTCCTCCACTGTGTAACCAAGGGTGCGAGATGTCTGGTTTCAGAAAATGTTCCCACATATCAAAAGGCTCCTGGGTTCTGAGTGGAAGCGGCCAAGAGAAGGAGAAGGTCAAGTTGAATACAGTGGGTGAGGAGAGAGGGATCAGGGCAGAGCTGTGAAGAACGGTGATTAATACCAGCAGCAGAGAGGCGGCAGCACTGAAAGGGCACTGAGAGAGGGAACTAATGCAGCACTGCTTTGTCCTTTATTTCCCCCTTCAAATATCCATTCACAGCCCTTCCCTATTGTCTGCCAATGTTTCAGAATCACCTTCATTTTTGTTTCATCTGTGCTTTTGCTGGTGAACCCTGATAACCTGCACATTCATTTGAACTGCAAATGATTTAGATTAGAAATGAACACATGCTATCAAAGCCCTGCTGTGTGTTTTTATCGATAAGCATTAGTCAAGTGAAATGTAGTTATACGACACTAAAACTATAACAGGATACTCTTCATACAGGGACGGTCTGGACCCGACTCATTATGGTATTCACAGAGAACCAACAGTGAGCAAGCACTCAGAAACAACAAGAAAGAATCTCTCTTTTATCAGGCAGAGAGCTCCACAAAAAACAACATCTTGGTGGATCACCTTCTGCTTTACCCTGTGATGAGGTCGTGTTAAAATGAGTTAATGATACAGGAAAATTCCCCCTCAAAAAGGCATTTTTTTAAACAGCTTGACAGTGACATAGTTTTGTAGATTGGTGTATTTTTTTTCTTTCAGTAGGGAAGGTCATCTTTAGATATCTTAATATCAAAACAGCAATTAACAAATCAAAAGCTCTGACCGACAAAGATAAATTCATGTATCTGTGGTAAGTCCTTCAGTCCATTCAAACTTGATTTAATGATTGGATGGTTTATCTTTCTCTCTACCTGCACTCATAGCTCCTGAGCTCAGTGTTCAAAGTCTAACTCAAATCTGGAGAATGATTTGCACAGAATTAGCAGAGCGAGCTAGTTTGATAAAAAAAAAAAGTGATGGCAATGATGCTACCTTCTCCCCCAACACCCTCCAATGGACTCATTCTGCACTGGTATTGAACCTGAGCATGTTCAGGTGTTATGGGACAGTGGGACAGATTTCTTTAAAGTATTTGCCGTATTAGCAGACACCCTTTCACCTCTGTTGCACCTCTTTTTACTTTCCCATCAGTGCACCTCTGTAGCTTTATTACAGATGTTTGAGGCTTGACAGAGGTGCACCAGTCACGTCGTAAACAGGGTGTGTAAAAGTTGCTTCACAAATCAATAGTGCCCATTTTTATTCCAATTAAGAAACATGTCGCCCGGTGCAATGGTTAGGCTCAATGATGAAAACAATAGAGCCACACAGAGGAACAGGATATATCTGTGCTGGATTTATAAAAAATCATTTTAATAGAACATAGTTTGAAACCAATATATAACCTCTTCAGTGAGGTGATGGTATTCAAATATTTGACCCTTTTTAGATATGAAAAACAGTCAAACTGAATAATACAACAATAAAAAAGACCTCTCACTGTGGTGACCATTTTCATTCTTTCATCCCAATTCCCTTGTAACATATTCCTCCTTGTTTTCTCCTCTCAGCCTCGTTTCCCCTCACCGTGAAACAACCACAAAAATAATAAATACAATTCTATTACAATAAGCAAATCTGCTCCCCCGAAGGACATCGCTGAGTAGTGTGCAGCAACTGTGCAAGGTACTCCAATCAGTGGCCTTGTTCCCTTCACACAGGCCCGCAGCTCATAATTTGCATGACATTGGACGAGTTAGCAGATACTCTCTCTCTCTCTCTCTCTCTCTCTCTCTCTCTCTCTCTTACACACACAAAAAGGACCACAAGTACAATTGCATGCATATTATGATTACATGGTTATTGCACTTCATAACAGGCAAAAGGATATTCAAAGAGGCACGATACAGGCACATGTTGTCTCAAACACACACACATGCACGCAAACACACACACACACATGCACGCACATGCACGCAAACTCAAAGACATGAGGCAAGCAGAGAGAAACCAGAAACAGATCATCCTCCTGACACATAAATGTGAAATTTTCTCTGAACATGAATCCAACTCTCTGCAGCGGTCTTGTGCTCTGGTTCCTGTCTGCTGCTGCTGGTGGGCGGGTCATAGACTGGGACTGTTTGTGTTTGTGTTCTGTGTGTTCTCCAAATCATCCCTTTGCTTATAAGTGCTGCGTAATTAACCGTTAAAATCCTTTTATTCAATCATAGCTTAGTGACTGGAAGTTGGCCCAGCAGGTCTGTCAGGCTTTGAACCGTACCAGAGCCAAAGTGTAAGGCATGGCTCACTAACGTGCTAATGATAGTGGCTTTTAAAGGTGACTTCCCATATAAAGGGACAGGGTATCATTATTTTTTGTAGTAACATGCTAAACACACAGGCTGTGTGGTGATGATCATCCATAGTCATGTTTGCAATAGTAAATAGGAATGTTTTATTTCCAGATGTGTGTCATGTCAACCACAGAACCATAGAAGAGGTGGATGTGTTCACTAAAGCCAACGACTACTGTTTCAAATCCTCGCGTAATGGATTGTGGCTGTAGCCATCTTGAACATATTTAGACGACATGTTAGAGCTGATTTAAGCTCAGAGGGGAAGTTGCTAAGTTACCGTATACAATTATACAGTCTGTAAAAAAACGTATTCATTAAATTGGATTATGAACAAAAGTCTTTTCCACAAAATACAATTCTATTTTCTGTGTTAGCTCGCTTTGGTTGTTTTGTCAAACATAATAAATATCCAGGAGGCACCATGACCACAAACAATGGAGGCACATTATGTTTATGAATTAGCTGGAAGCTAGCATACAGATTGTGGTATCCACCTGTCACCCAAAAGGCCGACCACTGCATAGGATTATGTGACTTAAAACCTTAAAGGTAATATGTGACTGACCAAGTGCAGGAGTTTGTAGAACTGATATGCATCCTCAAGTTGATTCAGTCCTTATTTATTTGAAGTATTTTAGACCAAACCAAGTATTTTCTCCAATTTGGAAAGTGTGTTGGTTCTCCTTCAGTTGTACGCTCTAGCGATGACACTCTACAAGCAGCTACCCTGAGTGGGCAGAGCCATCTCTCTTCCCCCATGTGGTTGAGAGGGAGGGGTTCCCATGAAAACAAAACAACATGAATGGAGACGTGTATAAAACATGTTTGAGCCTCTGAGTGATAAACAAGCTGAGGGAAGTGTGAACAACAAACCCAGAGGGAGCTGGACGTCACACTTTTTTTTTTAGAAAGTCATTACTCAGAGATAGTTAGAGGTTATATTTGATATCTGCTACATTAATGTTTAAAGTATTAATACATATATTTCACATATATGTTAACCAGCTGGGTTATATTAAAATATACCCCCATAGTTGTAATGAATCAAAAATGAGCTTTCAACAGCAACTGTTTTTTTTTTGTTTTTTTATGTATCAGGCTGTAAACAACTGTAACACTGCTGTGAAGTCAGTCATTTAACATTGGGCTCTATGGAGACTTACTCACTTTTAGATTATGGTGGCCATTCTAGGAACTGCAGTATCCATAATGACTCATGTCAAGATAATGTTAAAGTACGGCCTCAAATTACAAAACAATGGGCTCTATTGTTTGAAAGTGGTTTGACATTTACAGCACAAATGTCATTCGGCACATGAGCTGTATCAGAGCCTGTTTACGATATCCAAGTTTGCACTGTGTAGATAATACCCATTAACACAGTTTGATCAGTACATTTATTTACAGCCTTCATTGTTTTACACATGTTGCTGTTGTTAATACAAAATAACATGAAGCTCAAATCAACTCTTTGTTTTTGCTTTTCAAAGACTTCTAAGAAGGTTTTCTCTGAGAAAGCTAAAGAATAAATGCAGATTGTGAACGTAGCTGATTTCAGATGGTTAGACGATGCTGATTAAAGCAACAGTTGTCTTATTAGAGACAGAATCAAAATCAATAGTTGCCGGCTACAAATTAAGTTTGATATCGTCTACCTCTGTCTGAAATCAAGGAGCCACTGTACCAAACACTGATATGAATTTTAAACAGGGTAATCTCTCTGTTATCACTGTAAACTGTGGAACGCTTGACAACCATAGCAACAGTAACTAAGGGAGGTGGGGGCACATAAAAACACACACACACACACACACACACACACACACACACACACACACACACAAACGTGTCTTCCTCCTCTGTCTAGCAGGTGAAAGGCAGGGAAAGGGTTTGTGCACGAGGCAGCTAAGTGGCTCAATGCGCTATCGACTGGCTCACCGTGGCAACCTGCAGAATTCCACCGCCTCCCCACCAGCCTGGCAGACTATCTGCTCACCCTCCCCTCCCTCCTCCTTCCTTCTCTGCCTCCCTCCTTCCCTCTCTCCCCATCCCCCACTTGAACAGCTCCGGGGAAGCGGTGACGTGGGAGCTCCCTGCTCGGAGAGAAATAGGCTTGGAAGGAAAAGCCTGGCAGAGAGCGAGGGCGAGGAGAGAGAGAGCGAGAGAGAGAGAGATGCTGCACTACAGAGAGAGAAAGGGAGAGAGAGAGAGAGAAAGGAAAAGGGGAAAAAAAGATAAAGATCCTCCCTCTCCCAGCACTCGTTGACAATGACACTGGGAGAGTCATTTCGAAGCAATGAGCCAGAAAACGCAGAGCCGCCGCTGCCATTCATCGTCCTAAGCACGACACTCAGTCACCACCTCGCCGCAATCGCATTCATCTCCCGGAGAATAGAACCGGCTTAATAAATGTATGGCAGAATGCTCGTTTTATAAAAACAGCCCATTGAGTGCTGTGACTCAAATTCATTGGAAGTAATAGAAAAGTGGATTGGGAGCTGTGCAGCTCTTTGAGTTTAAATGAAAATGATTCAAACAAAAAGAGATTGCTTTCATTAAATATTTTGGATTTTTTTTTTGTATTTGTAGAAGATAATGGGGAAGAAGTGCAAATTCTGAAGATGAATTACGTGCACAGACATTGTGTGTTCAAACCCAGTTGACTACACAAATCACAAGCAGGATGATTGCACATGAAAACATTAAATCTACATGTCCGAGATATTCTCTTATGAAGAATGCAGCTGAGTCTATCTACTCAACATAACAAATAGGCTTTTTTTTTTTATTCCCAATGTGGCTAAAAAATAGTGAAATTAACAAAAATCCAAAAATTTATACATTACAAGTAAATCATGTATATTAATAAAGCAATCATTCAAGATGTCATACGTTTAATAACCCAAAAAATGACGACATCCATGGCAGTAAATTGTCACATCACTTATCCTCCTCCAAGTAGGACATCTTGTAATTACCTGAATTGAATATTAATGTCCCGGCTACCAGCCTTACTCCACTTTCTCTTCCTCTACAAATAATCACAAAATACCATTTCATTTCCCCCATCAGCCCCGGGTCATGTGCTGACGATGAGATGGAAAACACAGCATGTCGTTAAGCTGCCAGCTAATCAGCGTTTGGCTCGTAATCCCCCCCCCCCCCCCCCCCCCCCCCCCCAGCGCCCCCCACTTTCCATCAAGTCTTCCAAACAGGCCCCTTTTTCTCCCTCCCAACACCACTTCCACCACCTCCACCTCCTCTGCTGCTGCTGCTGTAGTGAGCCTGTGAGATGGATGGCACAGCCCTAATCACCCCCTGCAGTGCACTGTCAGCATGGCTGCAGGCCGCTCTTAACATTTACACCACATGATCGTACACGCACACACAATAAACACAAGCATATGAGTGAGAAAATCTCTCCTTCTCTCTTCACTCCTCCAGCTCCCCCCCCCCCCCCCCTCCGAGGCCCGGCACACACCACCACTTCTCTCGCTGTCACCTTGGATGGATTCACTTGGATGTGGCCGTGTCCTGAGGGCTGAGGGAGGAAGCTCTCCTCCATCTCCTCACATAGTATCCTCCTCCTGCCCGTTATCTCCAAGGCTCGAGACATCATCAGTGGGGGCGCTGCAGCTCTGGCTTCCAGCTGTCTCAGCAGCAGCAGCAGCTCCAGCAGGGGAGACGGCTGCCAGAGGAGCCAGGAGGGAGGCCGCTCGGATATCAGCATCCTCTCATGTGGCCCCGCTTCAAGGTTCCTTTCAGTCCGGTTAACATAAAGCAATAAACACAAACAGACTGACCCACACACACTTTCAGGGTTAGCTTTCATTTTATTCATATGAAAATTCTTCGTATTCTTTTCTTATATCTGAGGCTACAAGGTCAAATGTCAAAGGATCAATTAATTGTAGTGGCTAAAATTAGAATTGTTTAAACACTCAGGTATCAGTTATCAGTCCCTCTGAATCAGAGATCAGTGCTCGTTTTTTATACTTTGGCAGTATAATCTGAGGAGATATTTTAATATCTAAGTATATTATAAGTGTTATTTCAGATTACAAAAAGGCAAACAAGGCAAATCAGCTGAAAGATTATTTCTACAAGGTGAGTTGCTGATAGAAGAAGTGATGTAGAAGGCCCTTTGTCTACAATATCTACTCAAAACACTTTTTGATGAGTGTGTTACATTTGACAGATGAAGAGAGAAGAAGAACAATAATTTGGATTTTTTTTCAGAAAACACCTTCACATATACAGGACAAAATCATCAGAGAGAAAAGAGGGGTTGACTAAATCAACATAAAAAGCAAGTTCCTCGGAAAGTAGCTGAAAGTGAAGTTTAATTCAAATCATAATCCCTGATGGTTCCTCCAGTAGAGTGGCCGTCCTGTAGAGGAAGCCTGGGTTGATATTTGACATCACATTGAACAGCTGTGGGGAGCACAGGGCAACAACCATTGCATGAAACGGACTAAACTGGGTCCATTGATAAAGAGCCTAAAGACTCTTTCACCCAAAGAGGCCCTGAGAGTTTCTAGAACATCACAGTCCTGAAATATTGTGGAATTACTTTTCACACATGTACCTCACAGCTCTCTCACAATTTGAAGTACCCTGATTGGTTCAGGATTGTGTCTGGACATGTGCACGCTGGAGGAAACTGTGACATGTGCGATTCAACAATACAAACCAAACTGAGGCGTGCAGTTAAGAGTATAAACGACACCATCACTCCGCCCACTTACTCACGCTGAATGTTCCAGACTGTTATACCTGCTGTGTTCACACCCCCACTTTACAAAGACTTTTTTATTAGGGGGGCTGGCAGAAAAAATAAATTATCTTAACAGGCATGACAAACTAATTTGTAACAAATGAGCTCTGGACAATGTTGGGAAACTTTGAAGAGTGCAGAGCATGTGTGAAAGGAGTTCATGATGCAGAATCTGGACGAGCTCTGTCGTCTGAAACGCTGCTGATGTCGAGCTCAGTTAACTGCTCATCATTTGTTTCCTTTTATTTTATGAGTCGGAAATGTATATAATGGACCCACTTTGGGTATATTCATATCATTTCATATCCCCCCCCCCCCCCCCCCCCCCTTTCCTAATAACATAAGATACTGTTTAACAGAATAAGATGGCTAACCTGTTGTTTTCTCTTTCTTTCACAAAACAAAAAATACATCAACAATATAGAAACAATCAAATACAATCAGTTAGATTAACTCAATACAGAACCTTTTCTTTATACATTCTTTTAATATGAATGATGACAGATGATTGATGATGAATGATGATTCCTAAATGAAATTGTGATGAATAAATCATCACAAACTAAGACAGATCATTAATATTCCAGCTAGTTCTAGATGCTCTTAATTCATTTGAATTAGTGAGTAAACACACACATTGCCTTGAGGCCCCCTGCTAAAAGACATGTTACTGTATCAGGGATTGTTCTAAAGTCAGACGCATAAAGTGAAAGAATTGTATTTGCTTCAAATGTAATAATCACTAAAAGCTAGGTCACCCAGACTCTGTTGTTTCAAATGCTTCAACTAACAAAGTTTACCAGTAATAAAACACCTCTTCAGATTCCCAATAACCAGGACCAGGTTCATTAAGAATGGAATGCGGCCGCTAATAACTTGAAAAATGGTGCTCTACTAATCTGCTCCACCTCAAGGTCTAATTTGAATAGTACATAGTGCTAAAGATAGTCAGGCGCAAACATGCCCATGATGTAGTTTTGCTTTTTGTTTTGCGTCTGAATTTGGAGAAAAGCTGTCTGCACCTTCACTCTGTGCAGAGCTGAGCTCTAATACTGACAGAGCCGTGTTGTCTACATAAACATGATGAGGAGAATCTTTTTTCAGGGTTTATTTTGATGACAGACTTGATGTAAAAAACGAGTTTCAATGTTTAAAACAGAGCGGTCTCTCTGGATGGAGCAAGCAATGGCAAAACATTTATCCCCTCGTGTACAACGGCTTCAGACCGTCTCAAGATATGGATGAACAGACCGGGACTGATTTAACCCTGGTTATATTATTAACAGTAACAAGTCATATTTAGATACTTAATAAACAGATAATTTATTTTAAATTCGCACAGAGGCGGTGGTCGTTGTTTTCCTGATTTAAGTGTGACATCTCTTAAACACTGCAGCACAGCTCCCACCTGGTCTCAGCAGATGGTTTTTGCGTGTGGCTGTTAGCGCCGGTGTTTGAGAATTAGACACTTTTTCACAGTGAGTCTTATTTGCATATAGAAAGGGGACAGTTTTCCCCTAAATAGCAGCGCACTGACTCATAGGCACAAACAGAAGCGTGCGCAGAGAGATAATGTTTACCCTGCAGCACGATCAGGGCGTATACATGTGTTTGTAAATTAGACGGTGTCTTTTTGATTCATTGTGCGCAGGTTTAGCAGGTACAACAGCAGCAGCAGTCTTTTTGTCTCACTGCCTGTTCTTTAGCTTTTCATCCACTTTATATCAACACAACACAAGTTCACATGTCATGACCCCATTTTTTATTTTTCTATCCAGAAAAGGTTGATAACATTGCTGCTTCAAACTTTGTCATTTTATCTACATCCAAACATTGACATGGAGAGGAGATAGTGTATGACTGTATCACATTCTGATTATGAAGAAGATGGCTTTCTGATTAATGACAATAGGCCAATCTTTAGACCAACAAAACATTTCACGTGTTATTTCATATATTTATAATAATAATAATAATTTTTATTTATAAGCGCCTTTCAAGACACACAAGGACACTGTACAACAATCAACATTTAAAAAACAACGATGGATAAAATCAGCATACAATAAAATAAATCAAATGTAGGACAGTGTAATTACAGATAAAATGTTAGAGTGAGTAGGCGATCTTGAACAGATGGGTTTTGAGTCTGGATTTATCACTGTTTTTCTAAGATATATTGTGATTTCTGTCTCACATGTATAGCAAACTTGGCAGCTGTGGGTCCTATCTGACACATAAAGCTAAAAAGCCTCTACATTTACTTGAATGAGCTTTTACAGCTGATGAAGACATGAAAGATGGGAGCAGCAGTGCTGGAGTTTGTGTCTTCTGCTGCCCGTCCAGAGACACACCAGCAGCATCCAGCAGAAGTTCTTACGATACCTTGAATTCCTCCTCCTCCTCAGCTGCTGCTTTTTGAATTTCTAATCTTGGCCTGTGAGCTCTTCTTCTCTGAAGTACTTCCCAGCAGCACCTGCTTTATAGTGAGCTTCCTCTTACAGCTTCTCTCCTTTTTAAAGAAGGCCTCCTCTCTGGTGGCAGGTTGCTCTGTGACTGTGAGGTGCCGCTCTCGCTCTCTCTCTGGAAGCTTCTCCCCAGAGTGACACACACACTTTTCCATGCATCCTCGTCAGAGTAAAGAACGTCCACTTGTGACTCAGAACGGCCAGATCCTGATGATGTGTTGATGATGGGGTTGGCTTTTTTTTGTAGTTTTTCCAGTCACTTGAGGTGTTTCTCATTTATTCTCAGCTCCTTCTCCGGGTAGCTCACCTCATTCTGCACACTGTCCGGTTGGTGTGTGGCTTCTCTTGTGTCTGTTATAATTATGATTTTCAAAGATCCTAAATAATAGAGAAGAGAGAATCTCTTAGTTTCCCTTGATTTATTTTATTTTGCAGGTGTTAGTGACACTTATTTTTTCAGAAACAATGATTTGTTTATGATCCCTAGATCAAATAAATGCAGAGCAGAAAGTGTATTTTTTCAGGTTACTGATTAAACTGAAAGGAAAGAGATGTAGCTGATCTTGGTAGGTCATTCTAATTGTATAAATGCAAATATAAAAAAACATTTTCTTTCAAACTTCTTTAAAAATAGTGAAAATAAATAAGACTAAATAATGGTTAATATGGATTTAAACTAAGTTTTTTAAGTAGGATTCTTTCATGGTGTATGAGGGTATTTATATTGAATCTTAAGCTTAAACCTTTAGAAAGACTTTTCTGTCTGTGTGCTGTTTGAAGGAAACAGGTTGGGAAATCAACTTCAACGTCATCTTCCATTTTTTTTTTTGTCCCTGCAGGGCGATTAGTTTTGCAGCACGGCATTAAAAGAAAAAATACATGTATGAAGCTAATGAGGTCAAAAGGAAGAGGGTAAGAATTGACTTTACCGTTTTGTTTTTCTTTCTTTACTCTGTAGCAAACAATCTTCTTTACAGATATTTTTTACAACCATAGGACAGTGAGAGTGACAGTAAATGTGGAGAGGAGAGTGTGGGATGACATGGCCTCTGCACTCTGTACTCCCTCTAAACAGAATGAATCACCAACAGTCTCATCAGTAATTAGATGAATGAAACAAAACAAAACATCTGAAATATAGAAAGAGACCCTCCCCTACTTTCCCAAGCCATTAAGACCCTCCCAAATTTTAACCCCAAAATCAAACAGGTCTGTTGTCCATTTTAGTGGTAAAAACTAAAGTACAATTTGAAGTATACAGTTTTAAAGGCTGAATTTAAAGCAGCTGTAAAAATCTGTTTGATGGCATCAATTGCTATCAGCATTTGTTGTGAATTGTACGTCACTGTTAGATACTTCTTACAGACTCTACCATAAAACATTTGGAGTTGGCATACATTAAATGAACTGGTGATTACTGCCCTAACATTTTTATGACTTCCTCACATGCTTTCATTTTTCTCAGGATATCTGCCAGTCAAATGAATCCCCCTGCCTGCTCTACCTGTGCACACGTGCGTCTGTATGTCTGTGTGTCTGAAGGGTGCATGTACCCATCTGCTTCCCTCTTGACCTGTTGACCCAGACCTCAAATGAAACCATGTGTCCCCTTCTTCACTCAGCTGCTGTCTCTGTCTGTGCTCCAGCCTCCCCACCAACCACGCACATGTGGCCTCCACCGCTCCCTGCCAGATTCACAAATATGGCGCTTTGTATTGGCATCAAAGGTGCAGTGGACTGTTGTAAAAAACTGCATCTCCCAGCAGTCATTTAGTGGAACAATAACTGGCCAGTAAGCATGACTTTATGCTCCAACCTGCTGTTGTCAACCTGACTTTCTTGTGTTTATCTTCTGAGCCAGGAGCTGAGCTGGTAGTGAAGACTGCAGCTGATTGGCCTCATTAGCTAAACGCTGAAGATACCTCTCTCATTCATGAACTCCCATTAGTCTGCACAGCTGATTGTGAGTTAAATCAGGCAGGGGCAGACCTCAGAGTAGGAAAGTTCATAGATATGATCAATGGTTTTAATGACGGAGATTTTTAACGTCACCATGACAACACTCTCTCTTCATGACAACTTTACCGGCTGTGACTCACCGATCACAGTGGTCACTGCGTACACACTCATGACTGCTACCTGCCTCTGACGTCCTCACACACACACACACACACACAAAACACACATCAGTATCAATCACACAAACAGCAGTGTGAGTCACTGTGATGTCACAGCACATCCCTACCACAATCTGTCCAGACGCACAGGAGACGCTAACAGCTCATGTGGAGAACAGGGGTGTGTGTTGACGTAAGCACAAATCCTCCTGTGAGACTCATTTTCAGTGAGTCATGTGCACCTATTAACCTCTCTGTCATTACGTCGCTGATAAAAATAACTTCAACACGAGGACTTGCGTCTTGAACGTCTAATTTAATTCCGGTGATTTATGTTTCAGCTCTTTTAACATCCTTTCAAATAATACTCAAAGGAGGAGACCTTTCATTAGCGTGACTTCATGAATCCAAAAGAACTGACTCTGTCACCTCGGCAGGTTAGAAACATTTGTCACACGGTTGGAAATAAGATTCTTTGGAGGCCGCTCTGCAGATTACATTTTTTCCTTTTGTGTCTGCTACAAAGACAGATCTGTATAAAAGAAGATGAGAGCTCTTTAAAACACGACGCCACTGCTGTTTAAAATCAGTCTTAAATAAATGATGCCAACTTCAACCTGTGAGTCTAATTTGGAATAATACATATTGTTTTAGCTCTAAAAACGTATAGTGTTAATACTGTCACAAGATTCAAGATTCAAGATTCAAAGATTCAAAGATTCAAAAAACTTTATTGTCTATCACATTGTGACAGAAAATTACCCTTTGTTGAGGCTCAACATGAAAACATACAAACATTCACACTAACACTCACATTAGGTCATAAATAGCTAAAAGTACCCTAGGTAAAAACACATGCACAGCATTAAAAAAACATTGCTTATTTAGCCTTTAGACCTTGGCGACTCTTAATCTCTTTTCTGATACTGTCTTGTAAATGTCTAAGTAGACTTTTCTGATCTCCTTCTTCTGGGGCATCGAAAGCCTAGCGGTTACATTGTCTTCATCGCAGCGGCCGTGCGGGTTTGAATCCGACATCAGCTCTTCGCTGCATGTCATTCCACCTTCAGCTTCAGCTGTCCTATCCAATAACGGGGGAAAAAAAGACCCCACAAATAACTTTGTCTGTCTTTTAATTGTCAAATGTGATTTTTATTTATTTATTTTTTTTAATGGAAACATTTAAAATAAAAAGTGAAGCCTGTCTTGCATTCAGTGAATAGTTTTGTGACACCAACACACTGGCAGCAGTAACTAATAAAGATTTTTAAACAAATCCATGTGTATAAATAATAGTTCTGGTCCCTGCTGGTCTTGTTTTGATTCAGAGCATCAGTGTTCATTTCAATCAGCTCAAAACTCCCCACACAAGCTTTAAACTCAAGTTTTGTGCCATCTGTTGTCACATGAAATCTTGAAATGCGTATTAAAGCTTCAATCTTGTACTGGAGTTATAATACTCGTAATAAAATAATACATATGTCGTCGTCCCCCCCCCCCCCCCCCCCCCCCCCCCCACTCCTCAATATCTGTTACAACCACCAACAGCAGTAAAACAGGACAGGACTCCGGCTGAGCGGTTGTTACTGCTTGCATTAAAAGCTGCCAGCAGTGGTGACTCACAGTTTGATCTTTATAAAAACAGTTGTTTCAAATCCCTTCTGATAATAAAATGAACAATGAAAGTTGTAGTGATGACAGTTTGGCCTGTTCTGCTGAATGAGAACAACTGAAACATCTTCTGTTCTGTTAACTTCAACTGGAGATGACACATTTTCAGATGAAAGAAACAGTGTCCCCTCCCAAGTGACACATCAGACGTTTAATCACGTGTCGGCTTGTCAGAACGTTTCATGTGAGGTGAGGAAACAAATCGATGTTCTGAAGCCGAGGCATTATAGAGTCCTTCGGCTGAATGTTTAAACCTAAACATAATTGTTAAATATTCAGTCAACTGTCCTTTCTTTACAGCAGCTGCTCAGTCAGGTTGTCAGCTGCATCATTTAAAGAAACCTTTTCTGATTATTAACAACCAGAAAGCTTCTTTAGACTAAAGGATTTCAGCTTTGTGACCACTTGTTTGCAGAAAGTCTTTAAAAACAAAAAAACCTTTTCATTCAGGAGCGTTCAAATCCAAATCAGTAAATGCAGATCTCAGTGAATCAGAAGATTGTCATGTAAATTGTATGCAACAGAAACAGTGAGCTCCACTCTGCCTCTTTTTTTCTAAAGGGTTGGGAGACCTTGCTGCTTTGATACTTTACATCCACATTTCTGTTCCCATTATGAGGAATTATGCACCATTATGACACCATGCCTCCCCTTTATCCCCCTGTTCTTCTTTGGCTGTCATTTGATCTGTAGTTCAGCGCTGTGACGCAGACTGAGCGTCACTTCTTCCTATGTGGAAATGTCATCTTAATCAGACGTCCTCACTGACTGGGAGAGCAGTGGCGTCAACAATAGCCACATGAGGGGAATCATTTTTGTCCATAAGCATCAGCGCCCATGTTGTAGTCAAGTTATTTCTCTTTTGTTAAACTAACACTCTCTTTTTTTTTTTGGTTGATGTATTTTGTGTTCCTTTCCAGCGCATCACATTTACTGTAAATTGGTCTCTGATTTAGTGAGAAGCTTTTAACACCCACCTGACAGACTCTTTTTCTTTTGCATATTGTAAAGAAAATAATATTTTTTTCCATTTGCACCTGCCCTCAAATGTAATAAATACTTGCATGGCACTCATGCTTAAAATGCATAAATTAGTAGAGATGTTACTGCCTAAACTTCTAAACTTGTAAAAGGTTGAAGTTTCATGTTTAAACAAAAAGACTAATATACTATAGGGCTATAAATGCATGATGAATGATTTATTTGTTTTAAAGCAGTTACTCTTTTCAAAATCATCTCTTCAATAAAATTCTCTTTAGTTTCCTGTTGATCCCTTCTCTCACATGTGCTTTAGCTGAAGGGGAAGTGATCTTAACCAAGTCTTCCAGTCAGTTTCAGCAGCTGGTACATGCACATTGCGCCGTTCACCAAACCATATTTAATGTCCATTAATAGAGCATGTTGACTGTGAGGGCAGAGGGATCGTTATTTATTTATTTTTTCATGAAAACTGGCAGTAGCTCCACCACAACCTGAACTTTTATACAATTATTGACTTAAAGAGGACATCAAATGTAGTGTGAGTTTAATCTGAAAACACACCAGACAAGTTTGTTTTCACGTCTTCCGTTGTTGTATTTGTAACTAATTACCTTCAAAATACAACAATAAAACGTTTGAGTTCCATCAATATGTCATTAAATAAGTGGTGCTTGAACAGCTGGATAAACACTGTAACCCTTATCTCCGTGCTGATTTTTCGTTTATCCCGTTCTCCTATGTTAAAGTGCACCGTGGGGCTGTGAGCGGGATTATGTGCTGCCGCAGCTCAGGTGAACTTCAGCTCAGGTGATCTTCACTGTTCAACCATTAACAACACGCGCACGTGCTGGTAACACGTGCCAGGTTTTAAGACTCTTACATTTAGACAAAACCCGACGTGGCGTGAGCTCTCTGTTTATCGACCTTTGGCATCAGCAGTCATTGTTCCACACAGCTCATCTGATCACACTAAATGCCATATCTGATCAATCCTGTTATCTGCTGGTGAAGGCATCATGCGCAGACAGGTGACATTTCATGGTCTCGTGCTCCTCGCATAAAAAAAGAAGCTTTCTTGGCAGTATTTCTTGAGAGGAAATAGCCTTACCACACTCTCCGCCTCTTATTGTCGACAGCGTTTATTTTCCCTGTAGTTAATTTAGGAATGACGCAGCTGAATTTACAGACTCAATGCATAGCGCTGCACCCCTTGTGTGCCAGCCCACCCTGCTGCTGCAGAGAGCAATCCAAGTGAAGAATAATCAATGTCAGTGTGCTTATAAAACGTTTGTTTGAACAAAGAGACACATTTAAGTACACTATGGTGATTATTTGATGTGATATTTCACCGCTGATTTGCACTCATTGCCTTATAAGGGCAGACAGTCGTGCCTCTCTGCAATAGGCCGAGCGCTGCAGCCTGCGGGAACCCTGCACTTTAACCCTCTCACTGCTGAATTTTATTTGGTGGAACCGTATGAAACAATGCAAAGAGGGCTTAGTAGACTACTACTTGTTATTTTTAATGCATATAAATGAACCCGTGATGTTGATGTGCAGTGTAATGGATAATAGTTAATGGGATACATTATCCAGAGGCCATAAACAGCTGGATATGTCATTTTTTTTAACCCTCCCTTTGTCCGGCATTTCTTCAAATTCATTTGAGTAACCTCAGTTTTAAGTCTCATTTGTCAGGATGTTACTAGAGGTCTATATGTGCATTAAACGTCCATCATACAGGGAGTCATGTCTGCATGCGCTCTCCATGCCAAGGTGATAACGGAACCGGCTGGTGCCTGTCCTGTCGGGGCTGTGCGCACACAGAAATAACCCCGCTGGACTTTAAAGCCGGCGTGGTTTGAGGATGCTGACCTACATCGGCTGCCACACAACCTGGGGGCTATATCTTTTTTAACTCCGCGGAAAATCCCTGCAGAAAATCCCCACGACACGGTGCCATCCGAAATGTCATCTCATTGTGTGACCTTGACTCAAGAGAGGATATGTGGATCTGTTCAGTGTAATGCGCAGTAACAGCGGCGATCTCTGCACAGACAGATCCATATTATCATCATAATGCAGCATCGGATGAGACTGTTTTCTTATTTCACTGGGATCATCGGTACTAGAAGAGGCCTTGATCTGGTGGAGGTGATAAATCAATGTCGAACAGGCTCTCTGGCCTTGACGCTGTTCGGGCCCATCGAGAGTTTTTTAGGCGGAAAAATACGTTTGAAATGATTTCTATTATGTTAGAATTAAAAAAGTGAACCAAACAGAATCATGTGTCTCAGCTCGTAACATTTTGGATATCTCTGTGGGTGGTAGCCTATACTGAGAGGACGCACTCAGCAGAATCTCGCATAGCCTACTAACCCGGTCTAAAGACGAGTTTGGACTGAACATACATTTCATTAAACGAAGGGCTTTGGCAGGTTGCATTCATTCAGTTGTATTTCAGTCCATCGTGGTTTAGAGTTTAAAAAAATAAGCTCTTTTTCTACATGGCACCGTATTGCGGTTCGATCTCGCTTCACATGCAGCGACATCGCAGGGAGACGTGATGCCTTCACCGTCTCATCTAGAGTCGTAATCTAGAGAACCGCGGCCAAATATTCATTTGGTAGCACTTATTTTGTTGTTGGACATTTTTATAAAGGGAAGAGTTGGCCCATAATATACGATTATTATCTTGTGTGCAGTTTCCCTTGGCATTGTTTTTTTTTTTTTTTTTTTTAATCAAATTTGCTTCACATCATGACAAAGTTCTTCTCAGACCAGAGAGGGAAGAGCGAGTCAAATCACTAGAATGTAAAAACTCTAAATCCTTGTGCTTTTTTGGACTTTCCGAACACCCTGTCTCGGATTAAATACTGCCTGTAAAAGTGATGGAGGCTATACCTGTGTTGTTGTGTCGCTAGATAGATATAAAGTGGAAATGTGCAGTGTTTAGCCTGTTAATTGATTCCTTTAAATGTGTTCTTCAAATGTTAAATGAATCATACGTAAAGGCTTCATTTAATGCTAATAGGCTTCTCCACACCTCTACAAAGAATGTTGTATAATAGCTGGAGTGAGCTGCACCAGCGTTAATTACTTGAGTGGGTTGGAGCACTCTGTTTCCATGCCTTACATTTCTCACCCATCACGTTTAAAAGAAAGCTGACTTCACCAGCAGTATGACTTTTTACAGCACTCATCAAGAGGCTACTGTTCACATGCTATCAAAGTCGTGATTACACATTTCTGGGCAGCCCCTGAACGCAGCACGGGGAACAACCCCCGCCCCTTATTACCGCCCCCTCTTCTGACGTCACGCCAACGGCTATTTGCATGAAGTGTTTTCTAGCTGCAGCTTGAAGTCGCCTGCAGAACGAGTCTCTCAGAGGGAAAGCGAGGGAAGAGACGCAGTCTGAATACGAGGAAGAGGAGGGGGGGTACTTGGATTTCACAGCAAAGGAGCAGCAAGTAAAACGAACTGAAAGCAGAGACAAGGTGTCGGATACCAAAAAACAAAGGGGCAAAAAAAAAAACACAGAGGAGATTCTGCTTCTTGCATAGGAAAATGGAGCTGCCCGCCGCGGGAGAGCACGTCTTTGCGGTGGAGAGCATCGAGAAGAAGCGCAGCAGAAAGGTTTGTCACAAGAGCACTGAAGGACATTTTCACACATATGCACATATGAGGTCTCTTCCTCTTCTTTCTGACTTGATGTTTTGTTTTCATTACGTGTGTTCTAACATGACGGTGCAATGCAGAGTGCGATTGATGCGTAAAGTAACGTTACGCTGATTTCCCGTTTCTCTCCCTTCACAGGGGAGGGTTGAGTATCTGGTCAAGTGGCGAGGATGGTCTCCAAAGTAAGTTAATTTCTCTAATATTTCCTCACAATGATAACACTCCTGCGTGTATCTGTCACTGTGTGAATCCGTGCGGGCGTGGGCGCGCAATTGGGCGGTTGCGCTTAAACGCTTCAGGCTTTGCCCTCGATGCTGGTTGTGGTTTTACAATGTATGCAATCCCCAGTGTGCCAATTAAAGAAGGCATGTCTAAACACCCGGTGTTTTTAGAAATACCAATATATCTGCAGTTGAGTGGAAGCTGAGCCGTTATGTCCCTGTCCCCCCCCCCCCCCCCCCCCCCTGCAGCCGTGCGTAAAAGTTACTCAAGAGTTATTACACGTGCATCCACAGGGAGTGCAAGTGTCTCAGCATGTTGTTTACACTTGTACATGCCTATAAATAAGCGTTACCACGATTCATAAGTCAGGGACTGTTTTGTGTCACTGTAGGGTTTGTTTTGCTGTAGAAGTGACATTTCTCCCTCAACCAAATAAATGGATTTGTCTGTCCACTCTCTGCACAGATACAACACGTGGGAACCAGAGGAAAACATCCTGGACCCGAGGCTGCTTGATGCATTCCAAGACAGGTAAATGAAGAGTCTGATAAACCCATCATTTAGAAAAAACACACACATAGAAAACTGCCTGTGACTCATCTACATGAATGAAGCAGAATCACATGTTTGTCATCAGGAACTACCACAAGTGACACAATCAGGATGTAACTTTCTACACAATAAACGGTGCACATATTCAGTGCCTTGGGGGGGTTTGGATTAGGATTAACATTAGTGTCACCAGAGGGGTCAGTTTAGGGGTAAACTAGAGTGTGGTGCTTTGCTGCTTCTGGTTTTTGTCACCTGATAGTTCTTTAAGTGTCAGCATCAGGTTATCACACTACCTGCAGTCCCACCAGATGCACCGGAGTGTCTTCAACAGGAAGTGTGACAGATGAACAAAGTCTTTGTGGATGGGATAAATGACAAAGCTAAAACACAAAAATTCTGGTTGACTATTTGTTAATTTCGAAACTCAAAGGGGGTTTCCTCCAGAGTTTCAGACTCGCACAGCTATTTTCAGAACCCCTACATAAATGTTTGGAAAAAATATGACAACTACATGAATTTGAATGATCTCACATGATTACTCGTTTGACCTATTGTTACATTGATGAGTTCAATTCAATTCCCGGGGGGCAATTCAAAGGCACACAGAGCAGTAAATTAACAACAGAGCAGGTAGACGAAACATTTTAACCTAAATATAAAGTGTCAATTTAAATACAGCTTAAAGCTTAAACTTAACTTCAAAATACAAAATATATATAAGTGGACAGTGATCGGACTAACAGATGTAAACAGATGTAACCATAACTATGTGCAGTAAACGAGAAATAAATATATATATACAGAGCTATGTGCAAGTAGGCAAATACTAAATGATAAGTTATTAAGGTGCACGGTGAATAATGGAACAACAGAACTAATATATACAATATAACTGTAAAGGTAAAAATGAGATAAATAAAGTGACCGTAGTGCAATGATGGATAAGAAACATCAGGAATAAAGTAACCAGAACTGTATGAATACTGAAATAGAAAGGATAGAATAAAGTGATGTAGTTGTAGTGAGTTGAAAAGGATCAGAACTTAATCTACTTATTGTCCCTCGTTGAAAAATACTTGATCTGTGTGATTACATTTTCAGTTGACATGTCATCCTCACTGTGTGTGTGTTGGACAGAGATGGTGAACCAACAATAAATAAAACACATTTTAAGTGGAGGGGGACTCTAAATGATGGTGCACATGTTGTTGTTTTAATCTGTTTATGGTAAAGTGGAAACTCAAGAGGAAATGAGGATTAAAGGAACAGTAACTTGTTTAAAAGCAGAGCTGCATACACCATCTAACATTTGAGCTTGAATGACTCGTGTGTTTTTTTCAGTAATGAACTCAGTGTTAGGCTACCATGGTGGAATTAGCCACTTGGCTAATTGCTAAATAGTCTGTTGAGTGACTGAGCAGCGAGCTCCATATGAAGGACAGTGTAATTGAATTTCTTCCAGGCATGGCATGTTAAACTGTCACTGGCTTTCCTCCCATAGCCTCCCTCAGCTTTTCGCTTACAGCAACCTTTCAGGGCGCAGGTCACACGTTAAAGCAAAACATCGACATCACTCTGTGTCTGTTTTTGCAATTACCTCTCCCTCTCTAAAGAGGAGAGATTTTATTGAAACTAATTGCGTGTCTCTCTGGGGAGCCAAATCGTCTGAATTCCAGGCTATGAAAATACACTGAGTCGTCATTGTAATTAGATGTGAGGGAGGAGGGTGGGGGAGGGGACTGACATCACTTCTGTCTGTGGTATTGAGTTACTGCCTTGGAGAAACATGCATGGAGACTCAGGAGAGCTATGGAAAGTCAGAAAATGAGTTGGCCTTTATCTTCTACTGTGGATATGAGACATTACATAAGTGTTATTTAAGACCCTCGGTTGAAGCCACTCTACCCTTTTCTTAGTAGAGTCCTCTCCAGTAGTTCAGCACAAGTGTGCTGAGGTATAAAGAAAGTCTATAGGTTACTGTGAAAAGACAGAAACAGTTGGTCTGAAAGTGTAACTCCAACCTGTAACAGGCTCAGTGTTGTCTAATTGAGCCTGAGGAGGACACCCGTGACGCTGTGTTGCCATGCAACGGCAACTCATCTCTGGGAGATGGTTTTACTGATTGGCTGCTGTTTTCCTCTCCAACAGGGAACGTCAAGAACAGCTGATGGGATATCGCAAGAGAGGACCAAAGCCCAAGCACCTCCTGGTTCAGGTGAGAAAGTGTCTCAGTGAATGAAATGATGACTTGCTGCAACGCTTAAAAATCCATTAAAATGCACAAATTATCTTTCAAATACCAAGAAGGGATGTATGCTTTTATAAATATAACCAAAGAAACTAATGTGATTTAATATTACCCAAATGGAAAAGACAGCAACATGCTGCATGGTTGTATTTGTTCCATTTGTGGAAGAGGACATCTGGACATTAAAAACCAAAAACTTTGCCTCAAAAATGATAAGTAACTTTGATTTTTTTTAAGCACTATTGACAAGATATGGCATTTCTGGTATAGAGAAGATTTGTAGAATCAACTAATCCACTTCCATAACGTTATTGGATTCATATAAGAGAGATTTTTATAACATAGTTCAGATATCCTTATTTCTAAACACACTTTCCTATGATGAAACTCTAAAGCATCATTTGTTAAAACTCCTTGACTGACAAACATGCCTTTAACTCAATACATCAGTGTGTAATGCAGGCTTCCTGTTGTGAATTTAAAGCTCCTGGGGGTTATCTTCTCATAATTATAAGACTCCCTCCATCAGAGCCACACAATGAAGTATGCTCATTATAAAACATTTAAGTAGACGAGAGAGGATAACTGATCTTTATGTGTAAAATCAGTTGTTGGCATGCTTTAGATGAAACAGTTGACACATATACTATTATCGCTGTTTAATGTTATAGTGACCACCTGTCTGACCTAACAGTTGTATCTGAATGACTGTGAATTGTACATTAAGCACATCAATCAGCCGTCCAAAAGGGCCGTGAGGAGCCCCTCAGGGGAGAGTTTTTGTTCCTCTCAGGAGGGTGTTGGTGGTAACACATGGGATAAAGTCAATGACGGGACACCGAGCAGCCAGTGACATTCCTCTGAGCTGAGGTCACAGCCACAGGAGACACTTTGAAATGTCACTCTGACGGCCAAGGCCGGTGGCTGAAAGAGATGCACAGGAGCTGTAGGAGGGCTGTGTGAACATGGACGAGGGGCCCCTGAAATAAACTGTGTTGCACATCGGGGGCCTCAGAAGAGCCTCTTCACACATTCCAGGCACAGTGAACCACAGCCTGATACAGACACATGTATAGATGCTGTAGACGGTTGTAGCATTAATCAGAGTCCTTCTGTGAGGGACTTCTGTAAAAACTATTCTTCATTTGAATCCTTGGAGCTGTATATATTTGTAGTGCTCTATTAATAACACAAATCACTGATTTTTCTCCACAGGTCCCATCCTTTGCACGGAGATCCAGTATTTTGGCAGACCTCCACGGGGCGACCCTGGACGATGACAGCTGTAAGAAGACCGGCCCCATCCAGATGCTCCGCCCACAGAGTCAGCAATACCAGCTGAACAGCAAGAAGCACCACCAGTACCAGCCGCTGTGTCGGGAGCGCGAGGCCGAGCAGCAGCAGCAGGCCACCGGGAAGAAGTTCTACTATCAGCTCAACAGCAAGAAGCACCACCACTACCAGCCGGACCTCAAGGTGCACGAGCCCATGTTCGCTAAACCCAAAGAGGTGAAAGCTCCGGAGCTGGCTAACAAGGGGTACAACCTTCCCCCAGTGTTGCAGCAGAAGTGGGTGCGGGACAAAGACTCAGGCTGCCTCACCAAAGTCAAGGATATCACCATGGAGCTGAAGAAGCTTCCAGCGGACCTGAATGGAGAGCCAGAGAGGGTCAAACCTAAAGAGGACGCTGTAACACAGTCGAACGGGGTCAGCAGCAGCAAGCTGAAGATTGTGAAAAACAAAAACAAGAACGGGCGGATCGTGATAGTCATGAGTAAGTACATGGAGAACGGGATGAAGGCGACCAAGATTAAAAACGGGGATTCAGGGAGCGCTGAGAAACACCTGCAGAGAACCGACAGCAGCGCGGAGGAGCATCTGGAGAAGATGAGACTCGTCAAGAAGCTCGGCCTCATGAACGGATTTGCAAAAAAGCTCAAAGACAAATCGACCGTTCTCACTTCTGGATTCAGCCGAGATCGCCCCCGGGAGAAAGAGCAGTCCCCAAAAACTGAGCCGACTGTGACGGAACGGGATAAACATGTCGAGGTCAGGGGTCAGGGGCAGCTTCCGAAGGATCAGCCTTTACAATTGACAACCAAATCTAATCTGCTCCCCCTGCCTCTGGACGGGGGAGTTCCCCCCTCAGCGGATATACAAGGAAGCCAAGGTAGATTTCAGGGACTGAAGCGGCACTTTTCTGACTCTGACTCTGAGGAGCACGGGAGCAGTAAAAGGTTTTTCAGCACCAGGAGTATCAGCACACCTCACCCGGTATCTTCTCCTGCCCGGAGTGTCAGCGTGGACCAAAACGGACACCAGAGTCCCATTGGACTGCCAGTCTGTGAGTACACGGACCAGGAGGAGCCTATGGACTTGAGCATTGTAAAGTCCAGGCATTGCCCGACTCGGGCTGAGACACACAAGCAGACTGAAACTGTTACACACACTGAAACTTCTACACGGGAAGAAACAGACACACAAGCCATGACACATGTGGCACAGACAGAAACTGAGCATCAAACTGAAACAGAAAATGCTACAGGAGAAGAAAAGGTCAACTTGTTGTCTGTGACTCACCATGAAAAGAAAACAGACGATTCTTTTCCCTCTTTCAAGCCGTTCCTGGGAAATATAGTGATCACTGACATCACTACAAACTGCCTCACAGTCACCTTTAAGGAATACATCGCTGTGTAACTGGACTGGGTAAACTGTGTAACTGTATAAATGTAAATGAGATATATTTGTATTTTCAGATGATTGAATGTACAAATGGAACCTTGATGTTTTCTTTTCTATAGTTTGGATTTAAAAAAAAAAAAGATCCTCTATTGCGTTATTTGCAGCTCTACCTGTTGCTATTTCTGGAGATTTTAATTACATGCAGTATCTAATTACAGCTTAGTTTAAAAAATACTAATTAGGTCAAATAAATGCCAGAACTTCTATTGGAGATGCACTTAATCCTTTTCCTTTTCTATGGATGTAATTTGATTGTACACTCAACTGTCTGCATCTCAGATAATGTTCAACAAATAGGCTTTATGGAGAGTTTTGTATGAAAGACAAATTATATTGAAACATGGTAAATTACACTGTGTATGTCAGTGTGTGTGTGTGTGTGTGTGTGTGTGCGTGAATGGGTTTGTTTGTGTGTGCGAGCACGAGTGTGTGAGAACAGATGGACAAGATTTCATCAAGGGTGATTGCTGCTGGGACAGATTGTGCCATTAGGCATGCTTAAACATGCGGATAAAGAAAAATGAAGCGCCTCTCTGTCACTCTCAATGTGATCTGCATTGTTAAAAAAAGAGAAAATGTTCTGATTTGTGAATGAAAGATTGTTTTATGGTTAAAGTTTGATGTCTGCTCTGACTGGAGAAAAGGTGTTTTTGAGTCATGCTACTTAGCAGCTGATCCTGAGCACAAGTGAACTCTGTTCTAACAGTCAAACTACAACCTTGTGACTTTATTCTAAGTTTTGACACCATGCAGTGACTAAACTTTATGTTTCCCATAGTATTGTAACACTGCAAGTTGAGCTGTGTGTCCTAACAGGTCTGTTCCAACAATTGGGGGCTTCAGGATTCAGAATTTCATGTTTCTATTCTCTGGCGTCTTGACATGTTTGCCATCACGCAAGGAATTGAGTTTTGCTTGTAATTGTCACATTTTGAGTCACTTAAAGGTACAAAAAGCACAAATTCTTGTCATAAACAGATCTGTACCCTTGTTACATACTAATCAGTTCTCTTTTAGTTAGAAACCCCCTCCCAACACTCTGTGATCCAAGCTGCGTTTAACTGCTCTGTGAGATCAGATGCACTTTTCATGTTTTTGTGTGCAGACCTGAAAGAAATGAAGGCTTTCAATGATACGTTTTGGAATAATAAACATATTTGCTAGTGTTTAATGGACTTGTGTGGTGTGCTTTTCTTTTTCTACTGACATGTTCTTACACATAAAAAAAAAAAATCGTACTGTTCTCATCATGTGACCTTGGCCTTGAGAATCACGTTTTAACAAGGCCACAATTGTGCTTTTTAAAACCGCAAACTGTTGCTATTTGTGAACCTGTACATGGCTCTAGGCTATTTCTGAGTGTGTGTGTGGTTGTGTGTGTGGTTGTGTGTGTGTGTAGACAGCGGGCTGTGTGGATTCCTACAAAGCCTACATGTTTAAAGATGGACTCTTATTTGCCTCATTCTGTTGCTACTGCAGAGCTAAGGCATGGAGAGGAAAACATTTTCATTCTTTTTAAAGATTCACAACAAATTCAAAGTTTATAAATGGCATGTTGCTGTTAAATTCTACAATAAGAAGACTGTGTCAATTGGAACAGCTGGTCGTTTTGACAAGAGGCCATAGGCTATGAAAAAAAAAGCCTGTTTTTGATTAGAGAAAGAGAAAGAGAATGTGGAGATGATTGTCGTTAAATTAGACGCTTCATCATCAACTCTCTTAACCCGCACAGTTTTGGAAGACGATATCTTAGTAAGTCTTTCAAAGCTCATAACTTTGACCTGAACAGCTGTCCATGTCAGATGTGTGTTGGATATATTCTGCTGTCATGCTGAGAGAGACACAGCGGGGATTCAACCTGCAGGTTCAGCTTTAACGTGTGATTGTGTAGCCTATGAGCCGCTGTTTCTCAGAAGAAATTGAGGGCGTTCAAAATGAAAAACTGTGCAAAGGAGCAGCTTTATTTTACAATGATTGTAAACGTGAGGGCTAATGAATGATATCCGCCTTTTCCGACGCTGTGAACGCATCACGTATGGAATCCGACGCCGGGGAAGCAGCTCTCGTCCATTTCCTCGGTTGCAGCAGCCTGCCAATAAAAAACCCGCTTTTCTGCTCTCGTTAATGTGAGCAACGACAAAGAAAATGGCTGTCCTCCCTGCTCTCCATCCACTTTCTGTTCACTCTGTGTCTCTGAGAAACGCCTCGCAGCTGCTGCAGCAGCCGACAAATAACTGCAACAAGGTTTCACCAGAGAAGCTGCAGCGCGGAAATTCCCCCGCAGGATTTACTCCACGTCACTCCCTGCAAGTCTCAGATGACTTGTTTTTCTTCCCGTGTTATTAAAAAATAACAAGCAACGCTCCGACACAGTGGGGTTTTTTTTTTCGATAGGCCAAAATAAAAGAAGTAGCCTTGGCTTGTGTTTACAACAACAGCGTCTTCATGATGATGATCCACCCTCCTCTTCTCCTCATCCTCCTGCCTCCCGCCTGCTCCTACAGAATTTCTGCATGCATGACTGAGTTAGGCCCGCAGCCTAAATGATCTCTACATGTGCAATAGATTTCCAAACAGCAGATTTACACAGGAAGTGGTAGAGACATAAAGATTGATCCCCTCTATTTGGTGCTGGTGGAGGGCTTCACAGATTTCTAAATCAAGCATTTGACTTGCCTATAAACAGAGGCTTAAACAGTTACAACCAGAAAAAACATGCGTTCAATGCCTTGTTAATAAAGAGCACTTACCCATTCCTTCAATTTCACTCTCAATAAATGGTCAGAAGAGCCTACACAGAAATGTCAGCTCAGCTGTATTAACCAGATAAATAAGAAGAATCTCCATCATCAACCCTGAACATGCATTTCACACTCATCTTCTTGCTTTGTCTCCAGATCTTTGCATTATAACAAACACACTCTTTTGCTCTGTAAATGTGCAGCCTCGTGAATAACTCGGTGATAAATTAAAAACAGGAAAGCAGTTTGGACGCATTATGTCAGATTGTGAATGTTTAATTGAAAGTGACCAACCAACAGGTATCTCAACCCCACAACCAAATGTTCTTGCAGATTCTTGAATGTTTAAGTGAGATGTAAAATGCTGTTATCTCAGCAGTGAAGTGTTGCTTCTTCACCTTCTTTACCTTTAATTCTACATTTTTTTTACACATCTATAGGCCAACTCGCTTTTATTGTTGTTTTTTTCTGGAGGAAAACTCCAACTTGGAAGATTAATTCTTGTGTAGAAAGCAGGATGTGAGCAATCATTCCGGTGTGGAGTAAAATATCCAGTTGAATGTAGGGAGTCTATATTTTGGGGTGCTGGCTCTTCCGTTTGGAAATGCTTCAGAGCAACAGACAAACCGTGCAGCGCTCAAACTGAGCACATCAAAACAGAAATTAAAATAAAGACAGATGTTGGTGTGATGTAAAACTCAGACCTGTGTGCGCTTCAGTATTGAAGACAACCTGTCTGCACATGCTGATGTTCATCCTCTTTGTATTATAGCCTGTGTTTCTAATGCTTTTGAAAGAGAGTTACTCTGAGGATTTGCTGCCAACCTGGTCATTAAATTAGCAAAGAACATTTTGAGTTTAAGGAAACTCTTCCGTGTGAACCCGAATGCAAAATAATGAAGAAAACAAACAAATTGTGTGTTTATAACCTGTGAATCTGACGTGTCCTCAACTCTCCATTCATTTTTTTAAAAAGATTTTTATCTTTAAGATTTGTTATCTTTTTTATCTAAGGAAGCATCATTAATGTCTGTTTAGTTTGATTCACATAACGTTCGGCACGACTTTTTCGATTTATCGTCGCACCTGTCTCAACAAAATATCTGATCTAAAGGGGACGAATAACACAAACTGATTCTGTCTTTGTCCGTCCATATACATGTAAGTGAGATATCAGCGTCTTTATGGCGTGACGATGGGTTTCAGGTTAATACAGGAATCCACGTCTTGCCCGGATACAAGCCAACCAATAGTGTTTAAACGGCGGAGGCGCTGCTGCACTGCAGACGCGCCGAGACCAATCGCATCCAGAGTTTGAGGCGCGCCTGTTTTTCCCTTTCTGTCTGTACAGTGCGTTTTAGCAGCGCAGAAAACGACATGGACAGGAAAAAGGATTGTAATGAGAAACTAGATCATTTAAGACCGACGGCGTCCTTCACATGGAAAACACGTCACCCTGAAAAGACTCAATTAAAGGATTCTGGATCTTTATCGAATGTGGACACCTTCCAAAAACTAAAATTGTTTTTTGGTGGAATCACTCTTTTCCATGACCTTCCCTTCCGCTAATTAAGTACAGTAGTTAATGGGTTTTTTTTTTTGCTGACATCCTCAGTTTGGCTATATTGTGAGGGCTTTACGCATAAAACAGCAAAGAGTGTGACACCGTCCTCCTCTTCATTCTGAAAGATTTTATAAACTGCCGCTTTTCCGTAAATGTAGGCTATTTGTTTATTTATTAATTTTCATTGATTAGAAATAAAAACATTGATAAAATATAGCCTAGGTTGAATTCTAGTTTTGGCGTCAGCGTATTTGTGCCATTGACTCAATCCAATTAATCAACTCTGCATCTGACTAACTTTCACCAGGCTATGAGCTATAAGGACAATATTGTGTTGTAGGTGAATAGAAATATGTCAGTGATCAGTGTAGTCTATATCACTGACCCTTCATTGTCACATCAGAGTTTTTGGTTTTGTTATTATAGGCCTAATTCCGATGCTGTGGGCTCGAGTGATAAATGAACACGTAGGCCCTGAAGCTCCACTTCCTCAAGTTTCTCGGTATGAGTCATTTTAGGAAGGTCAACGTTGATAATATTTTAGGTGTATAATCACCATCTCTAGTTTCATGGCTAAAGTTTTGTCGTTTGGGCCTACTGAAAAAAGACGAAAAAATATTGTATGATCGTGACGACATGATGATTTCAGAAATAAAAGGCTGTATGCTCTGTAAGTGACTGTGTCTAACATGATGTCGCAGTTTGTCTTTTAGAAATCTAAAAAAAAAAAATGAAAGTAGGCCTATGATATTTAAAGAGACAGATTTCAAACGTTGATCTTTCATGGCTTGATTTTGTTTATTAATCCAACTACTGCGTTATTTATAGGCCTACTGAGTTTATATTTTTTTCCCACCTGAATATCGATTCATAAAATTTAAATTATACGACACTCGCTTCCAGAAGACTGAGAACAATCAAAAATAAAAACATGTTTATATTGGGAGGGAAATTCGCATTATGCTGTTTCCTTCCGTTTTATTCAAATCAAGTAGATGGATAAAAAAAAAAAAAAAGATTCCAGGTTAAACGAAGATTGGCAATTTATTTTTTCAAAGACAACTAACAGTCTACCATTTGTTAATTATTTTGAAAAACTAATAAGGCAAAACATATATTTAATAGTGTTGATTCTTCCCATGCAACGAAATTATTATAAGGGCTATTATTGTTATGTTATTATTATTATTGGTTTTCATTCAAAGTATGCCTCAATATAATTAGGCCTACTTGTTTTATTCATGTAGGCTTTTTCTTTCTTCTAAAAAGTATTTAGGCTCCTGCCTGCAGACGGGACTGCAGATCTGATCCATTTATTATTTGAGATCATTCTCTGGCTCTCTTTCTGAGCTCGTCGTGGTTTAAAAGAACTGGACCACGGGAGCCAGAACTATTTAGTTGTTTTAGACATCACCTGTTTTGTCATCTCTACAGAGAGGGAAGTGGAAGCTTATTATTATGACACATTTCCTGACCGCTGGTGTCGATGTGTGCACTTGATGTCATTTTTGCTTTTCTTTTTTTGCTATGACCAAATAATTACCACAATAAAGGCTATTAATAAATATTAGGCCATAGCCTAAATGTAAATGTAAAGCCAGAGGCGGGTATGTTTTGAACTACAATCAGTAGCCTAAGATTGGTAACAAATGTATAAGTTTGTCTTAAAACGTGACTTGAAAGTAAAGGCCTAAACCCGACAAAGCCCGTTTAGATTGACGACAAGAAAACTAAAGTGTAGGCCAGTGGTTTCGCCTGACAGAATAAAACGCGAAATGATCCTCCACGCTTGACCCGAAAGAGCAGGAACAAACGAAATAAATGCAGGCAGGCGAAATTGTAACGTAGACTATTATGTGTGTTTGGGAATAGTAAGCCGCTAATGGAGTTAACACCTTTGGTAGAAAGACGCGTCGCTGGATAGACAAGCGAAAAACGAAGTCTCATATAGCCTTCGCTGTAGCACTGTTATTTCCTGGTTTCATTATTTGCTTGACGACATTGACGCAGTACTTATAGCTACAGCCTTGTGACAACACGTGCATTTTGAATATCTCGTTAAAATTGCGCGAAATAATTCACACTCCGCGGCGGGGGACAAAAAAAGCAGCCACTGTCTCCCCTTCCTTTCCGAAAGAATCCACACACAGGCACACAAGCTCCTCCCCCTCACTTAGCAACCCCAGCACGTAGCAACGGCCGGGGCCAATGGGCGTTCTCCTAGAGTGTTCCACCGACTGCGGTTCCTTAGCAACGGTGTAAAAAAAAAAA
The DNA here is from genome assembly GCF_963584025.1 of Labrus mixtus. NCBI lineage: Eukaryota > Metazoa > Chordata > Actinopteri > Labriformes > Labridae > Labrus > Labrus mixtus. Next base: position 3,498,619 of record NC_083613.1, read on the forward strand.
AAAATTGCGCTGACGTCCATTCTGTTCGGAGTATTATGGTCTGTCGGGAATTCAGAGTGGAGAAAAATATCTGCTCGGCTAGCGTTAGCTGTGCAGCAAGCTAACGGGAGGTCGTTAGTGGAGTAAACATGGAGCTGTCTGCTGTCGGGGAGAGGGTGTTCGCAGCCGAGTCTATCATCAAACGGAGGATAAGGAAGGTAGTGCCCCCTTTTCTCACAGGGTGTTTCATATAATGCACTAATGTCGCTTTACTGCTGCACAGAGAGCTAATGATGTAATGTTTGTTTCTGCACATGCAGGGTCGGATTGAATACCTTGTAAAATGGAAGGGCTGGTCTCCTAAGTAAGTGCTGCTACAGTGTGTCTCTGCATGTTTTTCTGCACAGTCTGTACTGTTAGCTCGTCAAAGCTACAGCCACATTAAAACGATGGAGATTTTAGCTGTAATGCTAACGCTACAGTGTGAGTCTGCAGCTTGTGTCTTCAGTCTTCTTCTTTAACATTACAGATACAGCACTTGGGAACCAGAGGAAAACATTCTGGACTCCCGCCTGTTCGTCGCGTTTGAGCAGAGGTAAGATATATCTGGGCTGGATCTAGTGAATGTCAACATGCACAATAATAAATATATGGTGTCCTCGGTGCACTTTGCTCCCATGACACTGGAAATGGGTGTCACCGTATTTTCTTGTTGTTTTTTTTTTTTGCACAGAGAGCGTGAAAGGGAGCTCTATGGGCCAAAAAAGAGAGGACCGAAACCCAAGACATTTCTGCTCAAGGTAAATGTTGCAGCGTTGTCACATGTTCATACCTGTTGCATGCCTTTTCTGCTCTCTTAAATAAGTTCTAAAAAAAAAATAACTTTACAGGTGCTGTTTTCCCTCAATGCACAGGTCACTGTTTTGATGCTAATTGTGCACATTCAAAAGAGCGCATCGATGAATGGCTGTGTTCTCAGTTTGTGGATTAGCTAATGGGGAACTGTTGACATACCGTGACAGGTTTAAATGCCTTTAACAAACAGTCATTAAATCCTGTTGTACTCATTAAGTGAAAGTGTATTTATTTATCTTGAATTATAATTAGCTTGATCTCAGGAAGACAAAGATTTCTGTGTGAAGTGAATGAAATCTGTTAAATCGAGCTTCATAGTCTGATGCTGTTAGCAAGACATTTCAGCTTTTCAGGACAACGAACCGTGAAAATTGCTTCATGGCGGACAGCTCCTCTTGAACTTAATACCAGAATCTCATTGACATGGCTGTTGCTAAAACAATGTTGTGGAATTTCCCCAGATAATTTCTGTGGCCTGACAGGAAACGTTTGCATGCTCAGCAACAAAAATGCTGCCTTTAATTTTTTTTCTCACACACCATACATTATGTGCCCAATGCAAGGCATGGATGTGCAGTGTTTAAATATCAACAGGTCCTTTTTTTTTTTTTAGCTCTGACATTTTGACATATGGTTGTATGGAAAGCACACATTTGAATGAATAAATTAAAATAATGCTTTAACTCCATTAAGCTTTTTTGGGTTCCTGGTATTTTGCATGCTGACTCGCTGTCACACTGTTATTGCTGTCTTACTATGACAATTTCAAATGTGTTCTATTAAAAAAAGGCCTTATTGTAGTTGTCTAAAAACAGAAGAATTAAAAAAAAAAAAGTTATTTTATTGTTCAGTTTTTAAAAAATCATACTTTCTGACTTGTGTTAGGCCCAGGCTAAAGTTAAAGCCAAGTCCTATGAGTTCAGGAGTGACGCAGTGCGAGGGATGCACATCACCTACCCAACCCCAGAGCTGATAGTCACCCCCAGAGCCAGAGAGGGTCTGAGGGCCGTTGTTCCTACCATCTTCCCTCCCAGCACTGTCAACCGTGGGGAAAGTGTTCGTCACCGACCGCCAGAACTTAGCATCCGCGAGTACCAGCAGCCCTTCCTTCAGCAAACCAGCTCAGACGGACTCCTCCATGCACCTAAAAAAAGAGGCCCGAAGCCTAAGCCCCGCTTCAAGGACATCAGCTGCAGACCTTTGGCCCCCGAGCCACACAGGGGGAGAGCAGAGGAGCAGCTGGGCCAGTACAAGGTGCCAAAATACCAGGGGGTGGAGGAGATGAGGGTGGTCAGAGTCGCCCATAGACATCCAGAAAGTCATAAACACCACCATCACCACCACCATCACCACACACACAACATAGGAGCCTCCGGTGGAGGTTCCCACAAGCAGTTTTACTCCGACCGCAGCCTGCATCCACACAGAGTGGACATGAACACACACGGGACTAAGGACAGCTCCAGCTACCTGGCTCCTGCACACTTCAAGCACCGGTCCAAAATGAGCCAGAGCCCGAGTCGCCCACTGGAGCTCCCACAGATGGAGAAGCCCTACTTCTTAGACAGGCCGTCTCCCACCAGGCTCGACGACCAAGTAGATGAGGTGACGTGGAAGCCCTCCCTCGGTAATGTGGAGAAGGTTCTGGTGACCGACGTGACCACCAACTTCCTGACTGTCACTATCAAAGAGAGCAGCACGTCCAAAGGCTTCTTCAAAGACAAAAGATGATCGCTGGAATGAATTTTCTCTAAGCTTCGCTTCGCTTTCTCTGATCTGCATCAGAATCATTCAAAGTTTATACAGAGTGTGATCATTAGGCAAAGCTGTTTTGTATGAAATGTATAAAAGCTAAATATGTTATGTGCATCTGTATATATTATAAAGTGGGACGTCTGTTTATTGTATTGACCAAATCAAACATTTCACATTTTGCATTGGTTGAACATGAATGGGTTGCACGTTTTCTTTACAGCACTTAGCTACTTTGTGTACAGAGCTTGTGAATTTAACTATTTTTTCAACTGCAACTAACTAGAATGTATTTTTGTCACTCAGATCTCTTCCAGCCTGCGCTCATCATGCTAAGAGTATGTGTGAAGTGAGGCCAGGCTTGAATATGAAATTCAATCTGTGTGTTGAATATTTATCTATAAATTGAACCTATTAGACTGAAGAGACCCTGTTTAATTATAGAATGATTATTTAAAGAATGGACTCAAGCACTTTGAATTGAAAAGTATTATGAAGGAGTAATCCATTTGGGTTGCTGCGTTCAAAGACCGAGTTGGACTCCTGAGTTTGTTGCGTCTTTAACATTTCTCAAGATAAGAATGAATGAATGAATAAATAAATTCATCATGGATACCGTGTTGGGATAACTCTAGCATTCACCATTAACATAGTAGGCTATATTTTACATTTTCATAAAAAAAGTTCGCTCTAATAAATGGAGTTGGTGTCAAATAGCTTTGTAGCTTTGTTGAAATAAATCCTTTGAATATTCTCATTTTGTGTCTATTTGTGTGAAGTGTTTAATCATCAGTCTTTTTCATCGGTCTGCTGTGGGCCTTTTAAAATGAAGACAGCAGCTGAGCCCACCAATCACTTCAATAGAGATTTCGATTTTTTTTCATGCAAAACGTGTTATGCAGTAATGAAGGCCTCAAAGCCAACCCATAATGTCAGGGAGATTTAGGTTTTTTCGTGTTGTCCCTGGCTTTTCATAAAAACGCGGGGGTCTTATTTACAACAGGCTTCCTTTAATCTTCCACTGAAGATGATATTCACTGTGATAACGGTATATGAGTTAAGCCTACAGGCCCCGGGCTATATGACCATAGTCCGCTCATTTAGCAGACAGAGGCTATAGGCCCACTTTTATTTCTATTTCATTCATGTCAGTAAAAAAAGGGATCTTCTTCTTTCTCTCTTTAGGCCTAGAATAAAGTCCGCTGGGCCAGTTCAGAATATGCTGTGGTATTTTATTTAATGCAGTCTATGGCGTCCTAAATGCCGCTGTTTAAAATAAGTAATGAGATGTGATAATTACAACAGAAAAACACCGAGGCTACTCATTCTCTAGGCCTTCTTTTACCTTTTTTATTTAACTCCTTCTAAATAAGCGTCACTTCTCCTTTAGCATTAACGCATAGGCCTATAACATTGTCTTTGTATAATACATAGGCATATCCTAATAAAGTGTAGATCTTGTACCTGCTCTTCTGTAAAGTGCCTTGCGATAGAATTTGTTCTGAATGTGCGCTTTACAAATAAAGATTGATGGTTTGATTTAACAGCATTGTTCCAGATCGGCTTTCATTTCAGATTGCGTTCATTCGAGTTTCCCCCCCCCCCCCCCATCGGGTCTTTTAAAAGGTCTGCTTCCCTCACTATGCAGTGTAAGTGACTCTTATTATTACCCCCCTGCATCTATGACAGTTTTACCTTTGGGATAATGTTGTAGTAGCAGTCTATCTTACATGCCTTTGAACTCTTTATTGTGCAGATATTCAAACCGACCTAATCGAAATAAAATGTCCATATGGGCTTTTGATCACACAGCAGCTCCTGGCCTTCAACCAATCAAAAATAAAGAAACAAAAAAACCTTCTATCTTATAATCGCTAAAGGGTGAACGCACGAAGTCATTTTCTATCTGCTAGGCCTAATGACATAAGGAGCAAACAATTCTCTGGTGGCTACAGCTTGGCTAACTCAGGAAGAAAAACTGAAAGAAAGAATATTGCCTACTGAAGGAAAAAGGTCGGCAGCCTTTAGTTTTATCACTTCTTCATCCTGTCGGTCGTTTGATTTATTAATACCAACATAATAATAATGATGATGATGATGATGATGAACAAAACAGTCACACAGCAGAGGCTCTCATGCGTTATGATTTATTCATAAATGTTGGTAGAACACAATAGAGATGTTAAAGACACTAAACTACACAGCTGTTATTAGATTATATATATGAGTTAGTCAGCAGACATCAAGAGGTCATTTCAGGAGAGAGTATTTCATCCTTTTATTGTTTCCGTCTGGAATCCATGTCCTCATTTGTGGTCTGTCACTGTGAAAACAAACAAGAACCATTCAAACAATGACAATCAGACCCTTTAATTCCACCAAATCAAGCATGGTGCACAACTCAGCATCACTCTGAGTCTGATGAAACCAATAATGTTGAATGTTCATCAGAGGGATATCTGTTGTGTTCTTTTATACTGATGCTGTCTGGGTTTCGAGGGTTTCCAGCTGATTCAGGCCTTTTCAAAAGCACCCTAAAGATTGTAGATGAACTGAATGACTAAAGACATCTATCAACAAATGAAAAATGTTGATTTTAATCCAGTTTGTATTTGGATGATTGAAGGACGGTAACAGACAGTGTTGAATATTTGACACCATAAGTCTGAGCCAGAAACAGTTTTGTTTCTGCGGTTTCCTGCTGTGCCAAGTATTCATGATAAAATCACAAAACAGGAAGAGAAATAACCCAACAGCAGTGACAAACATAGACTTAAACATTCTGTTTATGACAAAGCAGAACATGTCTAAAATCATCAGGAAGTCAAAGATTCATTTTGTATGAATGACGCAGGAATAGCCTGGAGATGTTTAGAAATGTGATCAGGTGTTGCAAGTTGTTACATGATATCTGTAAGACTGACAGTTTGTGTGATGTTAAACAGATGATTAGAAGTCATTTGAATAATCATGTAGCTATGTAAGTGCACATCATTACATTACTGTGTGCTTTCATGTGCATCAAACATTTGGAGTTGGTCCTGAAAGTAGACACTAGTGGTGACCTGATCACACAGGGTATCCGTAGTTCCTGTCACAGCGGGGGTAGCAGTGGGGGTTCAGCCAGTTCTCCATATTGGTCTCCTGGGCCCTCTGATCCAGAGCCTGCATGTGCAGAAGATGCTCCTGTATAGGGAGGGAATGGGTGAACAAAGTGGAGGTGAAGAGAGATGAGAAATAAAGAAACAACCGAAGAGCTGATGATGGTCTCCATATTATTGATGATGATGATGATGGTAATGACGATGGTTTTTGTTTGATAACGTCGACTTATAAGATGGTTTCTATACTGATTAGAGCTCTCAAGAACTGCCCTCAATGTTGTGCTTTGCCTCTGGTCACTTCCTGTCAGCACCTGTGTGTCCAATCAGACTCAAAGCTGATCGTTTGCTCTTACTGACATTGTTCCCTTTTTTCTAGATCCTTGCTTGTGTTGTACTTACTCTCTGATGTACGTCGCTTTGGATAAAAGCATCTGCTAAGTCAATTGTAGAATTGTAGCTGATCAGATGAGACCTTAGGTAATCAGCTGTGACGCAGAGCGGTTTAGTCCTCTGCTCAGCCTGTTTGCATTTCAACACAACAGCAGAATAAAGTGCACATGACAGCACAAAGTGAAATTACAGAGATGAGTGGAAGCTAAACGGAGGTGAGCTTGTCTGGACCTGCACTGTCATGAATGGTTGCATTCAAAGCATCACAGATTCAGAGAGAGAGAGAAATGACTTCATGGATCCTGATGCTGCACTAAGAACAAAATGGTCAAATGAAAATAAATGGAAGAAGGCTGGAGGTACACGTCTTACTCTGCAAATTGACATGGGATTCATAAGACAGAACTGTAATCTAGCTATCTAAAAAAACATATTCCTTCTAATGATTTCAAGTCTCCCTGAAGTGCTCATCTGAAGAAGGCCCTGAAAGTAATATAGAGATTAAATCATTTATTGTAAATGTAAGAAACTGTTCATCAGCAACATAACACTCTACTTAGTGATTTCCAATTAGAACTTAAATAATAAATTATGTTAATTTATGGTTTATCAAACATGAAACTCTTCTGCACAAGATCTCTGTGGACTAAGCTTTTTTTAGTATAGTTAGTTATTGTGACATTTTGTTATAAATCTTGACTCACAGACACTAGAGATGATTTACATTTTTAACTGATATGTCAAATTAATTATCCAAGTTTGGAAAAGAAAAGTATAGAAAAAGAGTGTGAAAATATGCTGAACATTCTTATCTAACACTCACCAATCACGTATCCCTTTATATGAAGACAAATATATTCAGCATGATGATCAACTTAACATTAAACATTATGATTTTGTAATGATGCATTATTGTAACAAATGTAACACACCTATAAATCCCTTCTTGTTGGTGTATAAGATGTCATTTTTGAAAATAAGATATGTCTTTAAATGATGGAGAAACCATAAAAACAGTATGAAATAAACCCACCTGCTTGTGTATAAAAATGTCATAATGCATAGTATGATTTATTATGATGTGAGTAGAGTTTAAAAAATCAATTAAACATTTAATTACTTCTCTAATCTTTTGCTCCTTATGAGGAATCATCATTATTGATAAAAAAAACATTTTCATGAACACTGAAAATGAACATCACAGCAGTTTATGACTTCTTATTTTTTATTGGTGCTTTCAAATACGACAAAGAAAGATTGTTGCCCATAAAGCTCCACACTCAGCATGATCAACCGTCAATACTATACAATCTCCACCTTGAATCCATAATGTGTCTGTGCTCTTTGCTCTGAATGAACCTTACCCGCATTGGCTCATCGGGGTGGCCAGCCTTCATTGGTCGCTCCTGCCTCTTGCTGCGGAGCAGCTGCTTAGCGAAGCGCTCTTTGATGATAGGGTTGGCATCTGAGGGAGAGAGAAAGATAAGAAGTTCACAGCAAGGAGATTCAATGTTTACTCTCATGTCTTGTGATGCACAAATCCATATACTGCCATTGGTGCTGTGAAGAAAACCACTGGGTAAAGAAAATGAAACCAGGTTTTTATATGATCTAGTTTGGTATATGTTAGTGAGTGTATCATGTCTAGTAGTCTGATCTTCATTCAACCTCTGCCTGAGTTTTTTTTTTACCATGAACAAAAGCTGTTTGCTCAGTTTTGGCTCATCAGGGTAAAAATAGCAGTTTTCAGACTCATGAATTCCCCTCTCACCCGATCTGCTGCTGGAAAGCTGTGTGTGACCTGATCTGTTTACTCAGTCTATGTAAGGCTGTTTATTTTCCAATACGAGTCCCAAGGGTGCAGCTCACACACTCACACACACACACACACACACACACACACACACACACACACACACACACACACACACACACACACACACACACACCTCGCAGAGTGAGGGCTCTCTGCCTTGCATAAGGAGGCAGGGTATTTGGCTGGAAGGTAACAAAGTGCCCATTCATCCTGGTGTCTCTCCGGGGAGCCCGGTCAACGCAGCACATGACCCCACCAGGCAGCCAGGCTGAATCTGTCTTCCTCTCCTGCCAGAGGGAGCTGCAGTGAGTAAACCCAGCTCTGTCAACACGAGGTATACGACCTGCTGCTGCCTGGGCCCCCCAAAGCAACGTGGCAAAAAGTTCTCCAGTTATCTCATTATGAAAAAGGTACTTTTGATGTAAAGAAACATGAACGATCGTTAAGACTTGCAAAAATTCAGTTTTATTCTAAACTCGGCTTAACCAATTGTTTACAAATTGGTACAGTGGCTTTAAATGGCAACAACAACAGTTGTAACTAATGTTACAGTTGTGACTTAATGAACAAGATCTAGAATGTAGACCTGGTCTCTATGTGATGTGTAACGTGATAACCTTTGCTGTGCCATTGCACTAGAAATAGAAATTGATTGATGGTTGTTGCAAAATCAGACCTGTTAAAAGCAGCAGGGATAAATAATACAGCACAGTCTCCGATATTTAATCTTTGCATCCAAATACAATCATGTAACAAAATAGGGATGCACTTTAATAATGCAGTTCTAACTACAACATGTTATGTCCCTATTAGGTTTGTCTTACTGTATTGTACAGAAAAAGGTGTCCTTTTGATTTGAATGTTACCATGGTAGGTACTTTTGACTTTTAGCTATTTATGACCTGATGTAAGTGTTAGTGTGAATGTTTGTATGTTTTCATGTTGAGCCTCAACAAAAGGTAATTTTCTGTCACAATGTGATAGACAATAAAGTTTTTTGAATCTTGAATCTTGAATCATGTTGCCCCGTAATACAATGTTACATGTTGCTGCTCTTCCCGGGTAAACCCCCATGAGTTTCCTACCTGTGTAGAAGGTCAGCAGGACCAGGCACAGCGAAAACACCACCAGCTTCTTCATCTTCTTCACCTTCTCTCTGTCTGAGCCTCCTGTGGTCTGCAGTCGTGACTAGAGTCCAAAGGGGGTAAAGGGGGAGATTCTCCTCCTCCTCCTCCTCCTGCATGTCAACCACAAACTGTCACATACCTGCTCATGTTACTGGAGAGATAATACAAATAAATCATGAATACACAAGCCTATCTATCATCAGAAACGCTAATACATGTACTTTTACATAAAAATACAGTTTAACATTTCTTATATTAAATATTCATATTTGCAAAATTCAGCATTCTATTCAGTGAGGCAAGGAGAAGACTGTCCACTAGATGGCGATGCAAACCCAGTCACTAGGGGAAAGGGAATGTTCTTGAGACGTTTTGAACATTTAATTAAATTCTCTGTTGAGCAAATGGAAATGACTTCTGATCGGATGTGTTAGCAGGGGAACACTTGTGTAGGCCTAATCTGTTTTTGAAATGGATTATTTTCTTGTAAATGAAGGTTACCCCACAGTATGCGCCATTTCAAAAGTCTATATATCCTTTATCTTTCTCTACCTCTGATTGGATATAGATGGATGAAATATCAGAGGAGGAATAAAGGAGTTACAGTCTGTGGCTTCTCTTCAATTCAGAACAAAATGTGACTTCCGTCCAAAGTAGGTTTAGAAGCTTTTTAATTTATTTAGCATGTCTATACATATTTTTTAATAATGTATATTTTTCACATTGGTGGACTATATTTTGTTAAACCACGTACTACTAAATACATTTTTCAATACTATGCAGGTTTGTCCAGCAGTAAAAGCATGGGCCTAAAGGCTAAAAGGCTTGACATAAATTAATGAGAATTTATAAAATACAATGCACCAAGACGGGATTTATTGCCCAAGCATCAGCCTACGTTTTTAATATAGCCTACTACTATTACTTAGCTATTTCACTCCCGGATTAGAGCACTGCCAGTGACGTTCAAATGAAAACGTCACTGTGCGTCATCCTTTCCGTTTCCTGCTTCTTCCCGCCCCCCTATGCTTTACGCACACGTCTTCATTACCCTGCGCACTTTAATGAGAACGTTGTTGGGATTAATTCCTGAGGGTAGAGAAAGCTTTTGTTCCCTCAATGTGATTATTTTACACGCTATGAGCTCACGGTGAATTGAAGGCGCATGCGCACTCTCGGCCTGCACGCTGTACATCAGGAGCGTCAGGAGCTCACAGTCAGAGATGTTAAAGAGAGTAAGATGTTTACTCTGCTGTTTTCCGTGGTCGCTTGTATATCGCAAGTCAAACAGGAAATATCCAGTCTTTAACAACGAGCCTACTACTGAGGTTGATACATAAAGAAGTCTATCAAAACATCTGGCATTATAGCATATTTAATCATTTATTGTTTATTTGGAAAAGGCAGAGCACTTACAAACCTATGCTCTACATAATAACATATATGTATTATAGTTTAAGCTCATTTTCACATGTCGAGCAACAGAATGCTGCACTTGCAAAAGTAATATTGAAAAGTAAGTAAGGCAGTAATGTAGTTACTTAGAAGTGCTGGACTTAAGTGCAACGTCTTTGGTCAAGGTCAAGTATTACGCTATAGAAACTGCCTAAATGATCCAATTGACTCTTAAAATGTCATTCAAAAACCCTGTGGCAGATGTCAGGATGACCCGACCCCCAGGTTAAAAACAAAGTGATTCATAAGAAGCCTATTTCAAATTCTCTGGTGTCATACCTGATGACGTATCTGTCAAGGACTGGACTATTACTTAGGTCTACATACTTCTGTACTTTCAGTGAAGCAGGAATTTGAACGCATGTATTTTAGGCTTACCTGTAATCAGTTAGGCTATACATTTTATCAGTTTTTATTAGGCAGGATAAGGATCTCCATGCAGCAAAAACACACTTGGTTTGCCTGCCCTGACAAACTCTGTAGACATTCTTGAGCACTTAAACTTAATAATTCAAATTATTTGACTCAAATAATGGAATGCAACATTTTGTCTTCAAAATTATTATTCTTTTTTTTTGTATATAATTGAAAAACTTTCCCCACTCTACGTACTTCTTTGTGCTTTAGAGTTGTATGTATGTGCGCATGCGCGTATCATCCAGTTGGTGGGGTGAATCATCTTGACATGGAAACACTCTCTGATCAGGCTAGGGTTGCGAAGTAGCTCATTGGCCAAACGTCACACTGGTGTCTCTTGTTTATAGCTCGTTAAACTCTGAAATGTTCATCTTTAAGATAGAAGTAGTGGCAGCGTCCGGGACATGTTTGTGAACATGGCTGTCGCAGAGAAAACGTGGCGTACGTCCTGTCTCTACTCGCTGTTGTTTACATAGCTTTTCCTGTCGTACCAGTTTCCGCTCTTTAGCATCCCCCATCCTTCAGCAGAGATGTGCAGGGAGGGGGACGAGGTGCAGGACGACTGCGGCTCCCGGGAGGAGTGGACCCTCCTCTTCTGGACCTCTGTGGCCGTCATCGTCCCGGTCATCATCACACTGTGGTGCAGCGCGCAGCGCTCCAAGCGGAAAACGCACATGAAGGATTTCTTCCGCAAGAGCAAGCACGGCTGGCACTACACAGACCTGTTCAACAAGCCCACCTACTGCTGCGTCTGCTCCCAGCACATCCTCCAAGGGGCTTTCTGCGACTGCTGCGGCGTGTGCGCCGACGACCTGTGCCTCCGCCGGGCGGACCGGAGCCTGTCGTGCAAGGAGATCATGGCCCCCTCCTCCGGTCCTGACGGGGGCATGGAGCACCGCTGGGTCCGCGGTAATGTCCCCCTAGCTAGCTACTGTACAGTGTGCAAACAGCAGTGTGGGACCCAGCCGAAGCTCTGTGACTTCAGGTATGAGACGCTACAGGTGCAACCTGACGTAGGCTACCTGTCATAGCACACATTGACATACCTGCCATTGTTAAGGTTGAGGCATCAGCCTCCCCCCCCCCCCCCCACCCCACATTCTGCATCAACCTTCCAGAGTTGTCATGCCATACTGGTGCACATCCTCATTTCATGATAATCCGTCTGCTGCTGCTCTGTGGGAGAGAAACTAACCAGCTGGCAACATCCCATATTGTTATGTAGATTGCTAATCGTAGAACATCTGGCCAGAGGTGAATGTTAGAGATGGACCAAAGGGGGGTCAAGAGATGATTTAGTGTATTTTCATACACTCTAAGAAATTGCTGTAAATTTACAAGGAAATTTCATCAGTATGATCCTGTCATGTTTAAATACAGGACATTACTGTATTATAACGGTTTATAACAATATTTTAATGTTAATTGCTTGAAGGAAACAAAACAGTAATTTACCGTAGTTTTTGCAATGCATTTGTCTTAACATTTTAAGTTGCAATTTTAAAGGCACTGTTTATTTATTATTTTAAAACATGGTGTTTTATAACATGACATGCAAGGAATCATTTATCAAATCACTAGGTTTAGAAAATAAATATATTGTGTCCATTTTGATAGAAGGAAACAAATCTATAGCTAGGTGTAGTATTTACAATTCACAGTAAAAATCTGCAAATATACCTCTTGTGAAGAAGTGTAAATAAACAGTATTAAACAGTTAATCCTTTCAACAGTATTTTCCTGTTAAGGTTTAAAATCACAGCTTTTTGCTGTATTTAAAAAAACGTTAGAAAACTGTAAATTTCAGCAACAGCAATATACCGTTAATTTTACAGGAACTTCCTGGCAACCCTACTGCCAGTTGTTTACCGTTTTTTAACAGGGGAATTTCTAAGAGTGTACTTTCCTAACATGTGTTTGTCTCTCCTTCAGGTGTGTGTGGTGTCAGACCACGGTGCACGATGACTGCTTGGAGAGCCTGGACGACGCAGACCAGTGTGAGCTGGGCGAGTTCCACAGCCTCATCATCCCTCCTCACTACCTCTACCACGTCAACAAGCTCCGCCGCCGCCACCCGGATGAGTACAGCAAGGTGCTAAATATCTGATTGTTTTTTTTTAGCATAGTGGATACTGCTGGTTTTCTGTTGTATATCAGATATGTTTTAATGTCAGCTGACTTGTTGGTGTCATATGTGTGTTTGTGTAGCTGGCCTCTTCCTGTGGGAGTGGCTGGACTCCGGTCTTGGTCTTGGCAAACACACGTAGTGGGAACAACATGGGAGAGGCTCTGCTGGGAGAATTTCGCACTCTTCTGAATCCAGTGCAGGTAAGTCTGAAGTTTTTTTCTTGGTTTGTGTCAGAAGCACTAAATCATCCTTCAAACCAACATGCACTCTTTATCCTTTTTTTTTATCATCTTTGGCATTAGTCAAGAATGCATTTCTGTAAAAACCTGAGTCTTTTTTTCCACACTGTCTTCCAGGTGTTTGACCTGTCTGAACTGACTCCCTCCAAAGCCCTCCAGCTGTGCACCCTGCTGCCCCCCGGCAGCGTCAGGGTGATTGTGTGTGGTGGTGACGGCACAGTGGGCTGGGTGCTGGACGCCATTGATACTATGAAGCTAAAGGTTAGACATCAACTCTTGACTTCTTCTCTCCACTTGTGTAACACTAACTGTTTAACAGCTCACCTAACTGCTCTCTCGTTGTCTGCTGTCAGGGCCAAGACCAGTTTATGCCACGAGTGACCATCCTGCCCCTGGGGACAGGAAATGACCTTTCCAACACTTTAGGCTGGGGTGCCGGGTATGCTGGAGAGATCCCTGTGGAACAGGTTCTCCGTAACATCCTCGATGCTGAGGTGGTCAAAATGGACAGGTGGGGGCACGGCAACTCGCTTCTGGGCAGAGTTTTCACAGAATGATCGTTTGTCCTCAGTTTGTAAATATGATTGAGTTTTTGTGGGTTAAAATTACAAAAACATTTTTTAATTTATGTTGACCCGTGTTGTGTTCAGGGTCTAAAATGATTAGGTTTAAAATAAATAAGACACAAATACATTAGAGCCAAGAACAGAAAGACAGAGAAGTTTTTACTCCTGACAGCAAATTATTTATCCCCTTTTGTTTACAACAGACAAAACATCAATGTGAGGATCTCAAAGTTCAAGCTTGAAAAGAAATCAGTAAAATGTTTTGCCTAGAAGTGAAAACAGGTTTGATTGAACTGAATATTTGGATCTGATCTAAAGCCTGAGTTCTGAGTTCTGTACAGTTTGGAGTTGGTTGGTGCAGGGAATTGAACAGTCTTCTACTTTGATCAAGACGTCCTGATCAGCTGTGATTGAATAGACAATCCTGCATGTGTAATTCTATCAATATGAAGAGGTTTGTAAACTTTAGATGAAGAATTAGCAACAACAACAAAACGGCACTAGCCTACTTTTGTACACCTTCATGTATGTCAGATTCTAGCTCTTGCCTTGTTGGTGTTTCCTTAATTTCTGGTCATTTTCTATTTGATCCTCTTCAGGTGGAAAGTGCAGGTGGCTTCAAAAGGCCTCTACTTTCGCAAGCCAAAGGTGAGCATGAACTCTCAGTTGGTAGATATTTATTTTGATATCCTGATGTGTTGGAGTTGTCGGTTAACTTCCTCTCCATCCTCCTCAGGTGCTGTCCATGAACAATTACTTCTCTGTGGGGCCTGACGCTCTGATGGCGCTCAACTTTCACACACACCGCGAGAAAACCCCCTCCTTCTTCTCCAGCCGCATCATCAACAAGGTGAGAGAGTTTGAGCCACGTGACCTGAACACATAAATAAATCACATGCAAATGTTGACTGAGTTTAACTATTAATGCAAAGTGCAGTTCCTCACTGTGAGTCTTTGTTCTGTTTCTCAGGCCGTGTATTTCCTGTATGGAACCAAAGATTGTTTAGTGCAGGAATGTAAGGATCTGGATAAGAGGATTGAGGTACAGTAGCCTTATTCATGTAATCAACTTTTGTGTTCATTCTTTCCTCACTCTTCATGAATGAAAGTTTTCACTCTTTGTGATACACTTTGCTGGAAATCACTCGACATTAGAAGTCTGGCCTCCTCTTATCTAGCTGTATCTTCAGGTATGATTTTTAATTTCCTGTCACATCTGACCTTCATACTAAACTTATAGACTCCATGTTTGCTTGGGGCTTCAGGATATTGAAAAATAAAGTCATATTGGGTTTATCAGTTTGATATTACGATTGTGATATGTTTCAATATCGGGGGGGATGACCATGTAAGAATCACAAATGTAATGAAAACTATAATGATGTGACATGTGTTGGGTCGTAAACAAAAAAACAAACCTGTATTCTTGCATGTTGAGAACAAGTCTGCAGATGCTGAATCTTCTCTGGAGCACTAGACTTCTTCCTTATGATGCTTTTTTGCATCACATTTTGCAAACAAAATGACTACTTCTGGATATTTACCAGATGCAATTTTCCTGTTATTTTGAAATTGCATGATTGCATTTTGTGTCTCATTTCATTTGATTGTTAATGCAGAATATTTACATTCACATTTATTGGTGTTTTTGATCTTTTAAACTCTCTCCCAGCAAGAACTCAAATGAGATGATTTCACGTTAAACTAAGATGAAACGTACGGAGCCTCTGAAGGCCCAAAAAGTTTTCTACTTTTTGGGAATTCAGGGGCGCCGTAGAAATGTAATCTGCAACAGGTTATTATTTATTTATCACTACAGGCTAACCAGTAACAAAGATTTCTTTATTGTATGTTGTCTACAGTCCAGTGTAGTTTTATAACTTCAGAATGCCACAGCCCACTTTCAGATAAAAAATATCATTTGAGGGCCAACCAGAGCCTCATATCACACATCTGACCCACATTTGAGATTACATTTACTGGATTTTCCTGTAGTTTTTACTTAAGAGATTCTATGTAAGAGTTTGTCTACAGCAATGTAGAACAAATTAATAATAAATCCACAAACACATTTCATAGCAGCATAAAAAGTGAAAATCTACATTGTTAAAATGTAGTTATAAACTTTGTCTTGTGTTTGATGGTAACTTAACTTTTGTGTCCTTCCTGCAGTGCCTTCACAGGCCTACAGGGGGCTGTGGCCTACACGTTGTTAATCACTGGTTCACACTCTATAATTTATTTACAGGAGGAATTTGTTCAGATATGTTAGCCTAAAGTTTTCCTTCACTGCACTTTGATACATTTTTATTGAATTTTAAGTGTTTTCTTTTGTATCATACTCTGTAGTTTATTTTTCAACTTAAAATTGAATTTCCCAAAAATGTAATGTGGCAAGTTTGTCAATGTGTGCATACATCCTCTGTATCACCTAGCTGAAATATAACATGCAATCAGTAATGTCTTTCACTTCTGTGACAGAGAAGGAAAAGATTTAATTGATTTATCAAGTCAGCATCCAGTTGATGATACTCTGTGTGTGTTTGTCCGTGTGTTTCTACCACAGCTGGAGCTGGATGGGGAGAGAGTTCAGCTGCCCAGTCTGGAGGGCATCATAGTCTGCAACATTGGCTACTGGGGTGGAGGCTGCAGACTCTGGGATGGTATGGGGGATGAACCCTGCCCACCCACAAGGTAAGACAAGAACTGGCATATGATACGATACACTTTATCTTCTTGGACTCAAATGATCAACATGAGTTTTCAAGGTAAACAGGTTATCTAGGTGTATACCAAGATACCTGCTGTCTTGGTATACACCTAGATAACAGGTGTATACAGTATTATTGTGTAAATGTCACACAGGTCATATATCCACTATAAGTAAGCAGAATTTAGCTTAAGTGATTGTAAAGGCTCCACTTTACAGGTATTTGTATATAAAGCACTCCAGGTTACCATAGCAACTAGCAGTGCGCAGCAGTTCAGTTGTTGTCTCCCCCCTGCAGGCTGGATGATGGTCTACTGGAGGTGATGGGTGTGTTTGGCTCCTTCCACTGTGCTCAGATCCAGGTCAAGCTGGCCAATCCCATACGGCTGGGACAGGCTCACACTGTCAGGGTGAGGAAATACCCCCCCCCCACACACACACACACACACACACACACACACACACACACACACACACACACACATACACACACACACACACACCACAAACAAGGCTCTGCCACAGTGTTTACTTGCACACATGGGCTTTGAGAAATCAAATAATAAAGGTGTGAAATGAGTTTTCTCTGTGGTTTGAGTCATCACAGCAGTGATTTATAGTGATCTCTTACAATTAGGTTAAAATAAATCAATAAAAGATCCACTCGTAAAACTGTGTTAAAACATCAACATACGTGTAAATCGGGAAAATCATTACAGAGACTTCCAAATAGAGATCCAATGGAATTCCATTTTGGATCAGTTTAAACATCCTGTCAGAAACAAGGACACAGATGTTGGATATCTAGGTAGCACGACCACAAAGAACGACGGAGGAGATCGTTTTGGTAAAACGTTTCTTTAGCCGCGGTGTACGTTTGTCCTCGTCATAAGTAAGAAGAACAAAAGGTTGGTGAAAATGTGGAGGAGAAAACGTTTGAAAACATATCTTGAATTTGAGGGAGTCACTGTCAGATTGGTAAATAACACAATGTGATAAGTGGTCTTCAAGTCATTCATAGCAGGGTTGGAAACTTACCTTCTTCGCCTATCTGCCACTTTCATTGGTAGTGTCACTCATTTTTATTTACTAGTACTTTTTTTTCAACGCAAGCTTTTTTTTTATTGCACAAAAAAAACCATAATAGATCAATGGAAAAACAGACAGTACATAATGATTAGTTAATTAACAAAATATACATTTTGAAAGAAATGTGCTGGAGGAGCCAAATAAACCCAGAGGGGCTTGTCGAGTGGCCCTCCTAGCATAATGTAATGAGGTATAATATCAAATCAAGGCGTACAGTATTCAAGTATGAAGGGATATGTTTCAACGATTAAAAACAGAAATCAAGTTTATTTGAGTGATTTTAGTTTATTATTTTGAAGCTGCTAAGAGTCTCCATTGCAGTTACAGTATGTCCTCAAAAGCTAAACCAGTGAGCTGCAAATGAACATCGACTGACATCTTTCACCATCTCTATGAAAACAATGATTTCAGTCAAGATGATAATTTTCTACATGCATATTTTGACTTCACTACACTTCACTTTTGCGGTGCATGTTTGTTGATGGTCAGAGCAGTCTGTAAGAGAAGAAGAGCAGAGATGACATTGATTTGCAGCTGCGGCTTGTGAAGTTTATTGCTGATGTTTTCTGACAAATATCTTCATCCTTATGTAGCGGTTGTGCACTCTCTCTTGCGTTGTGTGATGAATCAGGCAAACACTTTTACTTTTGGCACCAGCACGCCATTTAATCTGATAACAACAGAAGCACATACGGTCTCTCACAGCCACTCCTCTAGTAATAAGCTCCAACATTGCTAAAACATAAAAACAAATACTTGAGCAACCTGTTAAAAGCTACACCACAGAGATCAGAAGTTACATAACACACAACATGGTGAGCCTAAATGATTCAAAAACATAGTAATATGATCACAGAAAGGTTTTACAATAATTTCGGAGATTCTCTCAAACATGTGAAATGGAAAAATATCACTTTTATCAAGAAAAACAAACATATTTTATAGTATTTCAGCAGAGCTTATTTACACATAAACTAACCACGGGGACAGCATAGTGCAGACTGGCAAAGATACACAGGCTGCACCGCTCAAGTCTACAGGGGCACCAGCAGAGGGCGCTCCTGTTACACAGAGTCCCAGTGGATACTCATTAGAATTAATTATAAACAGTATTTAAACAATAGAAATAGTCAAATAAAGACATTCTATGCCAAGTGATGGCAAGTGGAATCATTAACTCCGTTACACTTAAAACACCAGAGCTATTGTTTTTCATGCTCACAGCAGCCTGATATTTAGAAAAGACAAATCATGTAGCGCTAGACAAGGAGGTAACTGACATTACTACAATCGTTTGCCCAGACAGAATATTCCCTCTATAAGACTCGTTTCATATTGAAGTGTCAGGTGTTCTCTTTCCCTCCAGCTGGTTCTCAAGAGCTCCAAGATGCCCATGCAGGTAGATGGCGAGCCGTGGGCCCAGGGCCCCTGCACCATCACCATCACCCATAAGACCCAGGCCCTCATGCTGTACCACAGCGCCGAGCAGACAGACGACGATGACGAAGACGACGACGAATCAAGCGCCTCTGAGACGGAGAGCCCCACCCCACACGACTCCCCGCGTCCCCCCGGGCCAGCCTCCGTTCGTGCATGATCCACACACCAAACGTCACGCAATCTGAAGCTCTATTTAACCCTCGTGTTCTTTTTCTGAAGCCCAGTTTTTTATTTACCCCTCCTTTGCACTGGCACTGGTTCACCCCTCCTCTGAGATCTTTGCATGGGCTCAATACAAAGATCTCAGAGGAGATTCTCGTATAATCATTTGTTCTCAGAGAACTCTCAGCTGTTAGCACGGTTGGTTTGGAATAGGGCTGGTGTGATCTGCTTTTTTGGTATTTTTTGTCCACCATGTATTGTAACCCACAGCTCAGGCAGTCCCCTCTCCACAGCTGGTCAGGAGGAGGTGAATGTTTAAGAGGAAGATGATCCTTGGTGCCAGAGATATCTATATTCAGCTATACTGTATTTATTACACATGCCCAGTGCAACCCTGCAGGGATCAGTGAGCCATTTTTAAACACGTTGCCCAAAGTCAGTTGACTGAAACACTTTAAAGCCATGTCTGAATAAACAGCAGGGGGATGAAGAGGCGATGCAGAAAACAGTGCTGAATGTAAAAGTGTAGATTTGGCTTAAGCAGTATGCTATGCTTTACTATCTGTTAGTGTGTTGTTGTTTTTTTTTACTCCAATAATAGCACAAACAAACAGCACACACCTTTTCTGAATAATATAGGAGTGCTTTAGTGACTCCAGGCGATGAAATGTTTAACTGTACAGACGATGTGGTCAATTCCCCCCTTACAGGCTTCTGAACATTTTGAAGTATCTGCTGCTTTTTGTCACCTCATGATTCAAGTCTTTGTGAAGAAAGGGTTCTGTTACAACAATGTGTTGTCAATCACTGGACATTGATGCTGGTTTGTGACCTTCATGATGCACTGTCTCGAGGAGCTCGCCAAAGTGTTAAATCGTACTAAGATGCAGTCGAGAAAAACAATATTTACCTTTCCTGTAAAACTCACAGGAAACAAGCTAACTTGTTCATTTTTAAAGTACTTCCAAGTAATTCAGAGGACTTGTTTTGCCTTTTGTTTTCCCTCTGTTTACCTGGTTCCTGCTGTTTACACATTTTGTTCTGCACTGTTTTGACACTTACACTGATGCTTATAATGCTTAGGACGTAGGACGTGCACGCTCATCATGTTGACCTTTAAAGTTGCTGCAGACAGTGATAACTGCGGATGAGATTACGCTCTCCCTCTCATGTTGTTTTATGTTATTCAAGTACTCTTCATGTATTTCAAATGTTTTGTTTTGCCAAATGGTCACCACAAGGTGGCGGACTAGAGCAGTATTTTGTTTTGTAGATGGTCATCCACTAAACAAACAGGTTAACCCTAATGCCATCAGAGATATGGGCGTGTCATTTTAATGTGTTGTGTTCAGGTGACATTGAAGTGTTTCTTGATTGCGTCAGATTTGCACACAGTCGGTTTCCTGTCTCTCTGTCATGTAGTGTCTTTTTCTACGTCTCTTCTTTTACCTTTTGGGGTGGTCCTGTGTATTTCAGAGCGGTTGCTTGGTGCCAACAGCCATATCAGGAAAGTCTTAAGAATGTCAGTTTGTGCTTTCAATGTGTGCTGCTCATAGTGAGGCTCAACAGGGATCTGTTTTTTTTAGCCGTGTGATGCCTATGCTTTTGGAATACGCACCTCTCTTGGCAGTTCACCAAGCCGCATGGTTTCATTATCCTCCATTTGTTTAGTGAATGTCTTCAAACTGAGTCACGCTGGGTCTGATCTTTACGTGATCGTCCATGTTTACCACAGTTGCTAGTTATTATTATAATATTTTTGTTAATCTTGATAAATTGATGTAGCGTCAAAGCTTAACATCAAATTTGTGCTGACTGAATTTAAAGATCTTGAAGGAGTTTTCTGGTGCTGGCATACGTGGCTATCACTGTGAGAAGGTCACAGGTTTTTGCTTTGGCAGATACGTTCAAATACTAGAGCTAAAAAAAACCTGATAAATGCAGCTTTGATCTGATGACAGTGGACAATGTACAGCTGAGTCGGTGTCTATAAACAGCCACTAACTGCACAGAGCTTAATGATTTTCATTCATGTAACATAACCTTTACATTTTGTGTGTCCACTACTGATAAGAATGTAAAAACAGAAAAATAATCCAACAGTTTTTCCCTGGCCTGTAATTACATTTCCAACTCAGCTGGTTGTCAGTGTGGCTGACCACTCTGTAACTTGTTTTATGGTTGACGTTGAAGGGACCTGACTGTGTTAATGTTTTGACTGGCTCAGTTTAATGACTGAGTCTTGGAAGATATGAAACAGCGTTAATGTAAACTGAATTTGACACCCGTATCACCCCTTTGTCTGCTACAAAATGCTTTCATTATCAATATTTGAATATGCTTACCTCTGTGCTAAGTTTTAGTTTGAAAAAAAACCCTATAAGGCTGATAGGAATGTGCAGAAAGAAAAAGGACACAATACGGTCTGAAGAAGAAGCCTTATGTTGTCTTTGCTGAAGAGTAAATACAAATAAAAAATATGAGGAAAATGAGCTCTTGTAATGAACAATCATGTTCTAATGGCAGGGAAGACTGCTTTGCAAAGTTGTTGCTAACAGCAACAAAAAAAAACACGATTGAGCTGAATGTAAAGAAGTGATTTTTCGAATTTGAAGACATTCCCATAAATATTTTATATACAAACCACATGTCTGCGTGTCTGTGTTTTTAATGGGGTCATTTTATAAGTAAAAATTATTTCAGTAAGGTAATCTGTTCCACTATCCCCTGATAAGAGATCCTTTTCACCAAGACACCTCGTCTGACACTGTGTTCTTCAACAAGCAACAGCAGCACACTTGATCAATCATTTACAGATTACAGATTTACAGACAGTGTCATTACTCAACAAGCCTTTTAATGCACAATGCAAAGCGACAAGTGTACTCCCCATCATGTGATATACTGATAACCTCCACCTAAAAGAGCAAATACATCTGCTACTGCATCTACTCTTTTTTGTGAGGCCGTGGATTGCCTTTAGTGGATTTTCCAGATGAAGGATTGCCTTTAGTGGATTTTCCAGATGAAGGATGGTCTTTGTCTTTCTTAGTGAAATCAGACTGTTTGGCACCCTGTTTACCTCCACCTGGAGCACCGGGGGGCTTTTTATCTTGTTCTGAAAAATAAATACATATATATATATATATAAACATAATATTCTGAAATATGTGCACTTTTAAAACCTTGATTCTGTGAAGTACAACTGTGAGAAAACCTGATTTTGTAGTCATTACTAAAATGGGTTCTGAATGTGAAAAGCCTCCAGAGTTTTCAAACATCTTAGCAAATACGTAGCTCAGGTTGTTTCAACTTTGTAAGAGAGCTATGAGCTGTTTGATTCATTTTTCAAACATCTCTAATCAAACAACCGCCCTGCCCACATGACAAGACCTTAAGTACAAAGATTAAACTACACAAAGAGCTTACAAATACTGAGAAAATGGTTCCAGTTAAGAGCTCATTTATACAAAAAGTGTAACAAGGTTTATGATTTACAAAATGAAATATTGTTAGAAAACTCAGAGAAGCCATTTCAATGTTGAGCAACAGAAAATTATTTTTCAAAAGATTAAGCCAACAAACAAAGTGCAAGAATCAAATGATTAAACATGTTTTTCTTATCCATGAAGCCAAAAAAATATCATTTTCTAAATGTAATATTTCATATCATGCAAACATTACATGTATATCTGGTCAAGATTTTATTTCAAATGATGAGTCAGCAGGAAATGGTGTGCATGGAAAACAAAAATAACTTTTGAGTAAACAAGATAATAAAGATTTATGACATACTTTGGGACGACTGGTGACTGGAATCATTTTTCTTGTCTGTGTAAAGAAAAAGGGAACATGTCATTTGCTTAACAGCTTATCCTCACATTTTCTGTTCACCTATTTGATCATAATACAAAATACCTTGAGTACGTCATACACAGTGTGTTTGAGTGAAAACCTCAGAGACAGATCACAAAACCTGGACCGCTACATCTAAAGTATCTCCAGAGCTAGTTCAAAGTGTGTTCCTTCTGTGTGTTGTCGGTCTTGCACACATTTGCAGCCTTCTTTGGGATCCATTCGAACTGATTGGGTTCTCTCGCCTTTAAAGCTAAGTTTGGCTAAAAGGGTAAGTATTGTGTTTTGTTGTGTATTTTTGTGTGTGGAGTTGGTTGGTTTGATTTGACTTGTTCATGATCATCTTCTTGGGAAAAGTCATCGGATGAATGCTAAATTAAATATGATCAATATGGAGATCTTTTCATCACGCTGTCATGATCAATAAAACATTGTGCTGATTCGATATCTTACTTGTCTTTGGTCCTGCCTTGAAAGGTGGACCCCTATGAGGGTGAGAGGACTGTGCATACTGGGATGAATTCCAGCCTGCATCTGGAGGAAAATAAACAGGGACAGGATATGGCTGGAAGATTGGCTGGATGGGCGCACGACCTGGACTGTTCTGCTCTGGTGGATCTGGAAGTTTTAAGGTAGGAAGGGGAGTTAAAGAAACTTTCACACACTTACAACTGTTCTATCATATGTTAAAGATGTCTGTGCTTCAAAATGCTTGTCAAAGAGGCATCTGTAGTTTTGCTCCTTTAATTGTTTTGCTAAACAATCATCTTTGATGAACTTACCAGATTCAGGTCCAGCACTTGCAGAACTTTCAGATCCATCTGCAAATGGTATATAGTAAGTGCAGTGCATGTATTAGCTGATTTACAACGTGTCTCTTATTCCATTAAACTAAGCATTTCATTAATTTCACAATATTCCCTCATGACATGAGGTCATGAGACAAACATGTACTGTGGTGAAAAGTGATTGGCTTCATGTTAAACTTTCTGCACAGTGGGGTCACCTGGTTTTAGAGCCAGTAGTCTGTCTTCAACAGGCTGTTTGAAGAGCTCAGTCAGATGCTCCTTCAGCGCAGCAGCAAAGGCCTGTGTTGCTGTCACCTTCTTGGTGTCCAGGTTGATTCGAGGGGCATAAGGGTCAAAGTTCACAACCCGTGGCAAGTCAAAGGAGGCCTGTGAGAAACAAGAGACAGCAAATACCCCAAGTTTTGTAAGACATGGGTCTAGCATGTGTAGGGTGTAGCACCATGCATATATCTGTTTGTGATAGCACCACTCAGAGGAGCCACAGACAGAAATGATCTCAACAGAAATTACATGAAGCTACTTATTTCCTCAATTCATTGATACATTAAAACATAGTGATAATGTAAACGGCAAAGCTGAAACACCCAAACATATTTGATCATAAATCACATAATACACCATCCGACTATCAAGGTTTCAGAACCAGGAAATGTTGGTATCATTGCTAAAAACAACACTGACTCATGTGGTCTGTTGCATTCTAAAATATTGTCGATTGATATATTATGTTGATTACAATCTTGATGCATCTGTAGCTATAGACGTTACACGATTGTTCTTCAAAATGTTGTGGTTGAAACGAAGCATTCACCAAAATAGCATCCAGTCCAATTCCCTTGCCCCTAATGTTTTCCTCCTTTGTCTTCAGGCTAAGCATTAAATCCTCTCCCTTTTACCCTCCCTGACTGGTTTTTCATATTTTCCTCCCACCTGTAGAAAGGCCAGGGTCCGGGATTGACCAAGCAGACTGTTGATATTTTCTCTGGCTTTTCTCATGTTCTCAGCGTTCTCAGTAAACCTCTTCGTGAAGTCCTGCACTTTGGTCTGACCAATCTCCATCTCCCGGTCCACCTCATGCTGGGCCTCACGTTCCTCTAAAGCCAACATATCCCGTATCTGCTGATACATCCCTGCCAACGCCGTCTTCCTTTTGGTTGAAGCATCCTACACAAAAAGGAGCCATAAACACAAGACCAACTCAACAGAGGGACCACCATCACATATTTTTTTTAATGAAATGCTTCTTGACATGTTCTCTAATTTTGAGACAAAATTTAAATACCTTGAGCTTGCTCTGCACGTCTTTCATTTGGAACAAAACAGTCTCAGTCCTCTCAATCTTCGTGTCCAGCAAACCCAGCTTGTCCCTAAGGTCAGACTGAAAATAACAATACACCAAAAGTTGAAAACCACTTTAAAGTTAATAATAATAAAGTTATCTGCTGTGTGACTTGTAAATTCAACCTTGCACATCTAAACTTGAACCCTGTATTTTGCAGGAGGCAGATGTTTATTTTAACCTACAAGTCCATTAGAGTTTGAGTTGAGCTGAGCTGTAGTGTCATAAATGATATAGGTACCAACACACCTCTTTCTGGTTCCTCTGCTCCTCAGGTGAAATGAAGGGGCAGCCTTTGTGGACCTGTTGCAGGCAAAGGCTGCAGATTGGACGGCCATGTTCGCTGCAGTAAAACTCTATTAACTTGTGGTGGTCCATACAGAGATGCTCCGACAGGTCCCCGACAGCGTCACAAAGCTGGTGGGCACTAAATTTGGGATTTTCTCTGTGAGGTCGCAGGTGCTCCTCACAGAAAGAGACCATGCAGGTCAGGCAGGTCTGGGACGCTTCTGCCTCCATACATGTATCACAGCGTATGACATCATCTGTCTCCTTTTCTTTGCTCTCCTCCATGTCCTGGCTGGCTTCGCTTTTGTTGGACCTGAGGTTGAGGGTATTTACAATAGTGCTGATGACGGTGTTTTTCTTCAACTCAGGTCTGGTTGGGAAGACGGTCCGACACTGAGGACAGCTGTAGGAGTTCTTCCAGTGGGACAGCAGGCAGTCCTGGCAGAAGTTGTGTCCACAGGGGATGGTCACCGGACAGTTAAAGGGGCTCAGACAGATACTGCAGGTCAGCTCATCCTCCAGACTCATCAGAGAAAACTGACTGTCATCCACTTCAGCCATGACTGGAGCTCTGATGACGCTGTGAGGGATATATAAATTATAAAAGTGAGAAAACATATGTAGACTAAGCCAGGATCCGACTGAACAACAAATTCAACAGAAATAGAAGTTAAGTTTGATAGGACACGCTAGTGGGAAAAGCCTGAGTCAAAATTTATTTTATTGTGTTTCATAGCCTAATTCACTCATCGAAACTACCATGGCAACCTGGTATATTATTATTTCCTTTCTTTCTGCCTCCCTGCCCTACTAATTTCTACCATTGGATTCAGAAATATTAGTCAGCATTAATATGTCACCCTGAAGTTGGCTAATTGACTCTGCTAACTAGCTATTTATTTTTATATGTGGGTGCTATACTTTTGTATGTGAGAAGTTAGCAATTAGCATTAAAGTAAATACAAATTAACAATCACATTTTATGAGGACATGTTAAGAAGGTAGCCTGTAGTGGCAACTTAACTCAAACAAAAATCCTCTTGCCACTTCTTGCAGGACTAGAAGTTTCTGACTCGTGGGCTACTTTCCAAAAGACATATTTTTAAAGTAATCCAAAGATGAAAGGAGGCAAATTTAAAGTGACAAAGAAAGACGATTTATTCCTCAAAAAAGAATTGCAGTTTACAAAATAAGCTCTTATAAATATCACTCATTTATTTTGACCAAAAACTAAAACCGTGGAGGTCAGAAAACTGTTGCTCCTCGTCCTGCTCGGTAGAATGTCTTGTCATCTGAGTATTTATTCACCTGTACCCACATGGCAATTTACGCCAATTAGCTCTGCTTTACGACAGCAGGAACACTTTGCAGCAGCAGGACACATAAACTGAGCACTTATAACCACACAGACCTCCGTTCATTTGATTGAGGAGTTTGTTGCA
Source organism: Labrus mixtus (assembly GCF_963584025.1). Taxonomy (NCBI): domain Eukaryota; kingdom Metazoa; phylum Chordata; class Actinopteri; order Labriformes; family Labridae; genus Labrus; species Labrus mixtus. The sequence continues at coordinate 3,525,581 of NC_083613.1, forward strand.
ACGTTATTAACATGGACCAAGTGGGACAAGAATCAGCCACAAAGAGAGTACCAAAGCCTACTGTTAAAGTGTTTGAGGAAAAGCTTAATCAGCTAAAAGGAGCAAGGAAAGCTAAGTTTGCTTATCTCACGAGAAAGATGAAGGAAATTGATGCTCTTATGGAGGATGACAGCAATGCTGAAGAAGTGAATGCTAAAATGACCACTGACTTCACAAACATGTACATGGAATTCTGTGCAGTCAACGATGCAATTAGAGTCGAAATGAACGACAAAGAAGTTCTTCATGATGAGACGCAGTGGTATGAGCCTAAATTCATCAAATTACAAACATTTGTAGAGAATGTGGAAAAGTGGTTGAAAATAGTTCAGCAACAGGCAGATGAGGCTAAAATAATGGATGCTGAGGTAGAACCTACAGATAGTGCCTCAATGATATCATCAGTCGAACACAGTAGTGTGTCGCAAAGCAGCCGATCTGTTTCAAGTGTGTCTACAATTGCATCTTCTGCTCGACTTAAAGTAGAAGCTGAACGGGCAGCCTTGGTAGCACGACATGACCAGATCAGATGTAACACAGAGAATCAGGCTTTAACATAGCTCAGAAAGAGATGGCAGACCTCATCATCTTAATGCTAAGTCAAGCAAAAAGTCCAGCACAAGACAAAGCAGAGTTGCTGATATTGGAGATTTGCTGAATGTCATGGAGCGACAAAATGAGATTACAGAGCTTTTAGTGAGGCAACAGAGAGTCTCCACTCTCCCACCTCTAAATGTCCCAGTCTTTAATGGAGATCCCCTGGAGTTTGGTTTCTTCATGAAAGAACAGACAGCAACCGGGATAGGTTGCATTTCCTTGAGCAGTTCACCCATGGCAGACCTAAGATTCTCGTTCGGAGTTGTTCACATATGCATCCTGACAAAGGCTATGTAGAAGCTAAGAAGCTCTTGAACAAACATTTTGGGAATGAATATACTATTGCTTCTGCCTACATTGAAAGAGCATTGAAATGGCCTGTTATTAGGTCAGAAGACGGAGAAGCGCTCACAGAGTTTGCGATGTTCCTCACAAGTTGCTGTAATACAGTTGACAGCATGGACTATATTGAAGAAATGGATAGCCCTACTAATATGAGGGCAATCATTTCTAAGCTTCCCTTTAAGTTACGAGATAAGTGGAGGGGGGTTGCTTATGACATCCAGGAAAGGTCAGGAAGGACAGCCAGGTCCAGTAATCTGGTCAGCTTCGTGGACAAGCAGGCAAAAATTGCTTCTCATCCATTGTTTGGCAACATACAAGAGCACGCCTCATCAAGGGATGGAAACAAAGCAAATGCAAGCAAAGAAAGTGCTTCAAGGATAAAAGAAAAGAAGAACATTTTTGCAACAGATGTCAAACCTGTGCCAAAGCACACAGAGCAAGCAAGAAAGGAAAAGGAAAGTACTGGCAGCACAGGTGAGAGACAGTGTCTTTTCTGTCATAGAACAGGAAATGCAGCATGAGAAAAAGGGAGATGTGTTGTGTATGAAGTTAGGTGGCTAACGTTAACTTGTTCCTCTTCTAGGAAGACAAAGGCGGGTTAGTCTTCCGGATGATATATAACAGGAAGTAAATGCTTCCTTCAGCAAGACAACATAATAAGTTTTTCTTTTTTCAGACAATTTAAGTTAACCTTAGCCACCTAACTTCATACACAACATAGCCTACTATTTATGTAATTATACATGTATTTCATTCAAACAAACAACGTGGGGGCTGATGCCCTGTCCCGTGGGGGAGATATAAACTTGTTTTGCATTGTTTTGAATCAATGTAAACCTCGTAATACAATTAAAAAACAAACATAAAATCTCAAATTTTGAATGAAAAGGAGCAGAAAGAAAACTAATCTTATATAATCTGCCCCTCTAAACTATGACTTGAATGGCTGTCCCACTTTACCAATACTGCACTGTCCCAGTTCACTCGTAGTGTATTGGTAAACTGGTACAGTGCCAAGACCTTAACATCACCCATCTTCTATTTTTATTTTCAATAATTATATTCCCGTCCCGTTTTCTTGAGCTGCTGTAATGCACAAATTTCCCCCACGGGGATCAATAAAGTTTATCAATCAATCAATCCATCTAAAAATGCTTTGTCATTGTGCTTCCACGCCCAAAACAGTGAGGTCATACCCACATAAACTTTATTTTTTTAATCACATACTTTATTATGATTAGCTCAAGCTGCAACAGTGAAATCGTAATTCTCCTGGTCGCTTTTTAGCTCCAAACAGTGTTCAAGGACCCATTTTTCCTTTGAGTAAAGTTTGTGTATTTAGTTCAGAAAATATAGCACAGATTGTTTGACTTCTCCAACCTTCAAATCTCACCACCAAATCTACATAGTGTACCTTTAAAACCAACTTACCCTTTTGCAAGTGCTGCTAACTCCAAATTAATCGCAGAAATACAGCCTTCTCTTTCTCTCGCTGTGGATGTGTAAGCGACGTGGGTGTATGTGAAGGAATAAATCAGTCCAAACACTTCTGGATCTTTCTTATAACTTTAGTCAGCTTCTTTGACGCAGAGTATATTTCACAACATCTCTTCTCCTCTTTTCCTCTTCCCGGACTACACAGCTCACTCCTGCCTGAACAGCGCCCACTAGGTGGCCTACCTAATAACAGGATATTAACATTACTGTAAACACTTGTAACCAACATTATAGCAATCATTTAAGAACATACTAAAGTTATGTCTGCATAGAGAAAGAACATAATAAACATATGTTTCTAACTTATTTGCATATCCCATTTTCACTCTTGCACTAATACAGATCTGAGAAGAGGTTCTCTTTTGCCTGCCTTCTCTCTCTCGCTATGGATGCATGTCTCTCTCTCTCTCTCTCTCTCCCTCTCTCTCTCTCTCTAGCTCGTCAGGGAGAAATGAAACCTAACTTGACAGGTGCATGAAAACCCAAAATAAACTCAAATTTTCCTTTCAGTCACTTGGTTGAGGTTAATGTTAATTGGTAGGCTATAGCAACGAGTATAAGCACCACTGCGCCATTCCCACGCTGGCCGGCACGGCCCGCGGTCACACTACACAGGCCAGCCGCTCCTCCAGTTTACATGGTGAAGTGAGCCGCCCCTAAATTTGAAGTGCTCACGTATTCTGATCTTTATGGTAAATGCTCCGGACTCCAGAGCGAGCAGGAGACAGAGAGAGCGATGAAGTGAAGTGCTAAATGCCTAGGTCTTACCATAAAACTGACTATGAGATATACGTGTATGAAACGGGAGCAAACAAAATACTGTACAGAGAATAGCTTCGGAGGTCGGTGAAATTAGTTTGAGAATAATACTGCGAGTCTGCGGTAACTTCCGTAACCCCCTTTTATAAAGGGGGAAATAAGGTGTTCACAATTTTTAAAAAACCAAACAGTTTTCTTGGAGAAAACAATAATTATATATATTTTCTTACATAAGTAGAAAATGATTCTGATATGGTTGGACTTAGTACTTCCTAGACTATATGCACAAGTAATATGAAGTACTTTTACTGTGTACTTTTTGAGAAATCCATTGACAAAGTCCCTTATAAATCACTATAATGACTATTTTTTCTGACTTTGATGTCTTGTAAAAAATAAATTCTTCCATAAGTAGAAAATGATTCTGATATGGTTGGACTTATTACTTCTTAGACTACATGCACAGGTACTATGACACAGCTCTCTGCAGTGTTTTGAATGAGACAGTACCAATTTGATTTGCTCTGTCACAGCTACATGTTGCACTTTTAATATTTTACAATAAACACACATACAAGCATTTTTAAAATATTAATAATCAGTCAAGAATACAAAATTACCATTGACATTGTTTTTACATTTCTTATAAACATTAACATTTTCAAAGAACATACATGTGAAATTACAAAGACTCTGAACACCAACAACTATATATATCTATCTTTTTTCTTCAAATTTTAAGTTTTTTATTTTCTGCCCTAAATGCAAAGAGCACAATCCCAATCGTTCACCCTTGCATGTTGGAGTTTCTCTTCATCCATGGCTAGGCACTGCTCATGGTACCCTCTTTCGCATGTGTCACACTGTATCTGTAAAATAAAATGTGCAAACCTTTATCAACTTGTCAGGAATAGAGAATCTTGTGCAATACAGAAACATTATAGGCACTCATTGTAGACAGTCATGACTCACAGCGATATTTACAGAGGATATACTGGATTTCTGCTATATTTACAGTATGTGTAAAATGTAGCACATTCAGCCTTTAAGACCAAATTCTAATTTAGGAACATCTCTGTATAGAAGTGCTGCCGGTTTGTGTCAAAAGAACAGTTGAGCTCAATACATGACAGTAATGTGAAGGCTGAAAGTGATTTGATGCGTTACATTAACGCTCACTGGACTTATATATTTTCTGTTTACATTGCACTCTGTTTTAGACTGCAAATCATGCACATATCTGCACAACTCCTCCATTGCACATTTTGTGTTTTATATTCTATTATATTTTTTTTATTGCTTTTTATATTTTTATCTTGTTCTTTTTAAGCTGTCAGCAGGAGATCTTGTGCTTTTTTTCTGATTCTGAAGAGTCAATAACCCTGTTTCAAGGTGGAAAACCATAACCAGTTTGGAAATCCTTTGTCCTCTTACTGACTAAACTTAAATCTAGAATCCTCTCATAACCCTCTTATTGTCACTGTATAAACTTTTATTAAACACTATAAAAATTAACTCTTAAAAGAAGTCAACATACATTTGAGTATTCATTTCATCTGTTGACATTCAACATGATCAGAATTGTCAAAATCAGATGTAATTGCACATTATTTTGTATCTTCTCTCTGTTCACTTTTAGTACATATTGGAAATAAATAAATATCACAGAGCGGTTGTGCATCTAAAACCACACATTTTAATTTACAGTTTTATCATAGGATAAACCATAAATTATAAAGAACACACAGCGACAACCACTCACACAGTCAGTAGTTGGAGGCCCTGATCCTGGGGGCTTTGATGTCGAGCACAAAGCACAGTGGTTGTTCATGTCAAACACTGGCAGAAAATAAAATGATATTCAGTCACATGATGTGTACATTTTTAAGTTTATTGGCAGCTTTGTTTCTGTAAAATTATCTGTAACTTGTTAACTGGATCAGGATTAAGATCATTTGCTACTTGGACAATAATTCTAATGCTAATTCTGGTGAAGCTGGTTTATACACCAGATTGACACTTTTTTTAACATGTAACTTTAAATGGCTCCTTAAAATTTGTCTGGCTGCCATTACATTTTAAACCCTTTTTAAAACTGAAATTTTCACGATAGTAGCTCAAATAAAAGTCAATATGAAGCAAACAATGAGCTCAACTGCAGATTGAGTGTACTTAAGCTAAATCAGGTAAAGTTTTTATTGAAACAATCAACACTAAATCCATGGATTCAAAGGACAGAGGACATTGAAACAGCGTTAAGGCTTCGGTCTTGAGAGCATGTTTGTTATTTTACATGTTTTATTTATATTTAGAGATAAATGAAGGAACATCTTGAATGTTGGTTTTCTTTTTATTTATGAATTGCAGAGATATTCAGTTGTCAATATCCATTGGACTGACTAAATCAACTCCAAAGTACTGAATGTGCATTGTGCAGCGGTATCTAGGACCTATCTGAAGACTTAGTATTGGCATATACTCATCACAAATAACTGCAAGAAACAGTCTACAACAAGCCTGATTTCTATTCTCCCAATTATTGCAAATCTTCTACAATAGCAGAAATGCATATTCTTTTCATATTTCTGATATTATTTATTTGTATTGTCATCTAACAAACACAATTGAAAACATTTTATTTGTAAATACATACATGGTGATGAAAAACAATTCTGATGATGCCACAATTTAACTCTGATCATCTTATCCACTCAGCAGATAGCCTCAGACTCCCCCTGCTCCTAGCCATCTGTCTGTCACTCAGTTTCCATGCATACAGAAATCAATGATTCATTAAGATTAAGAAATCAATGATTCTGGGGACTATGAAAAGCTGCATTTTGTGAACTCATTTTCAGAGGCTGTAGTTTGTTTAGATGTGTTAGATTGGCTTGGTTTTAGGCTGACAGATCGCTCTCCCACCAATTAGGAATATTCCCCCGGATTCAAGTTTTTTTTAACAAGTTTATACATCCCACGAAATATGGAAGGGGACAAACAAAAAAAAAAATGTAAAGGTAAACCGAATACAAGATCAGAGAAAAACGAGAAAACAGCTATGGAGTATGACGACGAAACTAATGCTAACTCGCCTAGCACAGGCGGACTCGAGCATACCGAAGCTAGCTTGCTGGCTAATATACATGCTGAAATTAAGGCAATACGTGCCGATGTAAAGAAGGAGCTGAGTGCTTTTCGTCACACATTAAGAGAGGATGTGAAGAACGAGTTGACAGAGTTTAGAGACGAGATTAACCGGGCCCTGGGAGATATTAGGGGGGGACCTGAAAACAACAACAACTGGAGTTAAGGATACGGAGCAGCGTGTCGCGGATGTAGAGGAGTGTAACCTGGCACTGGAAGAGGCGCTCCTGCAAATGAAACAGGTGCAAGAGTCCATGCAAACAAAAGTTACCGACTTGGAATTACGATCGCGGTGGAATAACATGCGTATTTACGGTATCCCTGAAGGCGAGGAAGAAAACAACACGGTGGAATTTGTGTCTAAATGTCTGAATTCAGAACTGACTCTGGGTGAGGTTGAACTGAAAATACAGCGCTGTCATAGAGCTCTAGGTCCGCGACCGCCCCGAGATGCGCCGCCGCGGTCTTTTGTGTTAAACTTTTTGGAGAATAAAACTAAAGACCAGGTCATCTCTGCCGCATGGAAAAAGAAGGAGGTTTTCTACAAGGAGAGGCAAGTTTACTTCGACCATGACTATCTGACAGAAACAATGAGGAAAAGAAGGGAGTATGCTGGTATACAAAGAGTATTGTAGGAGAAAGGTGTGCGGTTTCAGACCCCGCCGCCTGCCAAGCTGAAAGTGTTCTTGGATAGTGGACTGAGGGTCTACAACGACGCCAGATTGGCCGCTGCTGACCTACGGAAGGAAGGATTTCCCATCGAGCAGGACAGAGAACCCGACCCAGGTCCAAAGCCACGCCAGATGCCATGGGAGAGAGTAGGAGGCAGGCGCCACCAGCAAGTTTCACACTCGGAGCAGATACGGCAGAAGCTGCATGCTTTCCGCCGCAGACCTCAGGAGACCTGAACCCAAAACCGTGAACAGTCTAAATCTGACCTCATTCAACAATAACAGGTGGACTGGTAATCTATCGCTTTCTTCTTCTTTTCTCACATATATTATAAATATATTTTGCTTCCTCTCAGTTTTCTTTCTTGTTTTTCATTTTTTGAATTATTACAATGACTACCTTTATATTAATGAGAGGATGACATTATGAATCTGGAATAATCGATCTGTGAAAGTCAGCCACAGAGGAGCTGAATGTTACTTTGTGCAGTTCTGGGAGCAATTTTTCTTCTTGCTCCCGAGAGGGGCCCTTACCTTCAATTAGGATTTCCCCTCAGATTCAAGGAGCATACCTGTTCTCCTTTTTTGGAAGTGAGTTTGTTTTGTCCTTACTGTGTTTGGTATTGTTCATGTTTTTGTATTTGTTCCTACCTAAGTTCAAGGGTAGAATGTTTTTGGTTACAGTGGGCCATCAAGAACAGTGTTAAACAATGTAAATGCACTATCAGGAATATAAGGTAAGAACACTCAATGTGAATGGGTTACATAACCCAGTGAAAAGGAGCAAAATTATTGCTAAAATGAAAAGGGAACGTACAGACATGATTTTCTGGTAAGAGACACACCTCTTAAATGCAGAGCATGATAAATTAAAAAAGATGAGATTTATGAACACATTTTATTCCTCCCACAAATCAGGCCGTAAGAGTGGTGTGGCTATACTAATTTCAAATAGGATAAACTTCCAACTAATAGCCGAAATTAAAGACAAGGAAGGTCGTTTTATACTAATTAGAGGCAGGATAGACCATAAAGAAGATACTTTACTAAATGTTTATATGCCCCCAGGGCACGATAGATCGTTCATCAAAAGGATGTTTAATCTATTAATACAAGAGTCATCAGGGACTGTAGTCTGTGCAGGTGACTGGAGTATTCAATTACAGTCTAAATTTGACTCTACAAATGTAAACAAGAAGAGTAACAAAAATTCATCAACCATGCAGAATTTGTTGAAGGAGTCCAGCATGATAGATGTATGGAGAGACTTTCACCCCACTGAAAAACAATTCACTTATTATTCACCTCGCCACAAAGAATACTCCAGATTGGACTATTTTTTCATGCATACCACAGATAGACACAGGATTTGTGATTGCAATATAGGTGTTACAGATGTTTCAGACCACTCAGGAGTGTATCTAACACTGCATCTAGACAATAAAAAGAAAGATACATTATGGAGACTGAACCCGAGTTTACTGAATGACAACACATGTAAAGAGTATATCAAGAAAGAACTGAAAGAGTACCTGCTAAATAATGATAATGGATCAGTATCTCCAAATGTACTGTGGGATGCTTGAAAGACTGTAATAAGAGGAAAACTTATAGCGTTCTCTGCTTTTAGAAAAAAGGAAAAACAGAGACGCCTACTTGAACTTCAGGCAAAACTGAAGAACTTGGAAAATCAACACTCTACTCACAGAGACCCTCTATTACTGGCACAATTAAAATGTACTCAACAGGAAATGGATCAAATCTACGCTGAAGAAATTGAGAAAAAAATGAGATTTAGCAAACAAAAATATTATGAAACTGGTCCTAAGGCTATGAAACTTCTCTCATGGAGGCTACGTAAACAACAAACTGAGAGGACTAGTTATAAAATAAGAAATACAAGAAATAATAAAATATGTCACAAACTAGAGGAAATTGAACAATCTTTAAGTTTTATTATACAGATTTATATTCCCAACCTGATACAGCTGATACCTCGAAAATTGACCAGTTTCTAAAATCTCTGGATCTTCCCTCAATAGGTGTCCAGCAGAACAAGGCGCTGACCACAGAGATAACCACAGCTGAACTGGATAAAGCTATCTCACGACTAAAGGCAAAGAAAACACCAGGATCTGATGGTTTCATCGGTGAATGGTATAAAACCTTCAAATCTGAGTTGGCACCAATGCTACTCGGGTGTTTTAACTACACCCTTAAAGAAGGACAGACTCCCCAGTCATGGAGTGAGGCAGTAATAACAATAATCCCTAAAGAGGGTAGGGATAAAGGAGAATGTAGTTCGTACCGGCCTATATCTATTTTAAACACCGATTCTAAACTCTTTGCATCAATCATTGCCAAAAGGATAGAGCATATTGTCTCCGAAATGATAGACCCTGATCAAACAGGTTTTGTCCGAGAAAGACAAACACAAGACAACATTCGCAGAACATTGCATGTGGTAGATTATATAACTCAGGAAAATATCAGCGCCACACTTATCAGCCTAGATGCAGAGAAGGCGTTCGATTCGGTTGGTTGGGGTTATCTTTGTCAAGTGCTAGAACGATTCGGCTTTGACAAGAGATCAGTTCAGTGCATTAAATCACTATACACATCCCCTACAGCTAGAATAAAAATAAATGGGCACCTTTCTCAACCCATCAAGTTGGAGAGAGGGTGCTGCCAAGGTTGTCCACTCAGCCCTTTTTGCGTTTTTTATAGAGCCCTTAGCTCAGGCAGTAAGGGAAGATTCAGAGATCAAGGGGATTTTAATGGGAGGTACAGAATATAAGATACGTTTATTTGCAGATGACGTTTTATTGACTCTGTGTGAACCAGAGAGGAGTATACACAAATTGATGTGTCTTTTGAAATTGTTTGGTATCTACTCAGGATATAAGTTGAATACACATAAGTCTCAAATCCTTTGTTACAATTTTACACCAAATGCTGGGTTGCAAAGTAGATTTGACTTTAAATGGAACGCCACATCTATTAAATACTTGGGTGTGTGGATACCTAGGGACTTGTCTAAAATATATGAAAGTAACTATGGCCCTGTTACTAAGTCAATTAAAGCAGACCTCAATAGATGGACTATATTACCACTAGACCTGTCAAATAGAATTGAAATAGTAAAAATGACGGTGCTTCCTAGGTTTCTGTACTTATTTCAGTCACTTCCTGTTGCAATTCCCGCCAAGGACTTCAGTGAGTGGAATTGGATGATTTCAAGATTTGTGTGGAATAGCAAGAGACCCCGGATTAAATATATTACCCTACAATTGCCCAAAGATAAGGGGGGCCTTGCACTCCCATGCATTGAGGACTATTACACTGCTGCCCAGTTAAGACCACTTGTCTGCTGGTGCAACCCAGAGTACTCAGCAAAATGGAAAGATTTAGAACTGGTACATTCTGCATTACCAGTACAGTCTGTATTGGGAGATTATCAAAACCGGGAATCCTACCTGCGTGAACTAAACCAATGGACTAAGCTGACCCTTAGTGTGTGGTTCAAGACCTGAAAAAGGTTTCACCTTGAGAACCAAATAAAAATACTTAAATGGGTGGCCCACGATTCTGATTTTTTACCATCTGGTTTAGACATGCAATTTAGACTCTGGGCGCGCAAGGGTATAACTGCTTACTGCACTATAGCCAGTATTTATGACTTGAAATCTTTTAACCACCTTTCAAATGTATATAACCTTGGAAGATGTGACTTCTTCAGATATCTCCAGGTCAGGGACTATTTTAACAAAGTTATTAAACAGACAGAGGAAAGCGAATCTGACTTGGTTAACATATTTATTGAGGCATATAAGGCTAGAGGTGTCAAACATCTAATATCACTGATATATAATTCATGTTTAGAATAAATGTGGACTGCTCTTTTATCATACTATACCTAGGCAAAATCCCGGACAATCTCATGTCAGACGATAAATATCTCTATAAAGTCCTTCTGGTTGCAGCTAAGAAAGCAATCACACGGAGATGGCTGCAGGCAAACCCCCCATCAAAGGATGATTGGTTAGCAATAATCAATGAAATACACTGCATGGAGAGACTGACCTTCTCATTAAGGCTAAAGTTTGACCAATATATAAAAGTCTGGAAGAAATGGATTATGTACTGTACGGAATGTAACTCTTCTTAATTGAAAAACCCTGATTTGTGTATTTTGACTAATGTATGGCCCGTGTTACCTTTTTCTTTTCTTTCTTTTCTTTTTTTAATTAGTTTTTTATTCCCCTCTTTTCTTTTGTCTTGTTTTATTCTGAAAATATCAATAAAAAGAAAGTATCAAAAAAAAAATAAGTTTATCAGTTATACAACAAAACTCAAACCTTTAATATCATTTAAAGGGGAAAATACTTTCTTACCTGAACCACTGAGTAAAGATAGTGCAAGCTTTGTCCTCTCAAATGCCATCTCCTTCTTGGATGTCCCAAAGGACATAACTGGCAATGCCGGAAAGGCCTCCATCATGGCCTTTGCCAACTACACCAACACATAAAATGAAGCGTTTCATCTTTATTGTGTTTCACAAGAATAACTTGGACTTTTCTAATTGGAAAAAAATCTAAATCAAAGTATTGTTATACTTGTAATATGTAAATGACAAAGTGCATGAGCTGTATCGACTTTTTTTTACATATCAAATATTAAAATAGCACTCACCTTCCCAAATGTTGAGAAAGAAAACAATCTGTGAACAAAGTGAATCAGTAAATCAAAAAGAATGCATAAAAGATGAAATTCTTCATGTTACATTTTGTTAACGAAATGCTAAATCCTAGTTCCAGTGACTGCAATATTCTTCAGTTGGCCGAAAATAGTCAAAGTATTAACAGCATGGTCCAGAAATGATTAGTGAAATTGTGATACTGATAGGCCAAGAAACCTTCATCCACTTAAATACAGACAAAGCCGACCTAAATTTTTTCAGAGAGAGTCAGAAAGAGTCAGACATGAACCTACACAAAGAATCATAAACCTAGAAGGTATACATTAATAAAGGGCTAATAATAAACAGCTAGGGTGAGCTAGGATTGAGACCATCAACTTTGACATGATTCAAATCAAACTCATCCATAGCAGGCACTTTAGTGCATGCACTGGCCAAATACAATTCCTGCAAGTCGAGTAAAAGTTAAAATAACAATAGGCTACATAAGATTATTATGGGTTTATCATTGGGTCAGTGAGTTATGTGACAGCTCACTGGACTTGTTGCAGGAATGCACAGCAGTGCATGAGAACTTTGTTGAAAAAGTTCAATGCCATAAAGCCTAAATAAACATTTATTGGATTGGATTATTTTTTTTTTTTTACATATTTGTCAACTCACAAGGGATGCAGGCATATTAACCGCAGATGACAACTTCAAAATGTCCTGCTGGTTTTACGTGTAGGACAATAAAGACAGACACATCATGCATTTGATGAGATAGTTTCCCCTGATCATGTGTCTCATGATCATTTGTGTCTCATGATTATTTTCCTTTGATGAATGCAATGGCTTCCCTAAATTTCGGAGCAAGCCTTTGCGTTAAAATGGTGTTCGCTTTAGCACCCGCAATGGGGGCCCTATCTTCACACTTAGCTAAATACATTGTAACATATCTTTCAAAGAGATGTAGTATACTGGAAACATTTCATTAATATGTTATGTTGCCTCTATAGGATACAAAAAGACAAGAAATATGTCAGCATTGGTTTTTGAAAAGTGAAAAAAGCATTAGCATACAACTGTCATCTGCTACTCTGTTGAACATTAACATCAACTATTTAGAATAAACCTACCCTTGACGATTTGTCATCATTGATTCCACATTGGTCTTTGAAAAAACCTGGTAGCCTATATGCAAATATTCTACAAACTTGTTGAGAAAATAACTCTCCGCCGAATTGCGCACACAAAGTCCTCTCCGTCCGTCAAGTCCTCGGCACAAATCACCTCCTCAACGCGTCAAGAAGGAGAGGAAGAGGCGGGTTTATGAGTTTAACGCTTTCTGATTGTCAAGGTAAAAATAAGGGTCAAGGTAAAATAAGTGTAAAAACAAACCCACACACTCAAAGCTAAACAGAACATATAGGGTAAAACTGATGTCTATTTATAAGTTTAATTATTGTTAAAATATAAAATCGTTATAATTAATACACATTGTAATGTTGTGGGTTATGATGGCAAATAATAGGTTAAAGGACATGTATTTATGAAGTTAAAGGTAGGCCTATATAAATATGTAGAAAATGTTTTGATGAATTAACAGTTTTTTGAAAAGGGCCTCAGTGTTACGACCAATGAATTTAGGACCCAGATGCAGGACACATAAACAGAGGGGTTGATTGGTAATGAGGTTTATTGTGGTAAATGGAGATGAAGATGGGTTGAAGATTCTGGAGGTTAGCAGAGTGAAGGGGACGAAGGCTGACCAGACCAGAGTCAGGGTGTGAGTGTGGCTGAGCAGTTTTGAGTCCAGAGAGGCTGAGCAGGAAGGCAGGTGGGTGAATGGTGATCCTGAAGCAAAGGAAAAACAGGGTGAGACTCAAAAACCAAAACAAGCACAAAAGATTAATTTCAAAGGTTTTTTCAAAATCTTAATTTAGCCTGAGCCGTAGTCTACCGCAGTAGTTGATACAACGATCTGGCGATGAGTGGGTGGAGAGCCGGGGTATATATACTGCTGAGTTGATGAGGAGATGGAGAGCTGGTGTGCAGGTGAGAGCAGGTGAAAGGAATGAACCTCAATCAGGAGGGAGCCAGAGTGAGAGAGTCATGACACTCAGGGTTTGAGAAAAGAACAGGCTCATTATTGTGCTGTATTATCTCAGAAAGTACACAGTAAAAGTACCTAAATGTACTTATGGAAGATTTTGTTTTTATATGACATCAATGTCAGAAAAATAAGACTCAACAATATGACATATAATGGACTTTGACAGTGGATTTCACAAAAAGTGCAGTAATAGTACTTCATAGTACCTGTGCATGTAGTCTAACAACTACTAAGTCTAACCATATCAGAATCATTTTCTACTTATGGAATAATTCTTTTTTACAAGACATCAAAGTCAGAAAAAAAGACTCATTATAGTGATTTATAAGGGACTTTGACAGTGGATTTCTGGGTTTAGGAGTTCAAGGGGCTTGTGGAGTTTAAGAGTCTTGTGGCGCTCGGAAAGAAGCTGTTCTTGAGCCTGGTGGTTCTTGTCCTGATGCTTTTCTCCAACATCTCCGAGTGTAGAGGTCCTGTATGGATGGCAGATCAGACCTGGTGATGTGCTGTGCAGTTTTCACGACCCTCTGCAGAGCTTTGCGGTCGCAGTCGTTGCAATTTCCATACCAGGTGGTGATGCAGCCAGTCAGGATACTCTCGATGGTGCATCGGTAAAAGTTGCAGAGTATCCTGGAGTCCATACCGTACCTCTTCAGTCTGCAGAGGAAGAAGAGCCGTTGTCTCGCTGCCTTAACAACAATGTCGGTTAGGTGTGAGCAGGACAGGTCCTCAGTGATGTTTACCCCAAGGAACCTGAAGCTACTGACTCTCTCTACTGCAGCCCCATCTATGTGGATGGGGGCGTGCTCTCCTCCCTGCAGCTTCCTGTAGTCCACTATAAGCTCCTTTGTTTTGAGAGAGAGAGAGAGAACTCCCCTACCCTGGGCAGATATACCCTCACCCCCACCCAAGGCAGATAAACCTTCACCCCCAGCCAAGGCAGATTTACCCTCACCCCCACCCTGAGCAGATATACCCTCACCCCCACCCTGAGCAGATATACCCTCACCCCCACCCTGGGCAGCGACACCGAGCCTCTCAGCAGCAGCTCCCCCCATCACAGCTGTCTCTTCATCAATTGCAGGAACATTACCCCCAGAAAGAACAACCAAATGAACGTCTTCTAGAGTACACCCCACTAAAAGAAATCCCAACAGAGAGAGACACCTACGCTGATGTCGCTGCCAGAACAAAGGTTCCTCTGCAACGCCAGATAAGAGACAATATTTATCCTTTTATCACAAAGTTAATTAGTTAATTAACTATTTGGTTCATATGTTGAATTTATACTGCACATATTTGATTGTAATGAATTTATGGTATCTTGGAAACTTTGTTATGAAGCACTACACTTTTAATTGAGAGAATTGCATCCTTTTCTGTTGGTAGTTGGAATATTCAGGGACTGAAGTCCTCTATGTTTGGAATGAAAACTTCAAACCATGATTTTGTAAATAGTATAGGAAACACTGATATTGTAATCTTACAGGAAACATGGCAACATGAGAACACCCCCTCAAACTGCCCAAGTGGCTACACTGAACTGAGTGTACCATCAGTTAAACATTCCCATATAAGAAACGGCAGACAGTCAGGAGGAATCCTTACTTGGTATAAACAAAAACATTTCAATCATATCTCACCCGTCGAAAAGGGAAAAATCATATTTGGGTCGAAATTAAAAAAGGACTCATTGAAAACTACAAAGATGTTTATTTATGCATTATTTATTTACCCCCTTCAAGCTCCCCATATTATTCGGAAGAATACCTCCAAGAAGTCCAAAGAGAAATACTTGACTTCCAGTCACTCGGTTCGGTGTTACTACTTGGGGATTTGAATGCCAGAACTGGCAAAGAGAAAGATTGTATTGATACAGATGAAAATATTCATTTAAATATATCTCCCTTAAGCCTGTGGTTACAGAAGAAAGACAAAGCTATGATAGTACAGTTAATAAGAATGGGAAAGACATCTTACAAATGTGTAAATCTCTAGGACTCTATATAGTGAATGGTAGGACCCGAGGAGATTCTCTGGGCAGGTTTACCTACTGCTCTGTTTTAGGTAACAGTGTAATAGATTACGCAATCACGGATCTCGATTCAGACCAAATTAATGCATTCACAGTCCTACCCCAATGTCCCATATCAGACCACAATCAGATCACACTGTATTTAAAGACATTAGAGACCCAGACTCCTAACAACACACCCGATGACGACCTGTTAACCCTCCCCAAACATTACAAATGGACAGAAAACAGCCTCACACACTACACCAACACATTTAACAATGCTAACATCCAAAACATACTAGATACATTTCTAAGCAGACAGTACCCCATAAACAAAGAAAGCATTAATTTGGCTACAAAAGATTTGAATCAAATATTTATTAAATTAGCGAAGGAATCCAAAATGAAGAGACAAAGTACCAAATGGAACCAAAAACCAGCCAAAGAACCGTGGTTTGACAGTGAATGTTCCTCTTTCAGGAAACAGCTCAGAAAACTGTCAAACAGGAAACACAACGATCCTAAAAACAAAGAACTGCGTCATGCACACCGCCCTTCAACAATACAAAAAGATAATCAATCAGAAGAAAACTCAAAACTCAGACAATGAATTGATGAAAATCGAAAAGGCAATAGTCCAAAACTGTTTTTGGAAACAACATCGCCATTCAGAACGGCGACATTTGGAAAAGCTACTTCTCCACTTTATATCAAAATCCAGAACAATTTGGTTTAAACACACATCAGATCATCACGGTAGATAAATTAAAATCATTAGAAAATGTAATAAAAATAATCAAAATACTTTAGACAGTCCGATTACAATGGAAGAGCTACAGGACAAAATGTCTAACCTGAAGAATGGAAATGCGTGTGGTATCGATGGTGTCAGCGGAGATGTTAAAACACGGCAGCAGGACACTTCAAGCAGCTGTGCTTCAATTATTTAATTTAGTTTTAAAAAGTGGTGTATATCCTGAGATTTGGAACAAGGGTCTGATTACTCCTATTTTTAAAAATGGAGATAAACTGAATCCCAATAATTATAGAGGAGTCTGTGTCAGTTCCAGTCTGGGAAACTGTTCTGTAGTATATTAAATTCAAGAATCCTGTCCTACCAGACTGAAGGTGACATTCTAAGTAAATCCCAAATTGGCTTTCTCCCCAAACACAGAACAACAGAACAATCTTGCTTTGTAGATTTCAGGAAAGCTTTTGATTCCAACTGCCTTTTCTATCAGCTGCTCCAAAACGGTGTAGGAGGAAAAGTTTATGATCTGATTAAATGTAAATACTCTGAAAATCAATGTGCTGTAAAAATTGGACAAAAAATAACTGAATTTTTTAAACAATGTCGTGGGGTCCATTAGGGCTGTAATCTGTCACAGACACTTTTCAACATTTATATCGACCATTTAACTAAACTACTGGACGACTGTCCTGCCTCAGGACTGGACTTACAGGGACAAGATGTGAAGTGTCTTTTTTATGCAGATGATTTGTTACTGTTATCCCAAACAGAACAAGGTCTACAAGAGCTTCTAAACATCCTCCATCAGTACTGTGAAAACTGGAACATCAGTGTGAATCTAGAAAAAACTGAAGTCATGATATTTCAAAAGAAAGCAAGATCACAAAGCCAAAAATATCTGTTTAAATTGGGAGATACATTATTAAACCACACAATGGCGTACACATACCTGGGCCTAGTGGTCACTGCATCAGGACATTTTGGTAAGGCTGTGAGTACATTGGCTGATAAAGCTCGTAGGGCTTATTACAGCATAAGAACAAACTTGTTCAAACTCAACCCCCCAATAAGAATTTGGATCAAAATTTTCAAAAGTGTGATTGAGCCAATTCTGTTATATGGAAGTGAAGTCTGGGGCCCATTAATCAAAGAGCAGCTCTGGGACTCAAACCCAGTGGAAAGAGTCCATCTGGAGTTTTGTAAAAACAGATTACGAGTCCACAGAAATTGTCCAAACCACGGCTGTAGAGCCGAGCTGGGCCAGTTCCCTCTACTGATCCACATTAAAAAAAAGAAGGTTGAAGTTCATGAACCACCTGATCCAGTCCGAGTCAGAGTCACAGCAACACAGAGCTTATTTAGAACACACACACTCTCTGATCACTGATAGAAACACCACACATAGATCCATATATTAAAGCAATGTCCTGATCCCCAACTCACAAATTCAACAAACAGACAAAGATAATAAACAGAAATATATGAATCAGTGGAAATTAGAAACCCAAACAATACATAGATTATAATGCTATAGTTTACTGGACAGGGAATTCAAATTAGCCCAATATTTAAGAGAAATAAAAGAACCTCTTAAAAGACAAACAGTGACTAAATACAGGCTCAGTGATCACAGACTGGCCGTAGAAACTGGTCGATATAGAAGACAGTGGTTAGAGAGATCTCAGAGTGTGTGTGTGCACTGTGGAACAGGACAGGTGGAAACTGAACTTCATTTCCTCACTAGCTGCCCCAAATATAAATACATTAGAGACACCTTCTTTCCCAGATTTAATGATCGAATCCCCGGCTTTCTTTCCCTCCCTAAAGAGGAACAGATGAGAATCACTCTGGGAGAAGAGAGCTCGACTGTAGAGATATCAGCAGAATATGTGTCTGCATGTCATCGAGTGAGAGAGGGTTCTATGTAAGTTATTTATATTCAAGGTTCTTCATGTCACAATACATGTCTGGTCACAAAATAAGACATGTTTACTCATCTGTAAATAATTTCCATTACTCTTTTATGTAATTGTATTTTTCTTTTATTTATTATTTAATTTCATATGTAAATGATTATAATGTGTATTGTATATTTTGCTTTGGCAACATGTTTAACCCAAACGTCATGCCAATAAAGCCATTTGAATTTCAATTTGAGAGAGAGAGAGAGAGAGAGAGTTAGAGAGAGAGAGAGAGACTGGAGCGAGAGAGAGAGAGAGAGAGAGAGACGGGAGAGAGAGAGAGAGAGAGAAAAGGAGAGAGAGAGAGAGAGAGAGAGAGAGAGAGAGAGAAGGCTGGCAAAAGAAAAACGTCTGGCTCCGGCTGTGCGTCAGTCACGAGATCTTGGTTCTCACAGATCTGTAATTTGGAGTTAGCTGCAAAAAGGTAAGTTGGTTTTAAAAGGAATGATTAATTAAACGCGTAGAGACAGAAATCTTGTAATGATTGATGGTGCTTATACATTTAACAAGTAATTTGTAAGTGTGTTCAAAGAGACTACAATTATGAAGTTATATAATGTTTATACAATGATTGTACCCTAGTTTTCATATTGTTTTGACCTGTCAGAGCACGGTTCACAAACTCAAGCTGAAACATTTTTGTTTTTTCCATCACAGCCTCAACCAAGTGACTGAAAGGAAAATTGGAGTTTATTTTGGGTTTTCATGCACCTGTCAAGTTAGGTTTCATTTCTCCCTGACGAGCTAGAGAGAGAGAGAGAGGGAGAGAGATGCATCCATAGCGAGAGAGAGAGGGAGAAAGAGAAGGCTGTATTTCTGTGATTAATTTGGAGTTAGCAGCACTTGCAAAAGGGTAAATTGGTTTTAAAGGTGCACTAGATTGTAGATTTGGTGGTGAGATTTGAAGGTTGGAGAAGTCAAACAATCTGTGCTATATTTTCTGAACTAAATACACAAACTTTACTCAAAGGAAAAATGGGTCCTTGAACACTGTTTGGAGCTAAAAAGCGACCAGGAGAGTTACGATTTCACTGTTGCAGCTTGAGCTAATCATAATAAAGTATGTGATTAAAAAAATAAAGTTTATGTGGGTATGACCTCACTGTCTTGGGCGTGGAAAGCACAATGACAAAGCATTTTTAGATGGACGATGTTAAGGTCTTAAAAATAATTTTAAAAAGTAATGAATAGCTTGTAATTTTGATATATTAAATGGATTATAATGATTAATCGAAATAAAACAACATTTAATTTATTTTATTTTTGGGTCAATTTTGACACTGTACCAGTTTACCAATACACTACGAGTGAACTGGGACAGTGCAGTATTGGTAAAGTGGGACAGCCATTCAAGTCATAGTTTAGAGGGGCAGATTATATAAGATTAGTTTTCTTTCTGCTCCTTTTCATTCAAAAGGTTTACATTGATTCAAAACAATGCAAAACAAGTTTATATCTCCCCCACGGGACAGGGCATCAGCCCCCACGTTGTTTGTTTGAATGAAATACATGTATAATTACATAAATAGTAGGCTACCTTCTTAACATGTCCTCATAAAATGTGATTGTTAATTTGTATTTACTTTAATGCTAATTGCTAACTGCTCACATACAAAAGTATAGCACCCACATATAAAAACTAAATAGCTAGTTAGCAGAGTCAATTAGCCAACTTCAGGGTGACATATTAATGCTAACTAATATTTCCGAATCCAATGGTAGAAATTAGTAGGGCAGGGAGGCAGAAAGAAAGGAAATAATAATATACCAGGTTGCCATGGTAGTTTCGATGAGTGAATTAGGCTATGAAACACAATAAAATGAATTTTGACTCAGGCTTTTCCCACTAGCGTGTCCTATCAAACTTAACTTCTATTTCTGTTGAATTTGTTGTTCAGTCGGATCCTGGCTTAGTCTACATATGTTTTCTCACTTTTATAATTTATATATAATATAATTTTGTGCTACCTGTTTATATTAGTTTTATTGTATGACATCTTGTAACCTGTATTGTTCTGTCTTGGTTGATGGTTTTGTGCATTTGTTGTTGATTTGTATGCATGTTAAAGGCCAATCTAGAGATGGGTATTGCAAATTAGCTTAGGCTGTGAATGCTGTCGCGTGACTGGTATTGGTTTACTTGCTTCATACTGGTTGCTATAGGCAACCAATTAACATTACAATAACGTTAATTTAGCGTAAATGTTTTCATTGTTTTTTTAGAAGTTTGATTTTTAGATTTTTCCCTCTCAGCCTCAACCAATTGACTGAACAGAAATGTGAGTTTATTTTAATAAAATTTTCATGCACCTGTCAAGTTAGGTTTCGTTTCTCCCTCACAGCGTCATCAGAGCTCCAGTCATGGCTGAAGTGGATGACAGTCAGTTTTCTCTGATGAGTCTGGAGGATGAGCTGACCTGTAGCATCTGTCTGAGCCCCTTTAACTGTCCGGTGACCATCCCCTGTGGACACAACTTCTGCCAGGACTGCCTGCTGTCCCACTGGAAGAACTCCTACATCTGTCCTCAGTGTCGGACCGTCTTCCCAACCAGACCTGAGTTGAAGAAAAACACCGTCATCAGCACTATTGTAAATACCCTCAACCTCAGGTCCAACAAAAGCAAAGCCAGCCAGGACATGGAGGAGAGCAAAGAAAAGGAGACAGATGATGTCATACGCTGTGATACATGTATGGAGGCAGAAGCGTCCCAGACCTGCCTGACCTGCATGGTCTCTTTCTGTGAGGAGCACCTGCGACCTCACAGAGAAAATCCCAAATTTAGTGCCCACCAGCTTTGTGACGCTGTCGGGGACCTGTCGGAGCATCTCTGTATGGACCACCACAAGTTAATAGAGTTTTACTGCAGCGAACATGGCCGTCCAATCTGCAGCCTTTGCCTGCAACAGGTTCACAAAGGCTGCCCCTTCATTTCACCTGAGGAGCAGAGGAACCAGAAAGAGGTGTGTTGGTACCTATATCATTTATGACACTACAGCTCAGCTCAACTTAAACTCTAATGGACTTGTAGGTTAAAATAAGCATCTGCCTCCTGCAAAATACAGGGTTCAAGTTTAGATGTGCAAGGTTGAATTTACAAGTCACACAGCAGATAACTTTATTATTATTAACTTTAAAGTGGTTTTCAACTTTTGGTGTATTGTTATTTTCAGTCTGACCTTAGGGACAAGCTGGGTTTGCTGGACACGAAGATTGAGAGGACTGAGACTGTTTTGTTCCAAATGAAAGACGTGCAGAGCAAGCTCAAGGTATTTAAATTTTGTCTCAAAATTAGAAAACATGTCAAGAAGCATTTCATTAAAAAAAATATGTGATGGTGGTCCCTCTGTTGAGTTGGTCTTGTGTTTATGGCTCCTTTTTGTGTAGGATGCTTCAACCAAAAGGAAGACGGCGTTGGCAGGGATGTATCAGCAGATACGGGATATGTTGGCTTTAGAGGAACGTGAGGCCCAGCATGAGGTGGACCGGGAGATGGAGATTGGTCAGACCAAAGTGCAGGACTTCACGAAGAGGTTTACTGAGAACGCTGAGAACATGAGAAAAGCCAGAGAAAATATCAACAGTCTGCTTGGTCAATCCCGGACCCTGGCCTTTCTACAGGTGGGAGGAAAATATGAAAAACCAGTCAGGGAGGGTAAAAGGGAGAGGATTTAATGCTTAGCCTGAAGACAAAGGAGGAAAACATTAGGGACAAGGCAAGGGAATTGGACTGGATGCTATTTTGGTGAATGCTTCGTTTCAACCACAACATTTTGAAGAACAATCGTGTAACGTCTATAGCTACAGATGCATCAAGATTGTAATCAACATAATATATCAATCGACAATATTTTAGAATGCAACAGACCACATGAGTCAGTGTTGTTTTTAGCAATGATACCAACATTTCCTGGTTCTGAAACCTTGATAGTCGGATGGTGTATTATGTGATTTATGATCAAATATGTTTGGGTGTTTCAGCTTTGCCGTTTACATTATCACTATGTTTTAATGTATCAATGAATTGAGGAAATAAGTAGCTTCATGTAATTTCTGTTGAGATCATTTCTGTCTGTGGCTCCTCTGAGTGGTGCTATCACAAACAGATATATGCATGGTGCTACACCCTACACATGCTAGACCCATGTCTTACAAAACTTGGGGTATTTGCTGTCTCTTGTTTCTCACAGGCCTCCTTTGACTTGCCACGGGTTGTGAACTTTGACCCTTATGCCCCTCGAATCAACCTGGATACCAAGAAGGTGACAGCAACACAGGCCTTTGCTGCTGCGCTGAAGGAGCATCTGACTGAGCTCTTCAAACAGCCTGTTGAAGACAGACTACTGGCTCTAAAACCAGGTGACCCCACTGTGCAGAAAGTTTAACATGAAGCCAATCACTTTTCACCACAGTACATGTTTGTCTCATGACCTCATGTCATGAGGGAATATTGTGAAATTAATGAAATGCTTAGTTTAATGGAATAAGAGACACATTGTAAATCAGCTAATACATGCACTGCACTGACTATATACCATTTGCAGATGGATCTGAAAGTTCTGCAAGTGCTGGACCTGAATCTGGTAAGTTCATCAAAGATGATTGTTTAGCAAAACAATTAAAGGAGCAAAACTACAGATGCCTCTTTGACAAGCATTTTGAAGCACAGACATCTTTAACATATGATAGAACAGTTGTAAGTGTGTGAAAGTTTCTTTAACTCCCCTTCCTACCTTAAAACTTCCAGATCCACCAGAGCAGAGAAGACCACCAAGGTCCCACAGTCCAGGTCGTGCGCCCATCCAGCCAATCTTCCAGCCATATCCTGTCCCTGTTTATTTTCCTCCAGATGCAGGCTGGAATTCATCCCAGTATGCACAGTCCTCTCACCCTCATAGGGGTCCACCTTTCAAGGCAGGACCAAAGACAAGTAAGATATCGAATCAGCACAATGTTTTATTGATCATGATAGCGTGATGAAAAGATCTCCATATTGATCATATTTAATTTAGCATTCATCCGATGACTTTTCCCAAGAAGATGATCATGAACAAGTCAAATCAAACCAACCAACTCCACACACAAAAATACACAACAAAACACAATACTTACCCTTTTAGCCAAACTTAGCTTTAAAGGCGAGAGAACCCAATCAGTTCGAATGGATCCCAAAGAAGGCTGCAAATGTGTGCAAGACCGACAACACACAGAAGGAACACACTTTGAACTAGCTCTGGAGATACTTTAGATGTAGCGGTCCAGGTTTTGTGATCTGTCTCTGAGGTTTTCACTCAAACACACTGTGTATGACGTACTCAAGGTATTTTGTATTATGATCAAATAGGTGAACAGAAAATGTGAGGATAAGCTGTTAAGCAAATGACATGTTCCCTTTTTCTTTACACAGACAAGAAAAATGATTCCAGTCACCAGTCGTCCCAAAGTATGTCATAAATCTTTATTATCTTGTTTACTCAAAAGTTATTTTTGTTTTCCATGCACACCATTTCCTGCTGACTCATCATTTGAAATAAAATCTTGACCAGATATACATGTAATGTTTGCATGATATGAAATATTACATTTAGAAAATGATATTTTTTTGGCTTCATGGATAAGAAAAACATGTTTAATCATTTGATTCTTGCACTTTGTTTGTTGGCTTAATCTTTTGAAAAATAATTTTCTGTTGCTCAACATTGAAATGGCTTCTCTGAGTTTTCTAACAATATTTCATTTTGTAAATCATAAACCTTGTTACACTTTTTGTATAAATGAGCTCTTAACTGGAACCATTTTCTCAGTATTTGTAAGCTCTTTGTGTAGTTTAATCTTTGTACTTAAGGTCTTGTCATGTGGGCAGGGCGGTTGTTTGATTAGAGATGTTTGAAAAATGAATCAAACAGCTCATAGCTCTCTTACAAAGTTGAAACAACCTGAGCTACGTATTTGCTAAGATGTTTGAAAACTCTGGAGGCTTTTCACATTCAGAACCCATTTTAGTAATGACTACAAAATCAGGTTTTCTCACAGTTGTACTTCACAGAATCAAGGTTTTAAAAGTGCACATATTTCAGAATATTATGTTTATATATATATATATATATATATATATATGTATTTATTTTTCAGAACAAGATAAAAAGCCCCCCGGTGCTCCAGGTGGAGGTAAACAGGGTGCCAAACAGTCTGATTTCACTAAGAAAGACAAAGACCATCCTTCATCTGGAAAATCCACTAAAGGCAATCCACGGCCTCACAAAAAAGAGTAGATGCAGTAGCAGATGTATTTGCTCTTTTAGGTGGAGGTTATCAGTATATCACATGATGGGGAGTACACTTGACGCTTTGCATTGTGCAATAAAAGGCTTGTTGAGTAATGACACCCGTCTGTAAATGATTGATGAAGTGTGCTGCTGCACGGTGTCAGACGAGGTGAGCTCTGCATTCGTTTCATTGAAAATATAACATTCTGTCATCATGGTAAAGTTTGTTCCCCTTATGTACATGATTATCCTCAAATGTTAAGGATTATTGCTTTGACATGTATTAATAAAGGATCTTTTTTCTCCATCATATATTATTGTTTTCATTCCTTCTTTAAGGAGCAGCTAAACATGTTTGTTTTTCTTCTGCTGTTTTAACTACAGAGGACAACAACCATATAAACCGCCTTTTGTGTCTCATTCAGATGTTCATTTAATTTTCTCATTCAATGTTTTGAGTAAAAAAAAGTGTAATTTAATACTTCAGAATGAGGTTTTATTGCCAAGTATATTTACACATACAAGGAATTTGACTTGGTGTATTGGTGCTAAACAATTAAAGAGGAAATAAAGCAGAACTAGCAACAATTTAAATAATACAGTATAAGAAGATATTACAATATATAAAATAGAATTGAAAAATGTAAAATATAAAAACTAATTAAAATGTACAAAAGGTGTAATGTAGGAGCTGTGCAGTGGACAATGAGAAACAATCTTACAGTGTATGTAACCTACTCACAGAGTGCATGTAAAGAAAATCATTTTAAAGTCCAGTGGACGTTAATGTAACGCATAAAGAACAGTTCAAGCTTCAACCAACTTTCATTTCCTTTGATCGAGCTTTGTTTGTTTTTGATAAGAGGCCTCATGCATAAATATCAGGGTCAGCAAACAGTAGTGTGACTATTGATAGCCAGGCCTTATGGTTACAGTCATGCTACCTGTTGAAATTCAAGTTTTCTGTATGGTGTATTTTAACTCTGCATGAGACCCTTTACACTGTGTTAAACTGTGTGCCTGCTGGGTTGCTTAATTCTGATTTGACTCGCCTGAATGAACTACAGTAACTGTGTTATGGGTTGTGTTTGGACCACAGGAGAACAGATAGCATATTAAAACTTTAATATTCACTTTGCAGGTACAGGAGAAATAAGTTATGATATAAGTTAAGTTATATGGAGGGGTAAAGCAGAAAGCTGCATTTGTTCACAGGTTGCACACAGTAAACAATGTAGAAACACTGGAATTCAGAGCTACACGAAAACACACAAGTTATGATGAAAAACTCACTCCGGGTTGTCGTAGCAGGGAAACCACAAGCGGGCAAGGGGAGAGGAAGACCCTGAAGACGGCTGAAGTGATTTCCAGGGATAACAACAAGGCAGTCAGGTGGGAGGCAGGCAGGTTTGGCAACAGAGAATACGCTCTAAAGTAAGTGCTGGAACATCTTGGCATGGAAAAGTAAAGAACAGTCTGGCAGTGTCTGGAGCAGAGGCAGGATGAGTGAAAAAGTAATGAGTGACATAAGCCGTTTTCACATATGCACTCTGGATGATATCTAGAGGACAGGAGGACTTCTCCGGAGATTCTCCCGACCTAGCCGTTCACATATGCTCCTCACAGCGGGAGACTATCCCTGTCAGAGGGGAGGGGGCTCGGGGGATTTCCCGAGCTAAGGAAAGGAAGAGAAGGAAGAGATGTTAATAAACAACGCAGAAGTAGAGTCCGCTACACAACGCTATAATGACAATATTAACCTTTATATCAATGCTATGTGTAATCCAAATGGAATGACAACATTCACAAAAGAGAGGAGAACAACATACTGACGAACAGAAACATAATGCAGACGTTTAATTGCTTTGCAGCAACCGGTTTGGCAAGAAAGCATTGTCGTACAACACTACCACCTTTATAACGGAATAAGGACATAGTGTCGGCACACTGCCAACCTTATCAACTATATGCATAGAAATTGCGTTTTATTCAATTTGAAATATTTAACAATTGTCTCTAACTATGTGTGAAGGGCTGCATAACTTCAATAACTTAAAATGAAAATAAAGATTGCACAGTACATAAATAATGCATCTCCAACTCTGGGGGACAAACAAGTTAATACAGCCTGATATCGTAGTATCCGTAGCTGTTTGCCCTACATTTTGTTCTATTTAGAAGAACAAGCTCATGAAAAAGGACATTGGTGATGACCTGTAACTCCAGGTTCAATCTCCAGAGTGTATGCATCTTAAAGGGATCCTTCACCCGTTGAAACATGAATCTGTATTGACATTGGGTCATATATGTAGTAGAAATGTGAAACACATTTTGAAGTCGGTGCCTTCTTGGTCGAAAAGGCAGAAAGTGTCTTTTTGGCTCATGTGGATGAAAGACACCAAATCCCAGAATGCACAGCACCACAGGCCACTCCCACTAAGGTCAGGTTTACAGACGTAATTTACTTCAACACAGAAGGAATTGGCATCTTGGAAATTCCTAACAGAAAACAGACTCTATATCTGTTTCCATAGACAAACAGTGAGAGCACCGACACTACCAGTCCGCCCCAGCTCGGCGGTGACCAGCAATAAAGTAGCTTCAGTGGTTGAAAATATGAGGAACTAGCGTTGTAGTTTCACCTTGCTAACCGCAACAGCTTCCAATGACACAAAATTATGATTTTTGCGTCATCAGAAGCTCCCTTTCAGACTTAGAAATACAAAGATTTCCAGTCTCAGGGGAAAATGAGGGCGGGATGCACGACCATTCAAAAATACTACCAGGTTTCTAATGATACAAAGATTGATGCAAACGGGTGAAGTATCCCTTTAAGTATTAAGAGTTGCTCCTAGTGACCAAGTTCTAAAACAATTCTTAGAATCATGACATTTTCTAACAATTTCCCCTCAAAGTTAGGACTAGATCCTTGTAAAGATGAGTTATTCACAAAGAGACTCTCAACCCTTAAGAGAGCTCCTAGGGTGTAAAAATGTCCAAACACTAGGCTACATGAAGAATAATGAATCTTTTTTTTTTTTTTGAATCATAGTTGGGCCAAACAGACAAAAATTATTTGTGCAGACATTTCAATTCATCTATGACTTTATTCAGTACAAAGTGAGACATGCATGTTGAGTTTCTCTACATGTAAGGCTCTTCACATGTTGCTATTATCAGCATGTGAAGAGACCGCTGCACCACTGAGCTTCTGATTTCAAACATTTTGTAAGTTATATACTTTTAAAGTAGCCTCTGTCTTAAATATTATCACACAGATGCTAATTTCATAGTGTTCATAATTACACAATGTCATAGATTCTATGATTTCCTTTTTATCGCATTTTTTTCTTTATTAACCAATCACAGTTTCTGAAAAAAATGTATCTAGCAACAGCGGGTTCAACCACATCCTCTCACTAAGATAGAAGTTTCTTCCTTGCTCAGAGTTGCTAAATCACTCCTAGGCTAAAAGTCCTTGCTAGTATTTTTTGAGCCAAGTTAGGAGCTCTCTGAGAGGATTCTCAGAATGTTTGTGGATATGGGCCCAGGAGTCTCGGCTTTCTGAACAGCACAATTTTAGACTCCACCTTGTATTCCGTGATGAAATAATGCAGGTACACATTACACAGTGTGAAGGGTTCCGTGTACAGTTAAATGAATTTAGGCTCCAAAAGGTATAACTATAACCATAAGGTCTGGCTATCAATCATCATACTTTCTGTGTTTGCTAAACCCATATTATGCTTTTTCTGGTTTTATATGCTCTTTAGTGTGTTTTCAAAGTGTCCTGTGCATGTTTAGGCACATCTATTTGCAAAAATTCAAAGTCCGCGGAAACACGGCTTCTCCTACGTCCTCCTGTTAGCTGTAGCATTAGCTGCATGTAACGCTCGGTTCTAGGCCCCCTCGATAAAAAAGTTGTCAGTCCGACGTCATTGTCAGTGTGAGATCACTGATCTAAGCCCATTGGCTCGTTGTGGCAAGCCCTGCAGCTCATGTTACACGCCCGTTAACTTCTGTAGCACGCCCACGATATGCCGTAGCCTGCAGTAGCACAGTAGTGCTAAGGTGCTAATGTTTATGCTACCCTCAGACGGAGCCAGTGGCTACATTCCAAATATGGTAAAAGAGGCGGGACATTTCCGAGAACCGTGCTGAGCGACTGACCAATAACGACAGAGCGGATCGGCAGACCAATCAGAGCAGACTTGGCCCACGTGGGGTCTAACCAGTGGGCGCGCACTGTAGCTGTTCCCAACGTTCTTGAAGCCAAAATATGTCGCTTAGGGGCGCTTCCATCTTGCGATTTTGACGTCATTTGGAGCCAGAGTCTGCGCAGTAGGATCCGGCGGGAGGAGCCCTGGTAAGACGCCCCGCCCATTTAGCGTATTGCCCTGATGACTTACGCAGCCCAGCTACGCCGAAAGCGCTCCGCCAGTCTACGAGTCTTATGAAGAAATGTGTAAGTACAACAAACCACCGTATTCAAAGTCTAATATTTAAACACACTGTGTTTTTAAAAAATCCCGCTATTTTGATCATTATTGAAAATACGTGGGCTGCTGGGTCCTCTGTTTTTAACGAAATCGTTCTATATTTAAGCTATATTTAAGCTAGGTTAGCAATACAGTCTTCTAAAATAAAAATCACACTGAGTCATACACCAGCTAAATGTTAAATAGAAAGGTGATGTTTTCTTTTCCATTTTACAATCAACAGAAACTAAAAATGACTAATTTCAACCTTTGTCTGAACACCTGTTACAGAGGTCAGGCTGGGGTCGCTTAGTTTGAAGGAACCTCCTCCTTCTTTCACCTGTGCCAGATGCCCTGCTCATCCACTGTGGTATAAATTACCTTACTCCCAGATGAAGAGTCCTCTCTGCCATCACCCAGAGGAGCTGATCGACATCTGTACAACTGAAGAAGGTGGACAGAGTCTGGAGCTTTGTGACAGTGAACAGTGAGAAGATGGACAGAGTCTGGTGCTTTGTGACAGTGAACAGTAAGAAGGTGGACAGAGTCTGGAGCTTTGTTATAGTGAACAGTGAGAAGGTGGACAGAGTCTGGAGCTTTGTGACAGTGAACAGTGAGAAGGTGGACAGAGTCTGGTGCTTTGTGACAGTGAACAGTGAGAAGGTGGACAGAGTCTGGTGCTTTGTGACAGTGAACAGTGAGAAGGTGGACAGAGTCTGGAGCTTTGTGACAGTGAACAGTGAGAAGATGGACAGAGTCTGGAGCTTTGTGACAGTGAACAGTGAGAAGGTGGACAGAGTCTGGAGCTTTGTGACAGTGAACAGTGAGAAGGTGGACAGAGTCTGGAGCTTTGTGACAGTGAACAGTGAGAAGGTGGACAGAGTCTGGTGCTTTGTGACAGTGAACAGTAAGAAGGTGGACAGAGTCTGGTGCTTTGTGACAGTGAACAGTGAGAAGGTGGACAGAGTCTGGAGCTTTGTGATAGTGAACAGTGAGAAGGTGGACAGAGTCTGGAGCTTTGTTACAGTGAACAGTGAGAAGGTGGACAGAGTCTGGAGCTTTGTGACAGTGAACAGTGAGAAGATGGACAGAGTCTGGAGCTTTGTGACAGTGAACAGTGAGAAGGTGGACAGAGTCTGGTGCTTTGTGACAGTGAACAGTGAGAAGGTGGACAGAGTCTGGTGCTTTGTGACAGTGAACAGTGAGAAGGTGGACAGAGTCTGGTGCTTTGTGACAGTGAACAGTAAGAAGGTGGACAGAGTCTGGAGCTTTGTGATAGTGAACAGTGAGAAGGCTACCATAGTCATCCTCAGATAAAACACAGAGATCCAGGTCAATATTTAATTTATTTTTCTTTCCATGATGTTGCCCTGTGTTTGACAGGCCAGATGCTGGAGGGTTGTGTTGGATTTGTTTTTCCATCATAGTTTAACAGTCAAACAATCATCCAGGATCTTTATACTTTATTAGATTTTTGTTTGGATTTATTTGTTAAATTATTTTTTATACTTTCTCCTATGTTCCAGCAGTTCAACCTGATGGTCTCCCTTACTTATTTTCCACATGGTTAATGAAGCCAGGGGTTGTTTATTGAAGTTTTTTTTTTTTCATAAAATGTTTAAATAAACTTTTTTTAAATCTGAATTGACTGTCTCTGATTAACTGGAGCACTACAACGTGTTGGTCACAGTAAAATAATTTAGCAGTTAAGTTTATAGCTCACATTTGAAAAGGCCTTGAACTGACATTAATTTCTTCTTGACCAACAACAGCTAAGACAACAGCAACGCTAACAGACGAGATCAGCTTGTTAGCTTATTTTTACAGTCTATGGCTCTAACAGTGTGGGCTCAGCAGAGTGTAGCTGACGGACTCAGAGCGGAGAGGGAGCAAGGGGGAGCAGTACATGAAAACAGACACTTTTTTCGGACTTTACCTATTGTGAACGTACAAAAGTAGGAACATAGATTAAATATACAAACCCCAAAAAGGGCATAATATGGGCTCTTTAAAGTCTACAAAAAGCCATAAAATGCATCATGTTGAAAACAATCGAATCCAAAAGAAACTTGACTTGGTGGAAGCTTTGATTTACCATGATCTGGATGACTGAGAATCTACACAGACATTATCGAAAACAGTTTTCCCAGTAAGCGTGAATCCCTCCATGGCCGTGGGTGTCTTCCGCTGCAGCACATGCAGGTAGATTTTAATTTACACTGAAATGATGACTTGAGGTCAGGTGGACAGTTTTAAAAAGGTTCAAAAACAAGGAAGTTCCGACCAAATAATCTGATTGGACATGAGGTAGATCTGATAACATCACTGTGGGACTTTTCACTATGACAATCCCTCCGCCACAGCCAGGTGTCCTCAACAGTTGTAGGTGTAAATCACAATTGCATCAAATGGATTTTGTCATGAGCAAAAAAACAACAAGCTGTGAACTCGGAGCTAGTCTGCTGAAACGTGTAGAAAGACAGAAAGTGGGGGAGGAGCAGGGAAACATTTCTGTCTGGGAAACAAAATTAACGATTAGGTCATATATTCATATCATTGCTCCCTCTGGATGATGTTGCTTAGAGATAATTACCATGTGACTGTTTTAAAAGGGGTGCACATAAACATGCCGATAATCATGAGGCACATTGTGTCACAGTTTTGTTCCCCTGCCTTCACTATGTCACTCACCCCTCCGCTCCAGACACTGCCAGGCTGTTCTTTACTTTTCCATGCAAGATGTTCCAGCACTTACTTTAGAACTGATTTAGATTTATGTCTTCCTCTCCCCTTGCCCACTTGTGGTTTCCCTGCTACGACAACCCGGAGTGAGTTTTTCATCATAACTTGTGTGTTTTCGTGTAGCTCTGAATTCCAGTGTTTCTACATTGTTTACTGTGTGCAACCTGTGAACAAATGCAGCTTTCTGCTTTACCCCTCCATATAACTTAACTTATATCATAACTTATTTCTCCTGTACCTGCAAAGTGAATATTAAAGTTTTAATATGCTATCTGTTCTCCTGTGGTCCAAACACAACCCATAACACAGTTACTGTAGTTCATTCAGGCGAGTCAAATCAGAATTAAGCAACCCAGCAGGCACACAGTTTAACACAGTGTAAAGGGTCTCGTGCAGAGTTAAAATACACCATACAGAAAACTTGAATTTCAACAGGTAGCATGACTGTAACCATAAGGCCTGGCTATCAATTGTCACACTACTGTTTGCTGACCCTGATATTTATGCATTAGGCCTCTTATCAAAAACAAACAAAGCTCGATCAAAGGAAATGAAAGTTGGTTGAAGCTTCAATTTACCATGAACTGAATTACTGAGAACCCACACAGACATTATTGAAAACTCCTTCAGATATATCCTACTGTACCTAATACATGTGAATCCCTCCATGATGGGCGCCTGTGGATCTCTCAACTGGAAGGTCAGGGGTTCGATCCCCAGCTCCTTCAGCCACGTCCAATGTGTGACAATACACTTCCCCCAAAGTTGCTCCCGCTGTTTCATCGGCAGCGTATGAATGTGTACGAATAGGACTAGTTACTTCTGATGGTCACTTTACACAGCGCAGTCTCTACCAGCAGGGTGTGAATGTGTAGGTGTGACCTGCAGTGTAAAAGCGCTTGTGTAGTCAGAAGACTAGAGAAGCACTATCTCAAGTCCATTTACCATGACTGTGGCACCCTCCAGTCATATGACTGTTAAAAAAACATATTTTACCTATAGTATGACTAAAGAAAATATACATTGTGGAGTATGCTGTATGTGAGAAAACATGTAGGCTCACACATTGTAGAGGTCCTGGGAGAAGAACAACAGCTACATGTGTTTTTGAATGAATGTGATATGAATGTGTAGCTTTCTCCTATCATGTACACATGATCATATGTAGCTTGACACCATCAGCAGAAAATAATTAAGTACTGGCCAAGGTATTTCCAAACTATAATTAACGGGTAGGTGTGACCTGCAGTGTAAAAGCGCTGTGAATAGTCAGAAGACTAGAGTGCTATACAAGTTCTATTTAACATAAGTCAGGAAAGACATGTATCTGGATAACCAAATCTGTGATAACCACATGTGAATGCTGAAACTGTTCTTTATGCGTTACATTAATGTCCACTGGACTTTAAAATGATTTTCTTTACATGCACTCTGTGAGTAGGTTACATACACTGTAAGATTGTTTCTCATTGTCCACTGCACAGCTCCTACATTACACCTTTTGTACATTTTAATTAGTTTTTATATTTTACATTTTTAAATTCTATTTTATATATTATAATATCTTCTTATACTGTATTATTTAAGTTGTTGCTAGTTCTGCTTTATTTCCTCTTTAATTGTTTAGCACCAATACACCAAGTCAAATTCCTTGTATGTGTAAATATACTTGGCAATAAAACCTCATTCTGAAGTATTAAATGACACTTTTTTTTACTCAAAACATTGAATGAGAAAATTAAATGAACATCTGAATGAGACACAAAAGTCGGTTTATATGGTTGTTGTCCTCTGTAGTTAAAACAGCAGAAGAAAAACAAACATGTTTAGCTGCTCTTTAAAGAAGGAATGAAAACAATAATATATGATGGAGAAAAAAGATCCTTTATTAATACATGTCAAAGCAATAATCCTTAACATTTGAGGATAATCATGTACATAAGGGGAACAAACTTTACCAATCAACTTAAGACCATTCACAATAAATGATGCAAAGAACAATGAGCCACACTACCACTAATGCAAAACAACATCTAATGTTGCATGTATCATCAATATTTTAGGAGCTAACCACTGTCAACACAATATTACATCTTGGGTCACTTATGATCCAATGGAATAGCTCACACAACCCAACGCCCAAAACCCCAACACCCCCAATAAGCGACAGCAAACAGAGAAAACGGCAGATTTAACACGGTTGGTTCACACTTTACAGTGTTGGACCTTTTAAGCATTGGTACGAAACAGAAATAAAAGTTGGACCCAGAAAACCAGATTCTTTTTCTTTACCAACAGTAAGCTGATTTACATGTTATAGCAGATATCATGTCCGAAGCTTTAAAGGCGTATTCGTTAAGTCAACAGCGTCCCCTGAACCCCTTAAATGCAGTGAGGTTACACCTTTGTCATAAAGAACGAAGAGAGACATGTTGTGATGACAGATATCTACTGATCTATACCTCAGCAGTTTGTCGTACCTGCAGGGGGAGCATGCATTGTTGTACTTTGACAAACAACTTCTGTAGTCCTTTGTATCACTTTGTGAAACTGTGACTACACGTTACCATTTCCTTATTGATAAGCCAACAGAGCATTTTGATGGCTTGTAAGTTTCCAACCATAGATATAAAATGAAATAACATTGTTCTTCTATGGGAAACACTATCTTGCAAGCATGACATCACGGGGTTAAAATCTGGCCAAGGACCCTTGTTGCACGTCATGCCTTTCCTACTGACCTCAATAAAAAGAGACAAGACAATCACAACGAAGGATGGGATGCAATAAGTCGAAAAAAAGATTAAAAGTCATCATCTTCGGTAGTTCGCACCAGAATTATTAGTTGGTAAAACTAATGATTATTTTCATTAATGTAGAACCACTATGCTGGTTTAATGTTGTGTCTAAGTTGTAACGCGGCCAAACAACACAAAGCAGTGTGTGGCCGGGTAATGGACCTGCTCGACCTGCTCGGATGACAGCACTGTGGAGGATTGGATGGCATGTTGTAATGGGCAGGACAGGTTACACATCACCACTCAACCAGAGCAATGAGAAACCACATTCAGCACAGGTATACGGATGAAAACCTGCAAGGAGGACCAAATGACAGATAGTGCTGGCACTGCCAACATCAGCCACACTCTGCAAACCAATTTTACATTGTTAACCTGCAGAGTAGTAAAACGCTCCAAAGTGCCACATATTTCAACGTAATATAAAATAGCTGTGAATTTGGAGAATGTGAAAAACTGTTTGAAATAGCAATTAAATCGGCTACACACAATATGACTTTGACATTTATGGGGCTGTGTTAAATTAGCTGTGCTCCATTCTGACTGTTTTCATGCCTCAAGACTAGTCGACTGTTTTGAATTTAAATTCCCATCAATTTACAGGGAAATAACATTCAGACTAGGAATATCCCTAATCATAACGTGATAAGAACAGAGTCTATATGACTCGTTTTCTCATCAAAGAGTTGAGGCAGTGACTATGTAAGGCTGGATGATTCACACAATATATTCACTTTTCATGATGAAGATGAGAAGCTTCAATATGTTGTTCCATAGAGTACACTGCTGAAAAGATCTAAGATACGACTTAGACAAATCTCTGTCAAGCTAAACGTCTTGTAAAGAATAAACCATTTCAACAGGGCTGGTTGAATTAGCTTAACACACCACATGCTTTCGGTTGAGCTGGATAACATTTAGTATCTCAGGAAAAATAAAAAAAACTCAGCATGTCTCAATACACGTATGTTACATGCAATCTGCCAAAAATACCAGGGTGTTATACTACATCCTGTTTCATTTTGAAACTCAAGACGCACTGTTATAAATAGTGCATCCAGACTGCATGCATACTGTGTATGCAAAGTTCATTATTTGCAAGCCTAGTCGCAATAGTAAAAAAAAGGTTTCATTTGAAACACAGAGGCTGCTCTGCTATTAGAAGTTGGAAACTTTAAAAAAAAAAACCTACAGCCACACAGACCTCACATGTAGGATTTAGAAGCATTATTCACCATAGCGACCATCAGCTCTTTTTTTTAAGGTCCCATTAAAAAATTCTGCAAGGGGAGTGTATGCAGGACAGCAGGTCGGACACTAGCCTGGGAAGTGAGCCATTATTTTATACTGCCTTAGACACTCCTATTAAAGCCTGCAAAAAGGTAGATACCCTCATGTCTGGTTTCTTTGTTCTTGTCAGAACACTTGACTTATAGACTACTGTTATATAGTGAAAAAGGTTTTTAAAAATAAATGGGCCTATCCTTGCTTTATTTTTTTCTGCATCAGACCTGCAAGTCTGGCCCTCCAAATATAACTAGCACTCTAGCCTTGTATTCCCATTAATAATGACAGAGGAAAACGGCTGGCTGTGCATGTGTGGGCCTGAATATCCCATTTACCATAAAACTTAAAATAAAAGCCCATCCTAATTTCAGGCCCAGTCCTCGCCTGGAGTATCCGCATGCTTTGATGAATAAACGCAGGTCTCAAACAGAGGCCTTAAGAGGCTTTCAACACATTTACTGTTGAAATAGTTTGCAAATAAAAAAAACAAGGAAAACATGCAGCAATGCACAAAAAAATGAAGAGGAACTTCAACATCTGTCCGAGCAAGACTGAACAATGCTAGTGTTCGACGAGTGTGATAAACAGGGTTGAAGATCAGCTGGAGATTGTGCGTGTGCATCCACAAATGTGAGCACCGCCTCTTAAGAGTCTCCTGCATGATAATTCTGGATAAAGACTAAAGACATTTAGACCTCAGTGAGGGACGGAGGATGCTTCTGCTTGTGCTTGCTTTACAGATGGAAATAATTGTTGACATTGTGAAAACTAATGTTTTTTTTCCATCTCTCATGGGAGGTTTTAGCACTACAACATCTGCCTTAAACAACCAGGCATTCTGATATGTTTAGACAGCTCAGTAGGCCAGCACAGCATTCATTAGGGATCATATTAACGGGGGTCAGAGCAGCAAGTTGGGATAGATGGGAAAAGAAGTGAGATCAAACCCTTTGCTGTCCCACAAGTTTTGTTTCAAAATAATTTTAGGTGTCATATTGTCGCCTATCCCAAAATAAAGGTAGGGCCATTTCATAGACGGAATTAAATAAAAGCCCTGGCTACTGATTGAAGTGTTACAGTATGTGCATATGCATCCACACTACTACTGCAGCTTGCACAAAGTTACGGAAGAGCCACTGGAAAAAATCCAGAAAGCTGGATAAACAGCTTCAGCAAAGGGGAAGACAAAGGAGTGGAAGGGATAAGCCCTGTCTGCCACGTTATAGAACGTAGCAGTGCCATTGTCACAATCCAACAGCACACCCACACGCTTTGAATTGGGATTTTCCAGCACAGTCTCACTGCTGTTAAACCAAGCCGACAGCTTGACGTTAAACCACTCCACACACCAGGATTGGGCGTTGCGGCCCAGTCGACTGGTGGGACCTTTGCGGTCAACACTGTTGTAAGCCAAGCCTATGCCAACAAAGTTGTTGCTGCTCAGTCTGACTTCCCAATAGTGGCGACCTCTAGAGAAACCTTTTGAGGCGAGCACCTGGGAGCAGACAGAGAAGCGTTCAGGGCAGTCAGGGTAGTCTGCGTGTTCATCTGACACCGAAGCTACAGTCAAGCCCTCACTCAGTACGATGCGTTTGTGAGCCGTCTTTGGATCCAAAGTGAGAATGGTGCCATCTGGTAGGGAGAGAAAAAAAAAACGCCATTCTTCTTACAATCATTGTTACTGAGACAATATGAGGGAAACATACCAGCTACACTACAACACTTACATTTCAGAAGATCACTTCTTTTTTCAGAAGATGTTAGGTTAGGGGGGATGTCCACAGTTCCTACAGCAGAAGACAAAAAAAATAAAGATCAGGCTCATGATTAACAAATAAAAATAAAAGTGTTTAAAATGATTATAACTCAACCAATTGTACTCATGCAAGTGTGTTAATAGTTCAGAGTAGTAGTGCATGTATTGCGATAAGTGTACATGACACTTTATTCTGCATCAATTTAATGTGAGTCTGACAGTTCTGAAGTGCTACATCTTCAGAGAACTCTTTTAATTTATGGTAGATGATGTCTACCTGGTTTCTGTGTGGACTCGGCTACAGGAGTCAGTCCTCCATGCTGGTCTTTCCCACCAAAATCCAACAGGTTTTCTGTTGAACGGGCTAGATTTTTTTTCCCCATTTTGTCTTCTG
Source organism: Labrus mixtus (assembly GCF_963584025.1). Lineage (NCBI taxonomy): Eukaryota > Metazoa > Chordata > Actinopteri > Labriformes > Labridae > Labrus > Labrus mixtus. The sequence continues at coordinate 3,563,875 of NC_083613.1, forward strand.
TAGACTGGTTACCTTTTTTATTTTCTAAAGAAAACAAGATGACAAGTTTGTTTTGAGATTGCAGCAAAAAATAAGAAGCTGTTAAAGTGTTATGTGAAAGACATTTGAGAGAAACATGCATGAAGGGAACATTCCAGTTTCCAAATAGCATCCAGACCACAAGGCATTATACGGGAGTCTTCTCTCATTATCATAAATGAAAGATGTTCAAAACCTGACTTTTTAAAACACCTGATACTGACTTCCCATCCTATACCAAAGTGATGAACAAACAAATATAATAACAGGTCAAAAACAGCTGTTGCTAGTTGCAGCCATTGTACAATCAGAGTGGCAGCAAAGATCTTTACTGTCTCTAGTGGCAGCAGAGCACAAAGGAAACATTATTTCTGGAGGCAAATTGATGATGACAGTGTATCAGGGCAAAGCCTGGTGAATTTGTAGACATCTGTTCAAACACTGGCATTGGTATGGTAAAAACTCTAACATAGTTAAACAATTAAACAGCACCAAAACTACAGCTCCCTAAATGACCAATATAGTGGAAAAATATATAATCTTTATAACACATTACTGTCCCAGAACATGTGACCAGGTTTTATGTCTGTTAGGTTTATTCACTTTGAATCTTAATGCAACGTAACCTCTGACTGAATAAACCTCAGCCTGATTGCGTAACTTGTTGATGTCCCAAAGGTTCATGGGAAGTATACAACCTAAGAAAGTTTGTTGAGTGCTGGCAATTATGTAATCCAGCCAGTTAAGACCGGTTTTTTATCATCTTTATTTTTTTAATTAATGCCACAAGTTCAGTATGACTCATCAGCTATTGTCTGTTTTTACAGTTTATTGACCTACATGACCTTTAACTTAGGTTCAACACATTTTTTGGGATGAAACTTCATGAAAATGCATCAAATCAAGCAAAAAAACAATGTTTCACCGGTGATCCATTTCAATGGCAAAGTTCTAAAGATTAAGTTTCATTTTTTCGTATCCATCCCTGTGTGTCCCTACCTCAAACAAACTACCAGCTGCTGCTCAGGGTCATGTGTTCTTTTTAATGTATGGTTACAATGTTGAGAGCAGTGTATCAAACTGGATCACTGACATCCTGAAATACACCTGGAAGTGATGGGGATAATTCTGCAGCTCCTTTATTGACTTCTTGTTGTCATGTGGACGGAACCCGTGGTTTTCTTTTTTTTCAAGGTGTGAAAGAACTAGAAATTCATCTTCACAGCTTTACCACTCTGCATGATGATTACTAGGCATTATGTCTCATACTGGAATTAAATGAACAATTAACGCATCGGACATAGTTTGCAAGGTGTCTGTGCATAACATTTATTTTTTTCTTTGGATTTCCGATCCAAAAAACGCATCCAAAAAAAACGGACTCAGTGTGCAAAGGCCTTTAGTCTATAAACAAATGCACATTTTCTTACTTTGAGGTCTCTTCTTTGGGCCCTCTTTTGGTTGAGATCCTGGGCTGAGGGGCCTGGGGAGTCTGGGAGCCCCCATAAACCATTGGGGATCTTAAATGGAAAAAGTAAATGCATCACAATATTATATTGGACATTGTGAAATCTCCTTGTATGTTTTTCATCAACTCCAACATCTGGCTCATGTAACAAGCCTGATACTGGTACGTCTACATCGTACCAGCCTGTACTTGTTTACCTACCGTGACCAAATTGAAGTGGATTCACGCCTCTGTACTGATAAGAAGGAACTGACTGGAGGAATGGCTGAATAGGTGGGCGACCTGGACTGTGAGACCTGGGCTTTCTCTTCTGCTTCTGAGAATCTGACAGTTAAAAAATATGATGGGACATTTGGCTTGTCATTTGTGTTCAATTAAAGGCTTTCTATGTGATTTTTCACACTTAAATATAATAGAAATAGAAAGTATATCCTCTGAAAATAACTCTGTGAGTCATGACTGTCTACAATGGGTGTAACACCCGAGTCCCACTGTCTGTGATGTTTTCAGAGTTTTCAGAGTCCTATCTTCAGTTTGTTTACATCGCCTGGACGGCCGGCTGACTCCTCCCCTCGTGTATAAAAGTTGTTTAATTGAGGGACTAGAGAAAAGAAGAATAACATACTGTACTCACTGCTTAACTGTGTTTCTAGATCACGCTCATTTCAGGTAAATTTACATGCAGTGTGAAGATACAAGCATAATAAAGATCGCTAGCATTAGCATGCTAACACAACAATGCACCGTGAGTTGTTTTGGTTTCATGCTGTTGCTCAAGGGCGACATCTGCTGGATCAATAAAATATCATATATATAAAGCCTTTAAGTTTCAACCTCTCCGAGCACATGTGCTCATATTACCCTATTCATGCATGAAGGAAGGTTAACATAACACAGGCTGACATCCTGTTTTGTTTAGGATACACTTAAATGCAGATATTTTATCTATGTGGATTTCTTTCTTTCTTTTGTTGCTGAAGTAAAAGATTCATAGAGAGGAACATACCAGATTCTGACTGAGACCCAGAACTTGCAGGTCCTGAAGCAGGAACTTCTTTTTTATCTGAAAATGGTAGAAGAACAGGATTCATGTAGACTATGATTGTCCTCTATGTCCCCCACTTACACACACATACACACACACTGATGACAGAAAGCTATTATTGTCAAGTTTCCACTCAAAGTACCCAGGTACCAGTTTTTAGGAGAAAGATTTCTTTGTTGTTTCTGCCATAGTTAAAAAAGTGAATAGTACACATATATTGTATGAAATAGTTACATCCTTGTTTACAATTGATTTATCATCACAACTACATAAACTGAATTAAAACATAGCAGGTACATGGGGGTCCCTTGATTATTTGTGCAAAGATTTAACAACAGCAAACATGGAGGAAACTCAAGTTGTGCTGTGTACAGTGGTTTAAATAAAATTATTTCCTAATTGCTTAATTGCCAAACAGGACTTTTTTAAACAAACAACAATGACATAATCAGTTCCATTTTAAGGTGCCTTGTTTGAGTGGAAAGTTCCCTTTGTGGAAACACAGCTTGTGCTATCATTGACTACCACATGTGAAAAAGTAGAGCGAAAACCTGATCTACTTATTGATCCAAAGTTGTCCTTGAAGATCAGAGATACAAGGAAATCATTTTTTTTATGCTCATAATTCAAAGTTAGCCCGTCACTACAGAGAACAGAATCAATAGGGTCATCATTGGGTTAGATTTGGTTTGATTAGTCATGAACTCACCAGATCCAACAGTAGCTATGTTTAGTTCTGCAAACAAAATTAGACACACTCTTTAAAATACTTTCATAAAACATCTGCGGAAATGAATTCTCCCACTCTCTGTACAGTCAGTCACCTGGTTGTGGTGTCAGTTGTCGGGTCTCGATTGGCTGTTTGAGGATGTCAGTCAGATGATTCTTCAGGGCAGCAGCAAAGGCCTGAGATGCTGTCACCTTCTTGGAGTCCAGGTTGATTTTAGGGATGTGAGGTTCAATGTTTGCAGATTTGGGCATGTCAAATGAAGACTGGGGAAAGAAACGTAATGTTATTTTGTTGTTTTGAAAGAAATTGTGGAACTAAGTTTGACCTTTTTTCGACTGCAGGGTGTATAAGAGGAAACTGGAATCACGGCCCACGGCTTAATACTTCCACCAAATATCCATGTTGCAGTTTCCATTCATCAGTGTTTACCACAGAATGACAGTGTGACTTAAGTCAGGCAGAGGAACTATTTCTCATTTGAAAATATTTGAAAGAATAAATGACCCTTCAAAGCAAAAGAACAAAACAGTAGGCCTACATAAACAGGGGAGGTCACAAACAATGATGCAGGAGGCACATAATAAACCTCTATCTTCACCGAGCATTAAAGATTTGACCTGAACAGCAGCACGTTTCATCTCTGTTTAAACTCAGAATGCATTCCACTACTTGAACAACAGGGTGTTCAATCAATGTGCTACAGCTTCTAGTTAAAAATACGTTTGACTAGACGTTTTGTCGGGTCTGAATGCAACCATAGCTCTGTCCTAAGTCCCAGTAAATGTGTGTGGCAAAGGTAAAGAAATTCCCCACAAAGAATTCCTAAGACATCTGATTCACAAAAATGGGCTGAACAGACAACTGGAAAACATGATGCCTCCAGTCACAGCTGTCACACGTGCACACTAGAGGTGTAAAAATAGTGACTTGAGAAAGAAAAGACAAATTGCAGAGTGAGGGTTAAAGCAAAGCATGCAGCCAAATTAACCTGCTGCAACAACATCTGGATATCCTGTGTTTCTGTCTCATGTACTGATGAATATGTATAATGCATTATTTGTATCTATGGACTTGTTGGACTCAGTAATAACAAGAATTTGGTGTCACAGGGTCGTTCCGTACAGTAATTGCATACCAGTGCAGAGCATCAAATGAGATAGTCTTGCTAACTCTGTTTAAAAAAACCTGTCTTATTAAAAATGCATTTTACGAAACAACTGAGCAGATTTTGTTTCCCCGACATTGAACCGTAAAACTTGATGAACAAAGAGGTCTCACCTGTAGGAAGGCCAGAGTTTGGGACTGACTCAGCAGACTGTGGATGTCTTCTTTAGCCTTGCTCAAACTATCGATGTTGTCAGCGAACTTCTTCTTCCAAACACTAACTTTGGTCTGCCCGCTCTCCAGCTCTTGGTCCACCGCAATCAGAGCATCCCGCTCCTCTCTGACCAACATATCCCGCATCTGCTGATAGTCAGCCACCAGAGCTTTCCTCCTGTTGGTAGCTGAATCCTAAAGGAGAACACACATGGAATGCATTTATAGATCAGTAGGTAGTAAGGCAGGTGGATACAAATAAAAGACAGACCATCTACAAAAACTTAGTTTGCAATTTCAGCTCATTTGAACAGTTACCTTTAGTTTCAGCTGCATGTCTGTCATTTGAGACAAAACATTCTCATTCTTTGTAATCTTCCCGTCCAGCACCGACAAGTTGCCTCTCAGGTCAGACTACAAACAGAGGGATATAATAAATTCAGTGAACTCAGACAGATACACAGTTCATGGAGAATCTTAAATATGTCTGCCGAGAGCAGTGAATAGAACATACATGATCGATGATGATAATGATTGTAATACAGCCTCAGAGGTGGGGTTTACTTTTAAAAAGAACTAGGTGATAATGCTTTACTTATCAATCACCACCTCTACATGATCTGCTTAAAAAAAAACTTCCATCTTCTTTAAAACTTTGCATTAACCATGTCTTCATGCAAAATATTTAATTTATAATTTTCTACTAAGACAACCAGGGACCAAAATTCCACATGGATTACATTGAGGGCAATACATTAAAAAAGTAAACAATTATCAACTTAACCAACTGTTAATTCTTACATTAAAAAGACATATTTAACTTTGCTTTAAGACTACTCAGGTACTGATAAACACCTCTTTCAGGTTCCTCTGCTCCTCAGGTGAAATGAAGGGGCAGTCTTTGTGGGCCTGTTGCAGGCAATGGCTGCAGATTGGACAGCCATGTTTGCTGCAGAAAAGATCCATCAGCTTGTGGTGGTGCGGACAGATGCGACTTAGCAGGTCACGAACCGGCTGGCTCAGCTGGTGGAGGCGAAAGTTTGGATTTTCTCTGTGAGGTCGCAGGTGCTCCTCACAGAAAGAGACCATGCAGGTCAGGCAGGTCTGGGACGCTTCTGCCTCCATACATGTATCACAGCGTATGACATCCTCTTTCTCCTTTTCTTTGCTCTCCTCTATGACCTGGCTGGCCTTGCCTTTGTTGGACCTCGAGTTGAAGGTGTTCACAACAGTGCTGAGGACGGTGTTTTTCTTCAACTCAGGTTTAGTAGCGAAGACGGTCCGACACTGAGGACAGCTGTAGGAGTTCTTCCAGGTGGTGAGCAGGCAGTCCTGGCAGAAGTTGTGTCCACAGGGGATGGTCACCGGACAGTCAAAGGGGCTCAGACAGATGCTACAGGTCAGCTCATCCTCCAGACTCATCAGAGAAAACTGACTGTCATCCACTTCAGCCATGACTGGAGCTCTGATGACGCTGTGAGGGAGAAACGAAACCTAACTTAACAAGAGCAGGAAAACGAAACTAAAGAGACTTCAGTCATAAACCAAACAAAACGTTGACGGAAGGACGAAACTCCGACGAGTTTCTTTAAGTTCTTTCCTTATTTAGGCTTAGTGTAAATGGAAAATGGAAACAAATGTGTCTTAAATGTTTTTTTAACATTATACATTCCGCGCGTCGCCGAGTTTGATATTCAAGTGTAGCTTAGCCTGCAGGCTATTCAGACACTAAAAACAAAACATTAAATTCGATAGGGTTAATCTTCGATATTTTGGGGATAAATCTGCCATTAGCTTACCTTTAGTCTCCGAGTGTAACTTCAGGATAACTCCTTACACCTTACACACACCTCACACCTTCTTCCTGTGATCCTGTGAGCGGTGAGTGCGTTTGTGCTGATTGGTGCTCTCTCTCTCTCTCTCTCTCTCTCTCTCTCGCTCTCTCTCCCTCTAACCCTCCCTCCCTCTCTCCCCCTCTCTCTCTCTCTCTCTCTCTCTCTCTCTCTCCCTCTAACCCTCTCTCTCTCGCCCCTCCCCTCTCCCTCCCCCCCCCCTCTCTCTCTCTCTCTCCCTCTAACCCTCTCTCTCTCCCCCCCCTCTCTCTCTCTCTCTCTCTCTCTCCCTCTAACCCTCTCTCTCTCTCCCCCTCTCCCCCCCCCCCCCCCCTCTCTCTCTCTCTCTCTCTCTCTCTGTCTCTCTCGCTCTAACACGCAGCAAACTACACAAGTACGGAAGAGGATTAGGGCCACTTAAAATTGTTTTAATTCTGCCTTCTTTTTCCCCTCAGAATTCTATGGAAGCCCATTTCCGCCAGTTAAAAAAATGAAAATAATAAAGTCATAATTATGAGATAAAAAGTCATAATTATGAGATAAATAAATAAATAATCGAAATAATGAATATGACTTTATTATCTCATAATTTGACTTTATTATTTTCATTTTTATTTTTTTAACTGGCGGAAATGGGCTTCCATACAATTTTGAGTTTGTAAACAAGATAGTACTGACAGACAACAACAGATATACATTAAAATATAGGCAACAAACAGAACACAACAACAACAATCACTGTAAGTTCATTAAAAAAAAAACAAGGTCAAAATTGGAGTCAAGATAAAAAAAATATTATCAGTTTTTATTTGTATAGAACCAATTCATAACAAATGTTTTTGTAAGACACTTTACAAGAGGGCACGTAAAATCCCGTACTCTTTGTTATATTATACAAATAGCAGGTAAAGTCAATTTTTTCTACCTCTCCCACAACTGTAGACGAGTAGGGATGATTCTGAACTGGTCAAATGTGACCACCTTGGCAGACTCGGTAGTAAAGTCCCTGGAGTTTAACTTTCTACCACTTAATTAAAGGAAGGAGTGCAGGGCCTACTGCTCCAGATGCAGGTCGGTTCATCAAACGTTGAAGGTGGTTCAACAAAAATCTTCACTTAAGTTGTCTTATTAACTCAAAAGTCAAGGAATTTGTCTTCTTTATGTCTGCCTTTCATTCCTTTGCCATATGGTAGGCTATATTGAATAAATTGGAACGCGATGTTGTTGCATATGTGGCACCCTGGGTATTTTAGTAGCTAAGACTATGCCTGTGATTATTGGTTATCAGTTATATTATTACATTTGTGCCCCCGCCCACACACACACACACACACACACACACACACACACTATTATTGTTCTGGTTTAATGTCATTTAGATGATTTGTGTGATTTAAAATAGGAGGAATTCACCTGCTTAGGCTGTAAGTACCTGCAGGGCAATATTCATTGTGGCCAGTAGGTGTCAGTAGCAGCATTGATATGTCAACAACTGGGCCTGTTCCCTGTGTATTGCAGGAAGTAAGCACAGTTGTATTGCATCAGACAGTCTGCAAAGCAGCACTATATGCCGATTATCATATAAGACTGTCTTTCTGTTGTGTTTGCAGTTACGAATGCTGTAAATAAAAACACCTTTCTTATGGAACCCACATTGTCATAATTCAGTGTGCGTAACACAAGTCACATTTCTTCACCACTATTAATAATGGTCTGCAGTGATAATTATGATGATAGATACAGAACATTTCCCCAAAAGTGTAGCCATATAGAAGAAAGAATTATATTAGAAGAATGTACCTGCTGTCGCCAGATTAGAGCCAAAGTGGATTGCCTTGAAGATCCCTTGCAGAGAAAGTTCTCCTGAGAGACAACACTGCAACAAGTCGGCCTCAAACATGCAATGCTGCTGTGGTCAGAGTTCAAGTAGAATAATGCTTTAAACTCTCACAAACTCTTAATTTGTAGGGCTTCGACTAACATCATTTGGTTAGCATCAACCAAAAATCCCTTTCTTCATCTCTGTAACCCAGGTTTGTCCTTCATTCATTTCATATCTGTATTTGTGCCTATTCACTCCCTCATTTACTCATTAGTTTAAAAAATGTAAATAAGAAATGAAAAGGCATTATTTATCGGCAAAGTCATTGTATATTTTATTTTTTAGAGCAGAAAGTGCCGGTCAATGTACTGGACAACTTACAACCAAGAAAATCAGATTGAGTATCAATGTTCATTTGTTTAATTTCCCCCTCAAAGGAGGTTGTGCCCCTTAATGATGCACATTATGAAACGTTGATTTTCATGAACAACCTTTTTAAACAACACCTAAGTTTGAGTAGGATATGTTCCGCTTGAATAGATGACTGGACTAATGTACAGCAATGCATTGTGCTGCGACATTGTAGCTTAGAATTGATCTTATTCATTGTTGTTGTCGTTGCTCTGTTTGCCCCGTAAAGGTTCACATATAAAACATGTCCGCATCTGAGATACAATGGAAGCAAAAAGGCAGACACATCAACATTTTATGTTCATCTCAGTCAGAATCTGACCTCCTACCTGTAGTCTCATTATGTTCACAACATAGATTTACACTGGCTCACAAAAAAACTACAACTGTGACTTCAGACTGTTGTTTTCAAAACCCTCTACATGTGTTTAAATCCACACTGTGATACTGCAGCTAAAGTTCATTATAGGGTTCAGTTGCTGTTTATGTGTGGTTTTTCAGAATGCTGTGAGTTGGCCCACTGTCGTAGGCCTCACTGAGCTGGTGGAGGTCCTTCATCAGGCCTGCAAACTGTTCCTCCTGTAAGCACATAGAAAACAGACATGTTTATATCATCACTCCACCATTACTTTTGTTATTTAACAGATGCAGAGGCAACTGCTTGGGTCCCCAGGACAGTAGGGGGCACCCGAGGGCTGATAAACTTTAAACCACAGCAGTGGCTCAAAATGTGCAAAGTTTGCAATGAGAGTTGGAAACCTCCCTAAGGGGGCTCCATCTCACAGCACCCAGTCTTGTTGCGCTGCTGAGCAATGAAAGGGAGCTGGCATTTCCATTGTCATGGAAAGTTTTTCAAGATATTTATATCTACAGTACAAATAATAATAATGTGAATTGTGGAAATCTTGTGTTGGTGTGACATCATGCTGATAAAAGCTGGATGGAGGGTCCCTCCTGTGAATTTGTTCTCAGGGCCCACACAGACTCTAGAATCGCCACTGAACAGCTGAATACCCTCAATGAAAGGGTTACCGCAAATATACCTCCATAGCAGTTTTATTATTAGGGAAAATATGCATGAAATCTGCCGAGGACAACATACACTCACTGTAATCCAAATATAAAATGAACTCATGTTAGTGAAGTTAGTGTTTGAAGATCAATTATTTCCAACATGAAACTGCAAAAATATTGAAGTGTTGAATTAAACCACAAGCTCTGAAAAAAAAAATACCAATGAATGTTGTTTGTTTCATGACCTCTTTTGGTGTAAGACTGCCACAATGCCACCATTTTCTCCCATGTTTGACAATGAATGAAAACAAGTGGGTTTGTTCAACAGGTGACGTCATACAAAACCTCTTCTCTGAATCATTAGTTAGGTGTACTAGATGCCAGCACTACATTGATTTGGCACAACAAATAAACATCGGCTCCTGACATTAGTTCATGCCACATTATTTGCTGATGTTTGCATTCCTTGTTGACATATTGACTGTGAACACCTTTCAGTAGGTAACTCTGTTTTTATCATTTGTTAACCATTTCCATCTATTCCTTTATTATAGCGTGATGTGTTACTTACCAGTACGTTCATTCGCTCAGAAGCTGCAACTGCAACCCCCAGCTTCCTCTCATCTTCCTCCCTCTCCTCCTCAATCACACCCAGCCTATGACACACACAAATAAATGTGATGCTCATACTGTATATAATAACATAATACTTCAGCATTCAATTATTTACTGATAAGAAGAAATGTCATTTTAAACATAACTAGTTAGTATATAAGTAATACAGTATCTTACCTGAAGGTGGCACTGGCAAGCTGCTCTTCTCGTACAGCCAGCATGCTACGGAGCTCGTTCACCTCTGCCTGCAGCATTGCATTCTGGTCCTGGCTTTGGATTATGAAGTCCTCCAAGCGCTTTGCCATGTCCAGCTCACGCTCTGTAACTTGCTCGATCCCCAGACGTAGCTCTGACAGCTCTTGAGCATGCTGGTGTTTGGATTAAAATGTGACATTTCATGAAATGTAACAATGATATCAAACACTATGCAGGTATTGATTTTGTCATTTCAGTGGGAAGGAGTTTAAATGTACCCTATCCAGTAAGTTGAAATGCTCGCTCTCAGGCTTCATCTCACTTGACTCCCTGTTATTGTCTTTGATCCAGGGAACTGGTGCATGTGGACGTTTGATACTGGCATTCTGAAACAGCATGACATATTTCAAAGAATTCAAAGTTATTGATTCAGAAATTCAATATTTCACGGTATCCTCCCCAAAATGGTTACATATTTATTGCAGTGGCAAGATGTCACAGACTAAGAGACAAACTAGGCTCACAGTTCCTCTTTTGACTTACAGTATTTGGTTTGGAAATGCGTGGCTGGTTGGTCTCCATCTCTGGCTCATTGTCAGATGTTGGCAAATTTTCAGAACTTGTCTGCCTCTTTAAGGCTCTCTTGTGAGCGGGTCTGTGTGGAGCACTCTGGGTTCTCTTTACTGGCGTTCTCACACTCTTCTGAGGCCTGGCATCTCTGCTGAATTAATGTATTAATTATGTCAGTGACATGCATCAAAAAGTGGCATATAAAAAGTCTTTAAAAAATAATAAACCATACTATGTCTTTATTGTACACTCTGTGGATATGAGTATATCCTGATTTGAGTTAAAGATGCAACACACTGATTTCTACTAGTATGATCAATCACTTTGTAAAATAACTTTTGCATGAAAACATAATGGAATTGTCTTTTTGATGCATAGGATAGTCTAAATGTTTTAAAATTGTTCAGGAAAGTCCCTGACAACATGTATACAACTTATAAAAAGCCCAGTTATAGACACACAACTGTCATACCTGTCTTGGCCTTTGGAGTCTGCAGGAAGCTGCTGAAAGGATGATTTGTGTGGGCTGTACTTGTCCAAGTATTTAGGAGGGATGTACTCTGGCTTGCTGCAAGAAAGTGTCTGCTTAAATAACATGAACACCATGATGTACAAGTTCATATGTGATGTGGACGTTAAACATACCTGCTAACTGTAATCCTCTGTGCTTCAGGACCTAATGACTCTGATATCTGGTTCAGAATTGAAGGCAGAGGATGCAGCTTGTCAATTGTGTCCTGGGGAAGAAAATTATATTCATGTTAGGTCCGATCCAGCATTGTCTTTGACCATGAGCTCAGAGTCTTGATACCTTTTTGCTATAAATTGCCTTCCAGGAGAGATTGTCCCAAACCACCTCACAAATCAAGTATTAAGGGATAAAGGTCACACAAAAATACTCTTTAACGTGTTTTTCTAACACTAATATGTGTCCCTAGCCTGTCTACAAATGCCCCACTTATGAGAAAAGTCCATCCTCTCTGTCTTTTCCCTGCTTTACTTTTCAGAAAATGTGTGCTCAAACAGGCCATTTAGAGTTTGTCCCATCATGACATCACAAAGGGCAGTAACCCCTCCCCCAGGTGGGTGACACTCCCACAGCTAGGTGTTTGTTCTGCCCTCTGAGTCTGCCTTCTCACTGTAAACAACAGGGCATGGAACGAGAAACCCTAGCCACCCAAGCCCTTCCAGAGAGGGGGCGTGGTCAGACACAGCTCATTTGCATATTTAAAGCTACAGAAACAGTCTGTTCTGAGCAGGGCTGAAATAGAGTATATAGAACTTTTTAAATATAGTGGATTTAACAAGAAACTTCACATACTTGTTTTGGGGACCTCTGAGACTTATGTTCAAAAGGAGTATAATATGTGTCCTTTAATGGGAATCTGCCAGTACACTTTGTAGAAACAGTTACAAACAGTAAAAAGTTGGAGTTGGAGTATATTTATCACGTGAATATCCTGATAGACTCATGAACATGGAAACACTGTATAGTATGCTCAACAGTTCAATTCTCTAAAAAAGGAACAGATTATACTCATTGGTATTCTGTCCTACCTGGTCCTTCTGATAGATGATGTCCACCAGCAGGCCGTGCAGCACAGCCAAGCGCAGAGGCAGGTCCACATACCCATCAAAGGAAGTCATTGGGATTTCAGGGTCTGAACTTGAAACAGTTTGAAGAAAGCCCCTCATTCCATCCCAGTGCTGCTGCAAGAATTCATTCATAAACAGCATGTATTCCTCCTTCTCTCCAAACCTGAATCAGAACAAAATTATGGATTAGGTGAAACAGTTAAGGATAACAGTAAACATATTAGACCTGTTTTTCAGAATGTCAAAAGATGTTTTGCACAGGTATAAATGCACACAAGGATCTTTTTTTTGTCGCAAACAGGCTACTCACAGGGTGAAGTTAGCCAAATTCTGGATGACTTTGGCAGTTAAGGTGAGTGTCCGCAGGGTGTTTGTCTCTGGATAAGGCTGTATAAGCCCAAAAAGAGATGGACTGAGGATAGCCGAGCATAAGAAGCGAAGAAAGAGGGAAGCGGAGATGAGCCGCTGACCAATTTCTGGTCGGCCCTGGTCTTCACACAGCTCCACCCAGCTGGAGAAGATCTTGTTTAGCTCTTCAGGAAAGGGTCTGAGGGCAAAAAATACATATGGAAATCATAAGCGTTTGCAAATTTGGCTCTTTCATCAGCTCAAAACAACTGGCCTAACATTCTCACTTCTCTCACCCGTGGATCTCAACAATCTTTTGCACCACCTCCTCACAGGTATCCATCAAATGCTTCTGATTGTTCGCCAGTTCCAAAGCAGGACATTTACGAGGGTCAACTTCACACTTGTCCCCTGAGGCGTAAAGACGGTTGACAAAGTCCCCTGCAATGAAAAAAAAGATCACCGAGAGATTAAAACACCAGCCAATATTGATCTCAGAAAACCACCATAACAAAAGAACCACCCTACCTAGTGTATCAATAAGGTACTTCTGGCCCACCAGCTTCATATAATCATCAATAGCTTTAGTAGCCAGTGTGTTCTCTCTGAAGATCAGTGCCTCCTTCTCTCCAAGACGTTCCACCTCGTCACTTCCCAAATCAACAAGGAACTCCTGAAACAAAGACGTTCAACTTTGAAGTAATATATTTAATAGCTGTTGTTGTATAGTCCGATTATGTTTGAGTTTAAGTTTTAAATTGATGGGATTAAAATAAATGTTGACAAAGGACTAATCTTCTACCTTTGCTTTGCCAATACTCTGCAGTACATGGACCAGAGCTCCTGCCAACTCTTCCTTCTGCTTCACATTGAGAAGTGGCTCCAGGTTTCTGCACATTTCCACATAATCCACTGTAACATACTCAGCAAACTCTTTATATCTCTCCATGGGCAGCACTTGCAAATTCTGGAAACGGGCCTTGATGCGGAGTGAAGCCTGTTGCCCCAGCTGTTCTTTGCCTCCTGCTGCACCTGAGGGTTTGTATGGAGTGATGGGATACCACTTCTCCTGGTAGGTCCTCCCGCGGATCTCGGATAAAGGTATGGCCACGCTGCCCAGTGGATGGAGGCTGGACTCATCTCGAGAGTGACGCTTCTTCTTAGGGTCTTCTTCGCGGAAGAGGTGCAGGGTGATTTGGGAGACACAGGGTAGATTGTCCAGCTCAAAGAACTCACCCCAGAATAGCTGACACCCTCCAGCCACACCTCCACTGGCACCAAGGGCTCCTGAAGATCCGGTAGAGCTGTCTCCGGCAAGGTTTGAGCGGTTACTTGGCTTACCCACAGCTTGAGTGCTGGTCCGGGCAAACAGGGTCCCATCCAAATGTACCTCACAGTAATAACTCCTTTTGGGTGGCAAATCCTTTACTTCATTTACCCACAGACTAAGGGAGTTCTCTGTGCGTTCAATGTTATCCTGTGAGCAATGACACATTTAGCTTTTTTAAACATTTTTTTAATTACCAATACATGTGGAATTAATGGCTAATGGCTAATGGCTTACCTTGTTTGGCTGGGCAGCTCGTCTCAGGTCTTCAATCCAACGGTCACGCTCAGCAGCTGATGTGCATCCAAAGCAGTGGGTGTTCTCAGAGTTTATCACCTGTAAGGTTCATTGAAACCAAAAGGAATGTGTGAGCCACTGATCTAGGGAATTTTATTTACATATAAATGATATATTTAATTGAGGGGACTGTATGCTGCCCTGTGAGGACCCTAAAGGAGCATCATTTACAGACTGCAGCTCACCTCAAAGCAATACTTCTCCCCCAGAATGGAGCTGTGAACCGGCCTTATGACAGTGCTGGTGTCAGAACTCAGGTCCAGACTCCCCACTGCACTGACAGGAATTGAAACTGATTCCCGAGAACCATAGAGCCTTGAAAAAAGAGAGAGTAAGAAACTTTCAAAAATGAAAACGATTAATGTTACTTGTCGTTTGCCAATGTGTTTTTTTTTTTAAAGGTTATAACGTTTATTTTAGCTTTTCAACTACTAATTGCAACAGCCATCTGAAACCAGCATAATGTTGAATTTTCACAGATGGCTGGTACAAAAGTTGGCATAACTAGACATCTAAGCATCAGTAGTATATATGTGTAAGTAGATTTATTTTGACAGATTGGTCAGATCTTTCTCACCAAAAAGGAAACCATGTGATCACAGTACCGATTGTCATGAAATTCTAAACAGCCCTTAAGGTCTTAAGGTTGTAGCCTGTTGACTTTTGTAAGTTTTGTTGGGGCACCAACATGAAGTTAGTATTTTTCTCTGACGTCTTAATAACTATTGATTGACTCAAAATGTTGCGAAGGTAACAAGGTTGCTATGAGGATGAAGACTATGGAGTTTTCTCTACCAACAGGGTCCAGTGAAGTATCTCAATATCCACTAACAACATCCATCCAACAAATTTGGGATGGATCCCATGATTTTTGGTACAGGTCTATGCACAACCTGTTAGCATGAAATGTTATTATGTTGGTAAGCTCTAAAGCTCTAATGTCCAAGTACTGTGTTTACAGAACCAAAGACCACCTGAACACCCTCTGCTGCTTTCTGAGCAATCACCATTTTATCATTGTCACTGGGCATTATAGCATGCTGTCTTCAGCCTTTAGCTCAGCCTCACAGAGATGCTACGGTGGCTATGGATAGAGTAGTATAACAAAAAAGAGGTAAGCCTTCCTTCCTTTTTAACCTGATAATGACATTAAAAAAAACTTTTTTCATTGAATTAAACTCGCGGCATGAACTTTAACTCAGTATTAAAAAATGTATTTCAAATTTGCTGAAGTGGAGAACAAAACTACAGAAGGACACAGAATGTTCACATGTCTTAGTGGATCATGGATTGCACTGTTTTTGGCCTTTTCCAAACATTACAGTAATTTGTACCTGCTGTCTTTGTTTAGGACAGATTGGTTCAGTGGGCCGTTGTTATTCCTCTTGGCCCTGTTCTCAAGGCGGCGCTTGATCAGTGCCTAAGGGTAAAAAAAAGGAAGCATGTGTATATGCCTTCCATCAACAGGAAATGCACGGGTAGCAGAAAGATGATCATCTCTGTTGTGTAAAATACTCACCCTCACGCCACCGTCTTGGTTCTTTGGTCGAGGGCCGCCCGGAAGGCCCACATGGGGGTCAGGGCTACATTCTGAGTGTAAGAAGGGATCATTTCACTGCAGGAAACTACACCATAACTATACCATTTTTATGTCAAGCTTTTTCAGTATTCTATCACACATGGAATTGTTTGACAAAAACTTGAAGTCAAATTAAAGGACAGTGTTTTCACTTTAACTCATTTCTACATTTTTCTCCACCTACTATTCTGGTAAAAAAAAAAAAATTGTCAGATCAGACCATAGAGGAAGTGGTTTTGATCTGGAACTGCAGACATCTATATAAAGTTGACTAATTGAGTGTACGTCTTTGACACACAATCTTAATATTGTAACCCAAAGTTGGAAATTAAAAAATTACATCCTGTCATGATTGCTTCTGTAGTATCACTAAAGTAAAGACATTAAAGACAGAGGCGCTTTTCATTTGGAAAAGTTTCATTTCTTTTGCTTACCCAAAGCCCCTCCACAAACCATCCAGCGTCTAAATCCCATCATTTAGTCTCTCTCTTCATAAACATGTGATGACGATGACACCAAAGCAAATCCAGCCAAATTCAATGTCCGATTAATAATAATGTCCACAGAGCTTCATCTGAGCCAAACTCGAGAGTTGAATGGAAACAGATACTAAGACCTCTCCCTCCTGCTCCAAATGTTCACTCTACTGCTAGATCAACAAAGCTTGATGTTATCTTCCCCAAAATACGTCGCGGAAGCAATTTGATAGTGACTCTAATGCAAAAAAAAAACATTCAGCAATTTCCTCTCTGACTGGCAGCAGAGTCATACTTAGTGAGTGTTGCTGTGATGTCGATATCTGTTATTCTGGTGAAGCTTGTTTTCGCTCAGTTCCACAGCATTTTATCATGAATTAGTTGTAGGCCTACTCTCTCTCTGTGTGTGTGTGTATGTGTGTGTGTGTGTGTATTCACCTGTGTCGATATCTACAAGGTTTTGCATGCTGAGGTTAGACAGGCAGCTGCTGACACGGTTACGTGTCCACATCGTTGGCTGAGAATCAAACACAAAACACAGGTTTTTTTAGTTTTTTTTTTTTTTTTACAATCAGAGTGTATAGAAATAAGTCTGTGATGTTTCCAATGTATCTGCAGTTGTAACTAGACTATTAGTCCACCATGTGAGTATAGGTGACTGATTGGGTTTGTGCATGTTTACCTCTTCCTCGGGGGAAATGATAATTTGTCCATCTTCCAGCATACAGTTGGTAATGTCCCATAAGGGAACTTCCTGCGGGGGGACCCATGGTAGTTTTTGGAGACTACAGCCAGTGGGTACTGATTCACCCCCATCTGCAAAACAACCATATAAACACATACACACACACACACAAACACAAATACAGTGAAATGAGTTTGTTCAGTACAGTAACATAAAATAATCAGTCAATCAATCAAACTTTATTTGTATAGCACTTTTCATACAACAAACAAACAACAAAGTTTTTTTACATCAACATGAATAACACACCAACAACATGACTCCCTCCCCCACCCCTATCCCACAATCCAACTACTACTACTACTAACTAGATAAGAACAGGTACTGAGGAAACGCTATCATTCATTCTAAATGAGGAAACACAGGAGGTTCAAAATGTAAGACAATCATCAAAACCAATCGTGTATAATTTGCCTTACTCTGAAAGGCATTAGTCTATAAAAATATAAATATTGCATAAGCATAATTGCAAGAACATGCCAGCCTTTGTTTTTTTTTGTTATTGTTGTTTTAGGGGGTCATTATGGCATAATTATCTCCCCCTGCATTTGGCCCCTCCCCTCAATCAAGTCACCGGCGCTCCTGATGTTATCGCTCTCTTTTCATGACACACCAGCATGAGCTGTACACATCCTGTGGTTCAGCATATTCTACACATCTTTAAGCATGTAGGCCAATTGTACCTATACTGTGTCTTCTTTTGAATTTGATTTAAACAACAAACTGGATGTAACAATAAAAATAGAGGTGTTAATAGTGTAAGGGTAGGGGTCTCGTAAACACTTAATGAGATTAAGAATAATACTATAATACTTTACTATAACAATACAACATGTTTGTCTCAAAATGATGATAAAGACAACTGTCAAAAAGTACAGTTTTTGTGTCCATTAGATTTTCTCCTTCATACCTTTGGATGTAATTATGTGTGTAATGTTATTTTGTAATTCATACTTAAAAGATAACCCTTGATGTTTTCTTTATTTTAAACTAACACTCTTGACTTTTGAGTGTTTTTTTGGTGTGCCATTTTTGGCATGAGCAGCAACACACCTAAATGCCATACAGTCCAACTTTTTTCAAATTTGATCATCTATGTCCTTCCCACAGTCTCATAAGTAAACCCATATCATTTAAGGTTGAAATTGTTTTCTCAGCAGAGAAGCTAAGGGGGATAACCTGGTTTCCAATAGATTTCCAAGAAAGCTTGTAAAAAATGCATATCTCTAAATTGACACATCACCTTATTCCCCTAATGAAATAAATATCTAAGTAGCTAGATTTAATTTGTTTTCAAAACATTATGACTTAATTTTTAAATGATTGTCCCATTTATAGTGAAATAAAAGATAAAGCTGGGAATGTTTTAGGTGTTGCTACCTCATGATGTACAAATTGACACCATAGCATTAATTGTGTTTTTCAGGGTTTTCTGGGTTGATTTATTTTCAGTAGGCCTTTAAATAATAACCCACTGAGTCTCAATTAAAAACCATGTGACTGTGAGTTATGGAGGCATGTTGCTAGCCAAGCTAACGCTAACTTTAGATGATATCCAAGCTATGAAAAGCCTTTTACAGCTCCATCGTCTTTAACTAAAAAATGCATGCATTGTTAAGGTCAAAATGCTCCACTTAGGGCTAGAGCCAGTCAACAACCAACAGGTGATGTAAGAGTGGCTGTGTGCACTTCAGCTGTACAAGTTGGAGAATTAAAAAAAATCCCTAAAACACTCTAAAAGATTATGTAATAGCCTACTTGTAAACACAACACTGTCAAAGTGTTTGGAAAAAAAAAGTATAAATGAAGTCAAGAAATCTGGATTGAGAAACCTTCCTGACACTCCTCGAAGTTACCACGGTAACAAATTCTGCGGTGTCAGGCTCAGATTTGTTGACGGTTGTGATCACACCTTCACGTAAAATACACACATGATAATCAATTCAGCATTTTTCCACTCATTGCACTATTTGAATTTGAATTTACACTACTGTATAAATAATTTACTGACAACATTGAAATTGCAACCTTTTGTTTTACATAAATATTAATTTTTTCCTCCTTGTAATTTAATTTAAGTTTGTTTGACTTTCTTTGGCTCTTTAATTATGTGTCATAGTGAAGAAAGCCACACAAACTCCAGCTACTGAATGTTAGTTACTGAATGATCTGCTACACACAATAAATCCTACTTGAACTTATGTGGTAACCATTTACATGAAAACCACTTGTGAGTGTTTTTACGAGGATTCACATTTGATCTTAATGTGATTTGTTTGAAATGTTAAGTTTTATCATTTTAACTTTTGGGCCCATCTCAGACACTAAGATGGCATTAAGAGAAAAAAAGTTCTCCTTACCTGTCAGTAAGTTGGATGTGCTGCTCCGACTCTGCAGCTTGGGCCTTTTGAGCTTCTGGGACACCGTCCTTAGGTACTTTTTAAAGAGTGCCCCTCCGCCGCCCTTCTGTGTAGGGTCTGTGGAGGAGACCCCTGAGCTCTCTGCAGCAGCTGAAGCTGCATGAGCTGAGCCAGCAGAGCTGGAGGACGGGGAAAGGGCTGCAAACAGTGACCCTGGAGGCTCGGACAGAGCTCTCCTGAACGGGTTCTTTCTGGTTCCTCCCCCGCCTTTCTCTGGCTTGGCTCCCTCTCCACTTTTTCCACTCGATGCATTTTTGTCTCCACAGTCCTCGCTCAGGGCCTTACGCCAGTTTTGCACCTTGCTCCATTTGTTGGCTGAGGCCTTCTGAATCTTATCGAGCGTGGACGTGGAAGAAGCTGCTGCTCCTTCAGCTTCTTCTCTCACCTCGTTGAGTGTTCCTTTGGATCCTGTGTGCCACTTGTACGTGTTGAGGGTGTCTGTGGAGTCAGATGTTTGGACTTCAGGAGGATCCACAGGAGATTCCATTTCGTTCTCTGTTGATTTCTCCTCCTTCAGTGGCTGTTGAGCTGCAAGATCTAAATCGTTCCCCTCAGTGCCCATTTTCAGGTTTTAAGGTTGTGTTGCTATAGAGATTTGTCTTTCCCCTCAAAAATGCATCAGACTAAATTCAAAACCCTCATTAGACACCGTATTGCTCTCTGGGAGACGGTTTTGGGTGCAACGGATGACAGAGTAGTCTGTTCCCTCCTCTAGTTCTATCTCACTGCTTTTCTTGTTTCCTGCTTGCAAAACGTAATCTGGCAACAACGAGCCACCAACTTCTCTGACTGTGGTTGCTTTTGCTGCAGCTCTCGTCTTCCCTCATGGGTGGCTTTCTTCCTCATTAAATAGCACAGAGAAGTTCTCCTATTTGCAGAAAACTTTTTTCTGTTCTATATTTTCATTGAACTCTCCCCTTCTTCCTCACTTACTGGTTCAGGTTCTCCTCTTAAAATTAACCCTTTCTTAAGAATACTCGCATTGTCTTTTAAATTACAGCCTTCTCCAGATATTTATCAGCCCCACCTTTAACCCAAATGAAACCTGCTCGTCTGTAAGATATTGAATCACAGGCACAGTATGAGTGTGAGAAATGTGTTTTTTCATTCTGAGATAATTAAACTGTTTGAGTGTGAAGACAAGGGAGCAGCTACAGTTCTTACCCTTGTTTACCCCACTGTCTTCTATTAATAATTAAAATTGCATGGAGATGCTAAATTATTAAATGCAATACAGTATCCACCCTCATCAGCTACCTGTGGGTGTACAGACTGTTGACTGTTAAGATCAGCTTCCTGTCAAAGCGAGGCTTCACTTCCTGCTGAGATCCGTTTGTCAGACTGAGAAAACCACTTCCTGTGTTCATGCGTCTATCTGCTTGTACACACCTGCAGGATATATCTGTGTTTCACTGGGGCAAGATGGCACCATTAATGTCAGCTGTTGGCTGATTGTAAATTACACATAGCAAGCTACTGAGTCCTTATAAACATGGTTTATGTTATGTGGACATTCAAATGGGACGGTCAACCTTTTCTTTAAGAAAAGTTTGTCCCCTGTCCCTTCAAATGTTTTTGTAACCTCAGAGTTAATCTCTATTGACAGACAGCCGATTAATAAATCATCAGAGAAAAAAATGATGTGTACAATTAGTTGACAGCTATGATGGATTTTTGTCTCTTTTTTACCTGGGCCCTCTGGTGGCTGCCTGTTGGTATTGATAAAGGCACAGAAATGTTACTAACAATTTGCATTAGCTGCAGGGAGAAGTATGGTGGCTGGGAAGTGCAAAGCAAAATCACAGTGTGAAACATTTTTACATTTTGGAAAACCATATCACAAAAGCAAATACTAAAATATTATCACCTAAGTCCATATAAATGAGAGACTTGGCCAACATGATGTCATCCATTGTTTGGTCGACTGCCTTTTTGAAGCCTCCACTTTGACATTTGGGCCACTGTCAATGTATGAAATACACTTAAAGAGCTTAAAAGATATAGGTACATTTAGGGCAGACATCAATACCTGCAAATTACTATAATCAATTATATTAATGTAGAAACCGCTCGCACCTGTCACTCAAATAGGCCATGACCCTTATGCCCTGTGACCACCTAGTATTTTTTTTTTAGAAGAAAAGCGCTGCACGTCCGTCCTGTCTCTATTACAACAGTCGCTGTATGACCGACACTGGTCTGCTAATTTTTACAGCATTTTTTTTTTGTTGTTTTTTATTATGCTCTACTTTAGGCCTTTGTAAAATTTCAGTGGATGAGTTGTGAGACAAAACTGTATTTTAAACCAGGTTTCATGCTAGTTTAAAGATGAGTGTTTTACTGTATGGTCTTTTGGGATTGACTCACATTTGGAGCCAGCCCCAAGTGGCCACTTAAGGAACTGCATATTTTTGTTCATCACGCTTGATTCATTTATTAGCCCTGGAGGATGTTTTTTGCTTTATGCTCACCCTTTATATGAATATTTGGGAAATGCAAATCAACACATTTAGCTGACCCAGATGCTTTTTGCACAACTGACTGGAGATCAACTCTGCAATTACAATTATAATTAATGTTGTTTTAGTCGATATTCAGCCATGAGTCAAACTCTGACATCCTGCAGCTTCAGGCGGTCTCAGTCTTGGTGGCAGTCTGACTTGTTGGGGTGAGGGACAGGGGAGGGGGGGCTCTTAATATTGTTTCATTTCAGGTCCTCGATGCCCTCTGGCAGTCCTCAGAGCAGGCTATACCCAACTCCTCATTTTTCCTCAGCCAATATGGCTAATAACTTAGTGCCGCCCCAGCTCCCATTGTTAGTCCTGGCTGGCTGCATGCTGCACAGAGGGCAACATCACATGTGCATCAGCCCTGAAATAACGTGCATCTCCGCTTTCTAGAGAATAAACTTTCAGAAAAGTCTCCTCTGAATCTGTTTGTCCTTTTTCAAATCCTATACTTAAAGGAAGAATATACGACTTTTTGATCCAGTAGATGTCGCCCTTGAGCACCAGCATGAAACCAAAATAACTCGAGCTGCATTGTTGTGTTAGTTACAACTGGCTGCCTTCAGTTGTTAGGACTACAACACTTCTGCTGTCTAGAGGTCACATTGAGGCTGCGGTTGCCAACCTTTATTGGCTTGTGACCCAACTTTGACTTCACAAAACTCTGGGGACCCCAGATTTGATGTTTTAGCTTTTTGATAAAATGAAAATTTAAATCGTGATTTTTCTTTTGAGTTGCAAGTAAACAGTACTTTAAGGGAACTATTTCAGGTTTATTATTGAGGCCGGGGCAGAAAGGCCGAGATGAGAATTGTCCAAAAAGGGAGGATTTTTCTTTTCTCAAGTGTACAGCCAGGCGAGCTTGTATTTACAAGGCTGGAAATTAATGCTGGATGCATGATGCATAGATGACAGACAGACCGAGATAGTTTGTAACATGAGCTACATCAGCCCTACAAGATTACGTCTTGTAGCTTAATTAAAGCAGAATGCTCCAATATATTCAACTTTGAGCAATAATTAGACATTTCAGGGGAGCCCATTTGAATACCATTTGGGGTCATGCTGCTTCATGCAACGACAGTATTATGATATAACTAATATGTAAGAGCAAATAAAGAGGATTATTTGTGCACAGCAGCTATAAAATGTATTCATTTCAGTTTTATTAAATTATAAAAGTGTCATATACAAGCTTTGAATGACGTTGTTTGGTCAAATTAGAAGAATACTAATGCGACTTCTTGATATTTATATAGGTGATTTTCCAAAGGTCACATATTATGCAAAATAAACTTAACATGTTTCTCTTACACTAATATGTGTCTCTAGTCTGTCTACAAATCCCCCAATCATGAGAAAAGTCCATCCTCTCTGCCTTTCGCCTGCTCCACTGTTCAGAAAATGTGTGCTCAAACAGGCCGTTCGGAGATTTTCCCTTCATGACATCACAAAGGGCAGTAACCCCTCCCCCAGGTGGATGACACTCCCACAGCTAGGTGTTTGTTCTGCCCTCTGAGTCTGCCTTCTCACCGTAAACAATAGGACATGGAGTGAGAAAGACAGAGACACCCAAGCCCTTCTAGAGAAGGGGCGTGGTCAGACACAGCTCATTTACATATTTAAAGGTACAGACACAGAAACAGCCTGTTCTGAGGAGGGCTGAAATAGAGGGGTTTATAGACATAGACAGGATCAGAGTGGATTTAGAACAAGAAACTCCACACACATGTTTTGGGGAGCTTTGAGACTTATTTACACTGGTTGAAAAGGAGGAGAATATGTGACCTTTAGGCAACATTATTTCATTAGAATTTCAGTGAAAATAACAAAATGTGATCATTACATTGTCCCAAGGGTTATACATTTTTTTCTATCAATACTTTTTGATGTTATAAACAATATATCTTTTTTTTATAATCGATATATGGAAAAGTGCCAAAGCTTGAAAAAATCCATAAAAATATCTATCGCTGCATTTTCATCCAAAAGTTCCACCTAGAAAATAGAAGAGCACTGTCTAAATCCACGTTTAAAAAACAAAATCTGGTACGGTGACAACCCCACATGTTGTAACAATATTGAATTGAAATGATGTCTGATTTCTGATCTGTCTGTGAGCTCCCCACAATCTTCAGATAAGAGCATGCATCATAATAGCATTGTATAGGAAGTTTGAAGTTTTTATTTTATCATTGTTTCATACATACATTTATACACCCAGCCCGGTCTGGGATGGTCTTACAGGACACCATGAGTTAAAACATTCCAGGATCAGAGTGCATAGTAGGTCTATTTATTGTCACAAAATAAAAAGAGAAAACAAAACCCTAATTAAACAGAATAGCCTGTCTTCTTTTCCAGGCTTTTGAGACAAAATTAGCAAGCTTAAACACATCAGTCTTAAATAGCCATTCCAGTTTTTGCACATCTACCCAAGCCAATATTTCAGGTTTTTGACGAGCTACTTCATGAAACACTAATTCTGTTAAATCCTCATATTTTGTACAATGCAAAAGAAAGTGGGTTTCAACTTCATCCAACTCACACATCTCACAGTCAAATAAAGGAATATTTTTGAATCGAGCGACTTCAATGGCCAGAGGGAGAATACCAGATCGTTTTGTGCAACCAAGGATCTTTGGCTTCTAGATAAACGACATGTAACATACTGTATAATTCAGGCATAAAATCATGTTTGATCTGTACATATGTCCTCAGTTTTGGCTTGGATAGACCATTCTGAAACCATATTTCTTTATACTTGATCAAGAGCATATCTTTCATGGAGTTTACGTTACAACACAGATTATTCATGAAAATATACATTTTATCCACCTCCTCAAAAACTGAATAAAGCTCATTCGCCCATTGAGAGTTATGTTTTTTGCTCCACATGAATACTTTTTTGTTTATTCTGTCGATTCCACAATCAGATCATTTCACATTTTCGTAGTACAGCCCCTGGCACCCAGCCCATGTTCCCCTAGGAGCAAATCTATGAACCCCCAGGAAGCATCCTATAGTTTTAGTTCTACATTCTATCTACATTTTTGTAAACCCCACACCCCTGCAGCACAATTCAAAATGGAATATAGGATGTTAACTCAATTTCCAAACGGCTCACTTTCCCCTTCCCAAAAAGAGTGTGATAAATGAGTACACTAGTCACGTTTGTCATTTTAGATTTCATACATACAGGTGATTGTAACTATTGATGATGAGAGCGCTTCTTGCTGTCCACTCACATCCTTTAACACTAGAACCACCAAGATGGTTTTGGGGTTTTTATAATGCAAATAAATCCTAGAACTTTTCCTAAATATGTGTCTTGTATGTTTTCTGAAGCCTTTAAGTTCCTAAAAGAAAACACAAGAGCATTTATGCCTCTGACCGCAGCAGTCATACGGACCGCAGTTGAAAATGATACATTCCCCTGCATTGTTTTGCCGCAACTTTTTTTTTAAACTGCGAGAAGAACACCTGTGTGTCAAGGCCAGTCTGACATCGGTGCCCATGGAGCCACAGCAGCCACAAGAGCCGAAAAGAAGGCAGTGTCAGATCAACACCCACTGCAAGCAGAATAAGACCCTTCTCTCCTGGAAACAAATCCAGTTGCTGAGAGGAGCAGGAGGAGGAGCATCATTACAAAAATGTTTCCTCTCATTATTTCGGTGTTTATCTCTTTTTGCAGTGTTTTATTAAAATGCATATCCTAATATAATCAACAATATTAATAGACTAAAAGTTATGTATTATTTATTTTTGTAGAATGTATTTTACAGACGGAAGACGTGGAACAGCAGTAAAAAAAAACAAAAAAACACTGCCCACTATAAAAAAAGCCAACAAATATTGTGAATTGACATGAGACATTTAAAAGGTTGCCAATCCTGCTCTATGCTCTGTGATATTTTGTTTGTACATTAAAGTATTTATTGTAACTTCATCAAAAAAAGTAT
The DNA here is from genome assembly GCF_963584025.1 of Labrus mixtus. NCBI lineage: Eukaryota > Metazoa > Chordata > Actinopteri > Labriformes > Labridae > Labrus > Labrus mixtus. The sequence goes on from NC_083613.1 coordinate 3,590,169, forward strand.
TATTATTTGTGTGTTTATGAGCACAAACAATTAAATTACATATGACCGCCTGACAGTCACTCGGTCACTCGCAGGGGGCCCAAAATTGCTGGCGGTCCTGGTGTTAAAATGCTTTAATTATGTTTTGAATGTTCCATCTTTGGCCAGAGCACTGCTGCATTAGAAGTTTTCCATTTTTAATCTCCAGACATCTCTTTGTCCGTCTGCTCTTCAGTTTTTTGCCCTGAAAGAGAGAACACGATATCATCTGCATACAACATTAACCAATATCTTTTATTATTAATAATAATAATAATAATAATAAATTAGATTTATATAGCGCTTTTCTAAATATTCAAAGACGCTTTGACAGGAAACAACAACAAAAAAAACAAGAGAACAATACAACAGAAGTGGTGTCGAGGGAAGAGGATGAGAGTCAGTGGTTGTAGGCGGTGATGAAAAGATGAGTTTTTAGGGATTTCTTGTAGGAAGTGAGTGTGGGGGAGTCTCTGATGTTTTTAGGGAGAGAGTTCCAGAGGGTGGGAGCTGCAATGGAGAAGGCCCTGTCCCCCCAGGACCGAAGGTTGGTCCTGCAGGGGGGGGACAGGAGGTTTGCATCTGCAGACCTGAGAGTGTGGGTGGGAGTGTGTCGGTGGAGGAGCTCAGACAGGTAGGGGGAGCCAGGTTGTGGAGGGCTTTGTAGGTGATGATGAGGAGTTTGAAGTGGATACGCTGGGGGATGTTTTACTAACAGTGGTCACTGTAAACTCTTTCATCCTCTAAAAGCCCTGACACACCAAGGAGATTGTCGGCTGTTGGCCCTAGTTGGACCATCGGTGAGCGGTCGTCGTCCTAGTTTTTGCCGTGTGTCCGGCTCTGTCGCTACCCATCGGCCTTTTTTTGGCCAATTCGACATGTTGAATCGTCGTCAGCGGTCGGTGAGAGGAATCGCGAGAGCCATTTTCAACTTTTTAATCAGACATTATTCTCGATTAGTAGGCTACCTATAAAACGAGTGGTGTGCGACAGCGGTGTGAAAAATGGTCTTCTCGTATCATAACAATGGACTACCGCCACCTGCTGGAATAGAGAGTTATTTCCTCTCGCGCATGTGCAGAACGTACGTGTTGGTTGACCGTCGGCTGTAGTCTTTGCGGTGTGTTTTAGTGCAACATTTTGGCCAAGACAAAAGGCGATGTGAGGCCACGCCTAAGGCAGCCTTTGTCGCCACTAGTTCTTTGCTGTCTGCTTGGTGTGTCAGGGCCTTTATGTCGAACACTTTGAAACTCTGACTTTCTAAACTGTTCTACAGAGATAACATTTCTCTTTGCCTCATCTCTTCTCTGACTGTCATTATTTTAATATCAGTTGATTTTGTCGTACCTGAGTGAAGTCCCAGTAAATCCTCATTCCGCTCCGTGCAGCCTCTTTGCAGTCATAAAGGCTGGGGAGGGTTTTTCCTGGCCAACGTCAGTTAAACACCGGTTGTCATTGTACTTGTGGGACTTCATGCCACCGATGTAGAACTCACCACTTTCACGATAATAAGTGTGCTGAAGAAATAAAAAAAGTGAGCAAGTAGATTGTTTCTGCTTATCCAAATGCAGCACATTATCTTTAATGCAGCTTGTTACTTCTGAGAGACTGATCATATTTCTTCCATTACTTACTTGGGGTCCATACTGGTGGCAAACATAGGCGATAGGTGTATGACCCGACACTGGGCCTCGGTCAATGCACATGTTAGCATCAAGATTCCTCATCTGTAAGAAAAAGACTTATCAAAACACAATTTGATGTAAGTATGTGGCACACACCCTGCAGTATAGTGCCTTTACCACACAGAGTCTATGAACTCTTCAGGACTGACAGAGGCGGCTCATAACATTTATGATCTTTCAGTCACATTAAACATAAACATTGTTGTGGTTTATTACTTGTTGCAGCTGGCAAATTACATTCTAATGATCACCATACATGGCAAACATTTGAAAGAATGTATAAATCAAGTTATTTTTTATTACAATATTAAACTGATTTTATTTTCAATATTATTTTAGGTTTTTCCTCACATAGACTTAATCTGTATACCTCGGTTCAGTTCTCTTTTCCTCCACACACACTAGCTAGCCACGCTACTCTTTATGTTTCTATTCACTGTAGTTAAATGGAGCTCAGCGTAAGTACAAGCAGGAAGACTTTTATACAATTTTCTTCATTCAACTTATCCCCTTCCTCGTATAAAGTTAACAAGTTTTACAACATGATTAAGCTGCAATACAGACTTACACAGAGATTCCTGATGGATGATGCAGTGAAGGAAAATAACATCTTGGTCAGGGTTTTCCTCTTTCACTTTATCCTGGATTCTTTTCAGCAGCCCAACATGTTTTCCAGTTAAATTTGGCGATCCATCCGTTGTGACATTGGCACGTTTACTCCAAGGTAGCTTCATTCTCTCGATGACAGCAGACACCTGGTTATACAAGTCCTCTCCTCGCGTTTTTCCTTTCAGGGACTCCATGGTCAAAAACTCCTCCGTTATCTCAAAACTGTCATTAATCCCTCGAATAAAAATTTGGAGCTGAGCAGTGTCTTTTACGTCATTACTTTCATCCAGCGCTAGTGAATATAACTTAAAGGACTCAGCCTTTTTGTTTAATTCGCTGGCTATATCTTCGTCAATCAGTTCCACACAGCGAGTCACAGTCCTGCGTGATAAACTGATTTTTTCAAACTGGCCTTGGCTCTCCGGACACAAGAGACCTGCTGTCTCTACCATGCATTCTTTTAAAAACTCGCCTTTGGAGAAAGGCTTGCTAGCCTTTGCTAATTTGAATGCCAGCAAAAAACTTGCCTTGCTAGTTGACTCTTGAATCGCAGTTTGATGGTGAAAAAAATGTTGCTGAGTCTGTAAATTAGCCTTCAACCTCTGAGCCGTAGCCACCCGTTCTTGCGGGGACTGCTTGCTAGCGTAGTTAGCATGCTTCATAGCAAAGTGACGGCTGATACTGTACTCTTTGAAAACTGCGACAGTTTCTTGGCATATCAGGCATACAGCCTTTGATCGGACTTCAGTGACTAAAAAATATTTAGTTGTCCACTCCGTATTAAACACTCGGCATTCACTGTCCACTTTTCTTTTCTTTGATCCGCTCATTTTTACAGAAGGGCTCATACAGGTTCATAGGGCAAAGCGAAAAAGTGAAGAAGGGCGTAATACACCACACTCTGAAGTGCGCCATCTATTGGGGAAACGCGGGCATTACAGGGGAAAACGAATGAGGTTTAATTATAATAAAATTTAATTTAATAATAATATAATTTGGACAAGTTCGGCGGGCCGGATTAAAAAGCCCAACGGGCCGTATATGGCCCGCGGGCCGTAGTTTGCCCAATGCCTGGTCTAGACTCTATAGAGGGGTATCCTATCCTGCTGTCGGTCTCATGACCCCTCCAAGTACATGAAGTCATCATGATGGAGTCTAATCCCCAAAGACTTTGCACATGTATTACCTAAATGTTTCAATAAATAATTGTTCAATCTTAATTAAGTCTCTTCTGATTGAACTACTTCAGTGTCTTTCTCCATCAACCGTGCTTTTCGTTAAATCACTTTAAAACATAACTTGAACGTGGAAAGTGGGCACGGGGGGAGGTGGGCTTTAAAGAGACACAGCTGAAATTAAAGGTTTCAGGCAGAGACGGAAATTAGGGATTTTACTGACGCCATTATCAGATGAATAAGGAAGTTTTTGTCCTACACATTTCGCAACGCTACTCAATAGGTGTCCCAGACCTACATAGCTGATGGTGAAAGAGAGTTTAATAGATATCCTTTAAGTGTAATTTCCTCGGTAGTACTCACAACACTGCAGACACAACAGACTGATCGAGGTGGCTTCTCGGCACCACCATATCGTCGCTACACATGTCCCTAAAGGATCTTGTTACAAAGATTCAGAGTGACAGAGAACTCTCGATCTTAACTCACAGAGCCGTAGTTTCATTTGTAACTTCCATTCTCAACACTGGGTGACTATGACCAACATGACTGAAATTGGATCTAAACTTACTTCTCCGTAAGCTAGTATGTCCAAGGAATCCAGCTTAGGATACACATTTTCAATGTACCATTTAAAGGGTTTACATTTCAATCTTTCTCTGAGTTGTTTCCTCTCCGAAACATCCCCAATGTCAAATCCATGACATTTTAAAAATGACTTTGAAAATTTAAATCTCTGTTGTTTAAGAGCAAAAAGACAGTAAAAAATCTCTTAAAAACTACTCAAATTGTGAACTCTTCACAATAAAGATATTCTCTTCTGATATATGAAGTACCTCTAATGGCAAACCCCAAGCAATGTTAACGTTGTTCTTGTATTCATCCATCCAGACTTCTGCTACCTTCAGGGCATTTCTCTTCATGGCGGGGGCAAGATCGAGCATGTAGGGCTTGTGGTTCCTCTCGATGTGGGCGACCTTGGAACAGGGCACTACTTCAACACTCCCTCCACATGTAAACACCTATATGAACAGGTACAAGAAAAAAACATAAACAAGAAAGAAAGCAGACGTTTACCGTTAACTATTCAAGAAGGTGATGTCAGTAATGTTTCTCGTCTGTCTCATATTAGAGAAACATAATGTGTTTAGCTTAAATATGTGGAAAATGTGCATTTTCACCTTCAATTTTCTAAAAATTCAATTTACTAAAACTTTTAAAAAAAGTCTCAGCCAAATCTTCAGCCTTCACTTGTTTAAAGTTATTTAAAAAGAAAATCTTATTTTGAGCATTTCTGATGATCCAAGGCAAGAATTATTTATTGTAATATCTACAATTGTACTCATTTTAAGCATGCCTTCCCTGGACATTTGACAGAGAATCCTGACACTTAAATCTGCTTGAAGCCAAATAGTTTCTGCATGCAGTTTACATTTTCTTGTGACATTGTAAAAGTATGCTTCTGTGAACTTAACTGGAGTTTGACAACTTCTAATTTTTTGATGTTATTTCAGGACTCAAAGCATCACCACTCAGCTCATGCTGCTAAACTGCCCAAGAAGAAGAAGTGGACCTCTGTGGCCAGTCCTACCACTTCTCCTGCTCTTCAGCACCCTGCCCATAATGCTGACTCTCTAACGTCGGCCATCAGGCCCCAGGCCACCATTCCACCTGACCAGCTACCACCGCTCCTCTGCTAGATGACGGACCACTGACGATCCACTGGTGTTCAGTGGCAAAGTATCAGTCACTATTTCATGCTGTGGTAGACGACATGCTGAGGTACAAGATCGGCCGTCTTGAAAACCCTACAGCCAAGCTCTGAGACTTTGTATGTATCAGAAGCTTTGGGAACGATTGGATCGCCCGATGTTCACCGAAACAGTAGATATGACATTTTATGAGGAACAAAGTACAAAGTACAAAGAACAAAAGTACTACCTCCAATAAACAATGTTCAATGTGCTCCAAATTTCACAAGTGTCATCACAGTGCCAGCCTGAACTGCTCTACATAAATTATGATGTAATCTTCATTGTGTTACCTGTTCAAACTTGCTAGTGCAACAACTTGTTACGGCCAGCTCATGTAGGCCCTAACATTTCAAAATGGAGGTCCACACAGTCCACTTGCTGAAGTTTTAGTTTATTTCACAACAACCCAAAAGTGCAAGAGCAGAGGGAAATCAGTCCAATCTGTCCCCCCAGGAACCCCGGAAAGCACTGGCAGCCTGCTTGTATGCCCTTCCACCCAGGTGAAGCCCATCTGCAATCAGCAGGTAGGTGGGAGAGTCTCCCAGGCATGCCACCGCCAACCACCAGATGACGCCAAACCCTGAAAGACAAAACACAAGCAGTACCAGGCCAAACACCATGGCCAGGGCCGTCACACCTCCCCCCATAAAAAACGTACACTTGGGTGTACGTACACATTAAACTACCCCCCGAGACAGAGCATCTGCCATTACATTATCCCTACCCTTGATGTGACAGATATTAAAGTTGTAGGGCTGTAAAAACAACAACCAGCGCATCAACCTTTGATTGCTGTTTTGCATGTTGGACAGAAAGGTCAGAGGGTTATGGTCAGTGAATACAGTAACTGGTGCAGACCCAGAAGTTACATACACTTCAAAAAATTGTAGACCCCAAATAAGTGCCAATGTCTCCTTCTCCACGACTGAATAATTTAACTGATGACATTTGAACTTACGGGAGAAGAAGCAGACTGGATGATCAATAGCCCCCTTCCCTTCTTGCAACAGTACAGCTCCTGCACCAACTCCACTTGCGTCCACCTGAAGCTTAAAGGGCTTCTCAAAGTTTGGCGCTGCAAGCACAGGAGAACAACAGAGCAAGGATTTCACCGTAACAAAAGCATCCTCACATTTGGGAGACCACACAAAAACCGTTCTCTTACTCAAAAGGTTTGTCAATGGGGCCACCACAGTCGAAAAATTTGGGCAAAACCCCCGGTAATACCCCACCATACCCAAAAACCTCCCCAACTCCTTCTTCGTTGTTGGCACCGGGTACTCATCAATAGCCTGAACTTTCGCTCTTACAGGGAGCACTTCCCCTTGGCCAACAACCTTACCAAGGTAAGTTACCCTAGCTTTAGCAAACTCACACTTGGACAAGTTGATTGTCAGCTTAGCTTCAACCAGACAATCAAACAGGGCCTTAAGACGCTGAACATGAGACTCCCAAGAATCACTGAAGACCACAACATCATCCAAATAGGCAGTGCATCCTGACAACCCGCGCGAAACCCCGTTCATAAGCCGCTGGAACGTTGCTGGAGCGTTCCGCAACCCAAACGGCATGACGTTGTATGCAAACAATCCATTAGGCGTTATAAAAGTACAGATCTCTTTGGCTCTGGGTGTCAATGGTACTTGCCAGTAACCTTTCAGAAGGTCCAACTTTGTCACAAAACTGGCACTGCCTACCTCATCCACACAATCATCAATACGAGGCAATGGGTAACAATCTGGCTTCGAGACCGCATTCACCTTCCTAAAGTCCGTACAAAATCTATCAGAACCATCATATTTAGGAACAAGTAAACACGGTGATGTCCAATGGGAGGATGCTGGCTCCGCTATCCCATTCTGCACCATATAGTCAACCTCCTTTTCCATACGTCTTCGCTTCTCTATAGGAACACGATAAAAACGCTGCTGAATAGGTTTAGCATCATCAACATCTATGTCATGCTGCACAAGGTTGGTACGTGATGGAGTGTCTGAAAACAGGGAGAGGTGAGAATTAATTAACTGAGTTACATCCTTACATTGTACCTCTGACAAACCCCCCAGAAGAACCCCCAAGTCATCCAAAAAGGACGAGTTGTTCAGTTTACCCGTGACAATCTGCTCCGACGGAACAACAAAGTCTTCAGATGGGACCGTGACAGGCTTGGCGACAATACACACCGGTTTAGATCGAGACACATTCACAGATTCATCATTGCTTTGCCCCGACCTCTGACTGTCGTCCATAGAACGGCTTAAGAAGGTTGACATGACACCATTGAACTTTCTTTCTCCTATTCGGTGTATGAATAAGATAGTCAACCTCAGACATTTGACTCTTAACTGTATATGGCCCACTAAACTTAGCATGGAAAGGGGAACCCACAATAGGCAACAACATCAACACTTGATCACCTGGTTCAAATTGGCGGGACTCAGCCTTGCAATCAAAAAGATCCTTCATCTTTCCCTGAGCCCCACAAAGCTTCCTTCGTGCAGTCGCACAAGCAGTATACAAACGGCACCGAAAGTCATTCACATAATCCAGAATGTTGTCAGGCGGATCAACGGTCTTCCAGTGGTCACTCAACACCGCCAAGGGACCACGTATAGTGTGCCCAAAAACTAGCTCATTTGGTGCAAAACCAGTACTCTCCTGACAAACTTCACGCACTGCAAGCAGAAGCCAAGGAAGACCTTCTTCCCAGTCACGTGAAAGCTCAGTACAATAGGCCCGTAACATTGATTTTAGGGTCTGGTGAAATCTCTCCAGAGCCCCCTGAGACTCTGGATGATAAGCACTGGAAACATTGTGTTTCACTTGAAGCTGCTTCAACACCCGAGCAAAAGTACGAGACATAAAGTTACTTCCCTGATCCGTTTGAATCACCCTTGGAACGCTAAAGGTGGAGATAAAAGTAGTCAAGGCCTTCAAAACAGGCCTCACCTTGATAGAGCGCAGAGGAAATGCTGCAGGGTATCTAGTACTCTTACACATTACGGTCAACAAATAACTACTCCCACTTTTACTCTTTGGCAGAGGACCAACACAATCCACAATCAGGTACTCAAAAGGGTTTTCCACAACAGCAATCGGGCACAAAGGAGCTGGCTTGACCTTCTGATTGGGCTTTCCAGTCAGCTGACATGTATGACACATTTTACAATATGCAGATACATTCTGCTTCAACAGTGGCCAGAAGAAATGACGAAGCACACGGTCATAGGTCTTCTTAATCCCCAAATGCCCAGCAACTCCATCATGTGAGCTGCTCAACACTAATTCCCTGAATGCAGAAGGCACCACCACCTGAGTTACCTGATCAACTTTCACACTATCAACGATACGTGTCCACTTCCTGAGTAGCACACCGTCTCGAAGGAAGTAACCACTTTCCATCTCACATATCTTTTCCTCGGAACAAACCATGTGAAACAAAGACGTCAATGTGGGATCTACTACCTGCTCTGCAATTAGTTCCTCCCTACTGACAGACGTTAAAGGCACAGGACAGAGGAAGGCTTGATCCTTGATTTCCCCCAAAATCTCACCCTCAGAACACAACAGCGAGGAAGCCCCCCTTTTAAACACTCCACTGCGTCCTGCAGCAACCCTACTCATCGCCCGAGTCACAGCACAAACAGGAAAAACAATTGGATGTTGTTTAGCACACTCATCTGGACTCTGAGAGCACTCGGGTGATGCTGTCACCACAAGAGAAGGTGGATCATCTTTCCCCACTCTTGCCCCTGCCAAGTCATTACCCAATATAACATCCACACCCTCCATTGGCAATGAGTTCCGCACCCCCATGACCACTTCTCCTTTTACCAGATCTGAACACAGGTTAAGACGATGCAATGACACCAACAAAGGAACCAAAGAAATTCCCAGAACTGGAGTTGTCTCCCTAGTGTCTGTAGCAGAAGAAAACGGCAACACACGTTTCAAAATGAAACTCTGGGATGCCCCCGAATCCCTCAAAATACTTACAGGTTTCATCTCACCATCATTCAGAGACACAAACCCATGTGACATGAAAGGGGCATACACTTCATCAACCCCCTTTGATGACAGATCAGGAGATGTTCCTGGCACCATTTGACTCTGCACTGATGGCAGTGAAGCCACCAGACCAGCAGATTTCATATACACACTTGAATCGGCTGACTTCTGTTCCGACATGGAAATTGGACACTCCCCTTTCCAATTACCTTTATTTTTACATGAATGGCACACTTTACCTGGATCAAATCTACCATCCGTACCTGGTACACTTCTGAAACTGGCCTGAGAACCCCGATTAGCCCCAACAAACTTTCCTGGCCCAAACATCACATTGTCCCTTACGCCCCAGCGCCATTCAGAGCCACCAGCATGAGTCAACACATACTCATCTGCCAACACTGCAGCTGCTGAAGCTGTCTTAACCTTACGCTCATTGATGTGTACAGCAATGTGGTGTGGAACAGAGTCCTTAAATTGTTCCAATACAATAAGGTTACACAAATCATCATAATGATCTACCTCCGAGGCAGAACACCAGCGTGCAAAGTGAGCTGAAATATCCCGTGCAAACTCTACGTGAGTCTGTATATCACCTTTCCTCCAGCTTCTAAATCTTTGCCTATATGCCTCAGGAACCAATTCATAGGCTTTCAAAACTGCAGCCTTCACCTTAGCATAATCAATGCAATCACCAGGACTAAGGGTAGAATATGCTTCATGAGCCTTACCAGTGAATACACACTGCAGCATTAGGGTTCTGTCCGCATCAGGCCAACTCCTTGCATTTGCAACACGCTCAAACAGAAAAAAGAATGTGTCCGGATCCTTCTCATTGAACTTGGGTAACAGGCGCAGATTTCCCGCAACATCAAATCCAGCATAGCCAACAACAGTCTGCCCTGACAAACCAGAGCCCAGGAGAGCTTCACTAGCTTTCCACTCTCTCACCAATTCCAGCTTTAACAGGTCAAGTTTTAACCTTTCCCTTTCCAAAGCCACCTTCACCTCTGCCTCCCTATCTTTCTGTGCCTGCTCCACTCTCAGCTTTTCGTGCTCCAACTGAAACTGCAACTTTTCCCTTTCCCAGTTAGCCTTTTCCCTTTCTAACTGCATATACTGTTCAAAAGACAACTTCTCAATAACTCCTGGAATCTTTATCTCAGAACCCTTACTCTCTTTCCCCCTCTCCTGTGTCATCAGCCTCAATAATCCCCCCAGCCACTGCTAAAGCTGTAAGAACCCTTTTCAATTGTGTTATTCACAAATCATTTTTGTGTGCCAAACTTAACCTAAGCAGTTCAGTGATCAATGGTGTGTTCATGTGCTTAAAAGCCTTATCATTGCTTAAAAGCCTTATCATTGCATGAAGCTATGGCTATATAAGTTTTAATCTTATATGCCCAATAATGATACACGATTTAGTTTATAACCTTGTATTTCCTCCTGTTTCTCTCTCAGCCCCTTATTAGCACATCGACCAGTACCACCACAAACTTTGGCACTGCAACACCAACATCAGGGAGGACATCATCCCCAGCCACTGCCGCTGTAAGAATTTTGTTGTTGTTGCCAAACATCAAACCCTAACCTAAGCAGTTCAGTGATTTATGATGTGTTAATGTTTTATTTGTGTGTGTCTTTCTGTACATCATTTTTTTATTATTAGGTTGTAACAGCTGCTCCCTCCAGTGCCTCCTCAGACCCTCCTGTCTGTGCCTCCTCTACCACTCCTGGTCCTGATCCTCTCAGCAATATGTCAGCGGAGGATGTGTTGGCTGCCCCTGGCCCTGACCTACCCTGGCTGCCAGTGAAGATGAGGAAGACCATCCCCCAACTCTGTGGAGAAACCAGCGGCTATGGACCGACCTGAAGCTGTGATACGGGCCACCTGGGCCAGCGCTCATCTACCATCAGGCCCCCACTCCAGAGCGCTTTTTTAATCATCGCCTGCTTGTGTGGATGCCGTACCACTTGTGGAAGGTCAGGCTAACCTGTCCTGTGTGTGGGAACCAGCTGGTGGGATACGGTGCCCACAAGAGAGCCCGTCAGGTCCTTGACGTGGACAGGTACTACCTGATGGTCACAGAGACCCTCAGGTGCAACAGCATTGGTTGCAAAACCAACTACCTGTCCAGCAGCAAGACCATCCTGGACCAGCTTGACCTGGCTCACCGGCTCGATTTCAGGCTCATCCTGACTCAGAAGTGAGTATTGTTATGCAGATGATACTCAGCTTTATGTATCAATGAAGCCCGATGGTACCAGTCAGTTATGTCAGCTAGAAACATGCCTTAAGGACGTTAGGACCTGGATGACCAGAAATTTTTTGCTACTTAACTCAGACAAGACTGAAGTTATTGTGCTAGGCCCTAAGAACCTCAGAGAGACTTTTTCTAGTGATGTGACTGTCCTTAATGACATCAGCCTGGCATCTAGCACCACTGTTAGGAATCTAGGAGTTATTTTTGATCAAGATATGTCTTTTAGCTCTCACATCAGTCAAGTTTCAAGAACAGCCTACTTTCACCTTCGTAATATATCCAAGATCAGGAATATCCTGTCGCAAAGTGATGCAGAAAAACTACTTCATGCATTTGTTACCTCCAGACTGGATTATTGTAACTCTCTTTTGTCAGGGTGCTCTGGCAAATCTCTAAAGACTCTTCAACGGGTCCAGAATGCTGCAGCTCGTGTACTGACCAGAACCAGGAAATGGGACCACATTACTCCTGTCCTGGCTTCTCTGCACTGGCTCCCTATACAGTCTAGAATAGAATTCAAGATCCTTCTTCTCACCTACAAAGCTCTAAATGGCCAGGCACCATCTTATCTTAAGGAGCTACTAGTGCCGTACTGTCCCTCGAGAGCGTTGCGGTCCCGGAGTGCAGGCCTGCTGGTGGTACCTACAGTCTCCAAGTGTACTATGGGGGGTAAAGCCTTCAGTTATCGGGCTCCTCTCCTCTGGAACCACCTTCCAGCCGGGGTCCGGGAGGCAGACACAGTCTGTATTTTTAAGATTAGACTTAAAACTTTCCTTTTTGATAAATCTTATAGTTAGGGCTGGTGCTGGTGTAGACCAGCTCTTAGTTATGCTGCTATAGGCTTAGACTACCGGGGGAACTGGCACCCTGAGCTCCTCTCTCTCTCTCTCTCTCTCTCTCTCTCTCTCTGCATATACAGTACATCATATTACTGCATGTATCTATCTATAAATCTCAGTCACTAACCACCTACTTTCCTGGGAGCTCTTGAGCTCTCCTAGGCTCCTCAAGATCGTCGGTTGACGGCTTGCCAGAACAACCCCCACCCCACCACTACCCCCTCCCCACCGGATCGTGGGTTGGCGGCCTGCCAGAACAACCCCCCACACCCCCTCCCCTCCCCACCGGATTGCTGATGGACGGTCTACCTCCCCCCACCCCCTTGCTCTCTATCCCTCTTCCTGCATCTTATCCCATCTCTCCCCCTATCCCTTTCCAAGCCCGGCGCAGTCTAGGCCTGTGAAGACTGTTTCGTCATGAGCCGGGGATCCGGCCGAAGATTTCTGCCTTTTAATAAGGCAGTTTTTTCTTACCACTGTAACTTTTGCTGCTTTGCTAAAGTGCTCATGATGGATAGGCCGGATCTTTGTAACATAGCAATAAGTAAGGTCTTTTACCTGCTTTTTGTAACATAACAATGAGTAAGGTCTTTTTACCTGCTTTTTTGTAATGTTAACAGACAATGAGTAAGGTATTTTACCTGCTTCTTGTAAAGTGTCTCGAGATAACACTTGTTATGAGTTGACGCTATACAAATAAAAGTTGATTGATTGATTGAGTATAAAGACACCACTGTAACGAGCATGTACAAAAAAATGTTAATGAGAATACATATTATTGTGTTACATTGTTTATTTGAAAATTGTCTGTAATTGAAACAGACTGATATAAGAGGTTGGACTGTCTTTTTGTGTTTGTCTAAATGTCTCTGTCTCTTCCCTTTCTTTTAATACAGATATGCTTGTGACATTCGGGTCATCCGCTTCCTGCGGGAGAGGACCCTGGGCAACAGCCCGTCTCACTTGGTGAAGCAGCTGAGGGAGAACCACAGCGAGGAGTGGCTGCAGCGCCTCTGCCAGTACCTCGGGGCATGCTCTGACTTTGTGGGCCGGCCCAGCCTGTTCCCTGTGGTGTTTCAGGACCCGCCTGAGCCTGTGGCCATTCCCACCTATAAGTGGATGCTGGCGGTCTACGGGCGGGACATCTTAAGCAGGCTGGAGCACATCAAAGCCAGCATTACATCTACCTTTGGCTCCATCCTGAAGATGGACTCCACAAAGAAGGTACAATTCCTCATCACTGCTCTTATTCTCATTTCACAATTCTACAAAAACGTGTATCAAAGCATCACTCAAACTGACAAAATGACTAAAAAGGGATATTCTTCATCCCTAAGTCGCATTGTTAAAATGATTTTACCTGTAAAAGGCTGTTAAACTGTACTAAAAAAGAATGGTATACTTACAAAATGTAAATACATAAGTCAATACCAGACAAAATGATATGCTAGTTAGACCTAAGTCACTGAATGTTTCCTCTGTATGCTTTCAGATCACCAGGAAGTTATCGGGCATTGCCAAGGAGACTGCCCTCTGGCTTTCCTCAGTTAGTAACGAGGTGGGTCAGATCTTGATCAGTGTCCTGACTGCTCAGGAAGGCTCTGGGCTGGACCTGATGGTGGCTGACCTCATCCGGAGGTACAGGGAAGCAGGTGTGGCTCCTCCAAAGCTCCTGTATGTGGACTGTGGATGCTGTAAGAAGGATGGGGAGCAGACCAAGCTAAAAGCATGATTTGGTGGATGGCCAGACGTTGTGGTCAAGCTGGACATTTACCATTTCATGCGCCGGCTGGCATCAGGATGCACCAAGGATGCCCATCCCCTTTACCCCATCTTCACGGCTCGCCTGTCCTGCTGCATATTTGAGTGGGATGCAGGTGATGTCGCCGGGTCAAGAGGGAGCAGCTGAAACGGGAGGGGGTTCCTGGCATCACTGATGGCCTTGTGAACCAGAACATTAGGAAGAGTGAGTTGGTACTCTACTGCAGAAGGAGGACAAGAGGAGAGAAGGAGACCATCTCAATGATTGACCTCCTTTTGCACAAGCTTATGGGGGAGAAGGGCAGTGACTTCCTTGGTGTGCCACTCCTGGACAGGGATAGGATGGTGAACATCTGGGAACAGCAGAGGAAGCATGTAAAATGCATCCAGGATGAGCCAGGTGTTCCTCTCTACACAGAGACAGGATCATCCACCAAGGAGGGCATCATCCTCACCACCTACATGTGTGCCAGGGGCTCAACATCACTGGAGTCCTTCCACTGCCACCTGGCCAGGTTCATTCCAGGTCAGTTTCAATTAAGTATAACCTAGCTCTTTGACATAAAGTATTTAGCATAAAACATGTGTCACCTGACATTGTACAAATAGCTCATTGTATGAATTTAAAATATATGTTGTTTTTATTTTAAGGAACGAGTGCCAACAGTCTGAATTTTCAGCTGTTCCTCCTGGAAGGCCTGAACAGATGGAACCAGGACCGTGGTGCTGCGGCGCTGGCTGTCAAACCTCCCTCACTCCTCACCTACTCAGGGGACCTTGTGCACTGTGTCAACACCTTCAGTGTCAAAGTGCTTGGAAAGAAACTTGCCCCCTCCTTCCAACCCCCTGCAGTGTATACTGGTGTGTGTCACTTTCCCATCATAATTAATGGTTTTATTTCATACCTTTTAGATATCATTATCATTACTGAGTGAGTTTGATAATAAAGTTTAACAGCTAACTCAGAGTACATATTTAAAAAGGCCCTGCAACGGTTTTATCTTTTGAAGAAGCTAACCTGCTTTTTTAAAAACTCAGAAGCTCTGTTGTGTTGTATGGTTCTGTTTAATTCAACCATGGTTAAGCCAAAAAACACATTTTCAGAAATGAGCAATGAGTATTCTCTTTTCGTTCCCAGGAGAGCTGATAGGTATTGACTACCTGTACCGCCAGACAGGAAGGGCAATGCAGAATGTTGACCCTGAAACAGAGGAGACGGAGCAACTGTTGGAGGATGTGGCTGTTGAGGAGGAGCCAGAGGATGAGGGTTTTGATGATGGCGGACATGACCCCACATTTGACATTATTCTGGGTAAAACCCTCAGCCAGTCTGGCCCCCCAGCTCTGACCACCAGCTTGCCTTCTGGCCCCACAGCTCCCACCACCAGCATTACCTCTGCCCCCCTGCTCCAACCACCAGCATTACCTCTGCCCCCTGCTCCAACCACCAGCATGACCTCTGCCCCCCCTGCTCCAACCACCAGCATTACCTCTGCCCCCCCTGCTCCAACCACCAGCATGACCTCTGCCCCCCCTGCTCCAACCACCAGCATGACCTCTGCCCCCCCTGCTCCAACCACCAGTATTACCACTGCCCCCCCTGCTCCAACCACCACCATGCCCTCTGCCCCCCCTGCCCCAACCACCAGCATGCCCTCCCTGCTCCAACCACCAGCATGACCTCTGGCTACCCAGCTCCCACCACCAGCATGACCTCTGCCCCCCCTGCTCCAACCATCACCATGCCCTCTGCCCCCCCCCAGCTCCCACTGTATCTGAGCAACTGTTGGTAAGTGTTTGTGTGATGTACTGCATCATTCTGTATCACATCTGTTTCTTAGTTTCCCTGCCAATATGAATATTTAGAATAATTATATTATAATTTTGTTATATTTTCCAGGCTGTTGATGAGCATAACATACCAGGGATGGACAGCCTGGCAGAGTACCTGGTTGGGCTGAGAAATGAGACAGCCCTCACTCTCAGCAACCAGCAGACCAGCACCATTTTGTCACTGTGGCAAAATCTTCTGCCCTTTGACCAGCAGCGGGTGGTCTATGCAGCTAGGTACCAGGAGAGGCTGAAGACGGGGTACTTCAGGTCTCCAAAATATAAATTGGAATTCACCCCCGGTGCGGAGAGCATGAGGCGCTGCGTCCTGGGGTCAAGTGGATCACCTGCACAGTGGCCCGACTGTTGTCGGCTTGTGGAGGCCATCTTTGTCAGGCTCTGTCAGCTGCACAAGAGCCCAAAGAAAAAGGGAAAGGGCAGCCTGACAAGATGGTCTCTCATGCTGAAGGACTATCGGAAGGTTAGGCAGCTGGTGAGGGATAATGGAACTCTAATGAAGGACACCACTCTCCAGCTGTATGAGGTCACCCAGACCACCCTCACACAGTGGCACAATCGGAGAGTGAAGAGGCAGGATTTGGCAGTACTTCTGCAGGGGGTCAACCTGCCTGCCTCTCTTCCTGTAGCCCCTGTGCCTCTGCCACCAGCTCTCTCAGCAGCGTGGACCTCAGCACACCTACTATCTGCCCCAATGCACAGCAGGACAGGCACTTTTAAAAAGAAAGAATGCTGCGCCACACACTGCTGCTCCAGCCACTGTCCGGCCAAAGGTGCCCATTCAGAGGCAGTTATTTCCCCTGCCTGCACCTCTGCCTACAGCTGCTCCTGCCCTTGTAAACCCTACCCCTGCCCAAAGCCCCTTGTTGTTTATGTTTGCTGTCCCCTCTCCCAGGCCTATCGCCCCTGCTGGCCCTCTTCCCTCTCCACCCCCTGCCCCGAGGCCCTACAATCGTCAGGTGGAACATAATAAATGCAGCAAATGCCATCAGCCCTGCAACAAAGACAGTGGCCACAGGCAATTTCATGGATACATTTATTGCCCCACTTTCGCAGGGATGCCACTGGAGCAGTGGCTGGAAGAAATGAGGAGGAAAAGGGCCGAGAATAAATTATGATTCATCGTCATCGTTCTCCCCTTCTGTCTGCCCCGTCCTGTCTGTCTCTTCACATTTTAGTCTTTTAAAATGCTTACGTGGCATTCAAATAAGCAGTGTGTACCGTCCCGTCCATGTAAACACGCTGTAGATACTGCTCGGAAAATCGGCCACAGCTGGACTCGAGTGTCCCACTCATTGTAGACAGTCATGACTCACAGAGTCTGCTGCAGGTGTCAAATCTCAAGTTCAGAGAAGTAAAATCTACAGCATTAGTCTGTTTGAGGCTAGAGGCTAAAACACCAAATATATCATTATTTTGTTTAAAGGAAATGTCCTAAAATGTGAAATGAGCCTTTTACTTGAATGTTTTTAGATTTTTTAATTGAAATATTTCAATAAATGTGTGTGCTTCTGCTCCAATTCTTTCATTTGACTTATTTCTTAGCAATTTTACACAGTAATATAAAATAATATTACAATTACAATAATATTTGCTATTTTTTAGTAAGTAAAGTCTTATATCTAAAACAATTAGATGACTTATGTCAATACCACTTAACTTCTGAGAAGAAATGAAAAACAAACACAATATCACTTTCTTACACATTTTGAATGCTAAACAGAATCAAGTATTGATTTAATTCAATCACAATATGGATAATTGTTTTCTTATTTAAAATTACTTTTTCATCTGAACAATCCAAAAAACTTTATGTGAAGTTTGTTTTGGTCCAGGCAGGGTTCGAACCCCCGTCCTTCGGATGAAAACTTCCCCTATTAGCTCTCAGCCTGCAGGGAAAGTTGTGAGGCACAGACTCCTAGCTTGGAAGTCGCGCTGCCCGACTCCCCTGGTCACTCTTTAAATTTAATATATGACTGTTTCAATCAAAAAACCACAAGGTTTATTTACAGAACAATATACCGCTGTTTTCTGTAAATGTATGATTATGACCTCGTGAGGGAGAAAAGATGTGGAAAAAGTAGCGCAGCCAGACTGGTCTATGTCTTTTCCAGCACAGCGTGCACTCAGCTTTCAATACACGGGGAATGGGGATGGGTTTTTAATCACGTTAGTGGCTGCTGCACCCGCTGTAATGAAGGCACGTGTTTCAGTATTTTATACTGGTATATTGGTCGCACCGGTGTATAAGACACAGCCAATTTTTAAGACGAAAAAATAGGTATTAAAAGTGCGTGTTATACACCGGATTTTACGGTAATTTTCGTATCATGATATCAACCTTTACGTTGCTCATTATAGGTTTTAATACAATTCGGGGAAAATAAGTATTACAAATATTTAATAAGATTAAAAAAAAGACGATCGTCTGCAAAAGTGAACAAAGTAAACATCTGTAATATTTATTCTAGTTATAGAGAAGACATTCAATCAAAGAGTCTTCAATTTAAACTTTCCTTTGACAGTTTCAGAATCTCACAGTGTCACAAACATCTCAGACAAAACAAGTGTTTTACTTTATTTTTACGTCTGATGGTTGAAATTGGAATGGTTGTTTTTCTTTGTTTAATTATTCATAATTTATCTAAAAATCAGCTGTTCAGGTGGTAAAGACTGAAATATACAAGTTATTTTTTATATATATTTAGGTTTAAAATGTAAGGCTTTAAATTGCTACCACTCTGTGAATAAAACCACAGAAGAAGAAAATGGACTTCAGCATTAAGATCCTCAGTGTGGATCATTTGATTATCAGCCTGAAGTCTACAGTTTAGTTTCACATCATATGAATCTGAACAGAGAAATTAAACCTGTTGTCTTACCTCAGAGTCTCCAGTCTACAGTTTGGACTCTTCAGTCCAGCACACAGCAGCTTCACTCCTGAATCCTGCAGCTTGTTGTGACTCAGGTTCAGCTCTCTCAGATGGGAGGGGTTGGACTTCAGAGCTGAGGCCACGACTTCACAGTGAGTCTCTGACAGTCCACAGAAAGAAAACCTGTCATGACATTAATGGTACATAATATGTTATTTAAAGGAATGTCTTAATATTTTGACAAATTGTGTTTTCCCATCAGAGGTTCAGCTGATCTGAACTCACTTTTGTTAACAAACATTTCCATCACTTGTAAACGTGTGTGTGTCTCTGACTGCTCCTGGTCCCCGTGATGGAATTGAGAAGCGGAGCGTGCATTTAGTGTGAACTATATCATCAGTGTGTATAACGCAGCGCAGTTTAACAGAGTCTGTGTTGAGATGTTCACAGACTACAGCAGGCTGTGAGATGACGTCGCTATCATTTAGTTAGCTGCAGACACGGTGACAGTGAACAGAAAAAGTGACCAGATCACGTTTGTTCCCAACACGCCGCCGTATGGATCAAGAATCCACTGTGTTCTGTTGCACTAAAAGTAAAACTGTGCACCCAGTGGCTGGAGTGGCTTTGTTGTGTCAACAAACAACATAAATTGAGTCCCCAGTCTGCTGACACGACTTCCTTTAAAAAAAATAAAGGTGAGCATAATACTTTTAATTTTCCGCAGAACATAATACCTTACTAACACAATTAAATGTACTGGAACAAATGTGTGTAAAACAAAAACAAAATGTATTATTTTGGCCGGTTTACTTTTTTATCCACCCAGCCACCTTCTGTGTGTAACGTGATGTAAGGTATTACCTTTGGTAACTTCAGTAATCATGTCACTTTTACTAAACAGTTATCTGGTTAATTGTGTTACTTTAAGTTCTTCTACTGTCAGTGTTGCTCCCCCGACCTGGCCTAGTGGTGCCAGAGAAGAAGTTTCTGTATGTAAATACAAAGAAGCAACACAGTTTAGCTGTGTTCAGCTCGGCTGCAGGATTTATTTATTTATTAAATATATATACAATTTTAACCTGAGTAGCTGTGGTTTTTACTTACTCAAATTAGCATACTCAGCCTCAAATATCACACATTCACACACAGCTGTCTCTATTTCAAGTCAACAAGAAACATATACACAAATAAGAACATGACATGTTTACATTAGCTCTGATTTCTGAATCATTAGCAAAACAAACCCCTTTAATGTGTCTCAGCATTTCCACGTGCTCCGTAATGTTATTACTTACTAGCAACAGGTGCGCTAGCCTAGCATGCTTAACATCTACTTTTCATCTCATACCTAACTGTAAAAATACTCAACTACAACCGTTATACTTTACTTACTAAATTGCCAACACTCTTAACCATTATACTGGTATTTATGCTTGTGGTTTTGAGGACAATAAACCCACCTGTATGTAAATACAAAGAAGCAACGCAGTTTAGAACTTGCCTCTTTGGGGTATTATGCTCCTCACAAGCGCTATGCGCCCTCTAGTGACCTGATTGAGGATTGCAATAACATAGTAACAAGTTCAGTGCACTGGAATTCGGCTCTGAATAGCTATTTTAGACACATAAACATAAAAAAGTATATTGGGGTCTATTTTTAACTCAATACATTTGTTCTGACTGTCCCAATGACTTTTAACACAGTTTTCAAATCTTGTAATCCATTTTTAACTTTTTGATAACCTTTGTTTTTAGCTTTAGACGATACACATTTTAATGAATTATATACACGTTTTTTTAACCCTTTACATCAGCATAAAGTGAGGATAGAAAAACGAATCAAATGTCCCTTTCCACGCACGCTAACACAACTCGTCAGACTTTAATCTTGTGATGTTGGCTCGAGTCCATGAAGGAGGAAAACAAAAATGTCCGAGCGGTTTAAATCAAGACAAAGAAAAATCTATTCTTGATTTACTTAATAGGCCGTGTGCAGGAGTTAACCTTTAAATCAGCATTCGACATTATCCTAGTCTTTGGTTAATGGCGTTGTAATTAGGGCTCCTGCGGTGATCCAAGGTGGCTCAATAGCACGGTGTGCGGTATTTATTTGTCTGTGAATCAGGGTGGCAGAGTTTGTTTTGGATGAGTGTGTGATGGATACATTTAATGTGTTAAAGATGTCTGGAAAAAGAAAAAGTACAGAAAGTAAAGTTAACTGTGTTCAAACTCATAAAGTGTCAAAAAAAGACCCAGAGTGCTCCTCATCTCTGTCAGAGAAGCCCACACAGTGTGATACACAGAGTGACCTGCAGGGTGACCTGCAGAGCTCACAGGAGAGTGACTCTGAGGAAACCATGCAGGAGAGTGGTTACTCTTTTACCAGAGTCAAATCATTTTAAAAAGAAACCAAAGGGTTAAGAGCTGTTAAGATCGGGGATTTCTTTCCTGACATGCAGCTGTTTCATGACTCTGTCAGGTTTTTTATGAAGAACTCGGGGAATCTGGGGCAGCCTTCTTTCACTGAGCAGGAAATATTCAGGCTTAAGAAACTGTTGTACAAAGTTCGAGCCCAAAATGTTAAAAATGAATATGTTTATTTTTGTTTTGTCTTTGTTTGGATGCACCTTTTATCTAAACATGTGTGACATAAAGCTGGGCTCTTTAAATTTTAACGGTGCTTGAGAAGATGTCAAAAGAGCTTCTCTGTTTTCTCTGTGTCAGAGTAAGAGACTTAATGTCACAGTACTCCTGACAATGAGAGTGACTGGAGGAGGGAGTGGAGTGGGGAGGTTTTCTCAGTAATAAGACCAGTAACAGTGGGGGGGGTTGGGATTCTCTTTTCCAGAAATTTCTTACCTGTGTCCTGTGTTGTAGAGGAAGTAATTCCTGGCAGACTTCTGGCAAATCTCTGCTGAATTTGAGCAAGTAAAAATGCTCTTTATTAATGTGTATGTTCCCACTGTGGGTTCAGAGCGCCTCGTGTTTCTGGACATGTTGAGAAATGTGCTCAGTCACTGTAACAGTGAAGAGTATTTGTTTCTGGGAGGAGATTTTAATTGTACTATAAACCCTGTGTTAGACAGGAACCACCCAGAACCCCACGCTGCTTCTAAGAGCTGTTTGTTTAAACTTGTTGAACATTTTGATTTATGTGAAGTTTGGAGATATTTCAATCAGAGTCTGCGTCAGTACACCTGGACACACTGTAAAGATAACTTGTTGTCTATGGCCAGACTAGATCGTATGTATTGTTTCAGTCATCATGTTAATGTGTTCAAAGGTTGTTCCATATGTCCAGTTTGTCATGATTTGGTCTTTTTTAGTTTTGTTTTTCAGTGTTTAGTGTTTCTTCATGTTCTAGTGTGTTTTGTTCATTCTTGAGTTCTGTGTGTTTTTAGTGTTTCATGATTTAGTTTGTAGTTGTCGTCAGTGTTTCTTGTATTCCTGCCTCTGTGTGTTTCCCAGTGTGATTGTCCTCACCTGTGTCTTGTTGGTCTCACCTGTGTTTGATTACCCCTGTGTCTATTTAGTCTCTGTGTTTCTTCCCTTCCGTGTCAGTTCATTGTATGTTGTATGTTGTAGGTGTCGTATGTCAGTTTACTCGTGGCTACTTGTTTTCTTGTGATTTGATTTCTGAAGTGAGTTTTTGTTTAATTAAATAATTTTTGGTTCCGCATCTGGGTCCTGCTCTTGGATTTCTCGACTCGTGACAGAATTAACTGACCAACAATGGACCCAGAAGATTTTTGTTTTGAGTCTTCTGAGTCGCCCTGGACAGGGACTCGTCTGGCCTTTTTCCCTGGCACCCAAGGAGGGAGGAGAACGGTTCATCGGGGCTCACAGAGATGTCCGGAGTCCATATCCTCAAGCTCACTTGTGGCCTTTCTTCTGGACCTTGCCTTGGAGCCGGGCAACTCCACTGAGCCAAGGCCTCAGCTCAAGTCTCAGACCAGGCCTCAGCCCAAGCATCGACCCAGGCCTCAACCCAGGACTCAAACCAGGCCCCAGCTCAAGCCTCAGCCTCCCTGTGCCTCAGAGCCACAGCCTCCCTGTGTTCCGGCGGAGCGCAGTCTGCCTCCTGTTCCTGTTCCCGCAGAGCGCCGTCTGCCTCCTGTTCCAGCAGAGCGCTGTCTGCCACCAGTTCCGGCGGAGCGCCGTCTACCCTCTGTTCCTGTTCCAGCAGAGTGCTGTCTGCCACCAATTACGGCAGAGCGCCGTCTGCCTCCCATTCCGGCCGAGCGCCGTCTGACTCCCGTGTCTGTGTGGGAGGTTCTGCCCACTCCCCTGTCTCTGTGGGAGGCCCTGCCCACTCCTATGACTCCTATGTCTCTGTGGGAGGTCCTGCCCACTCCTATATACTCCCCTGACAAAAGACAAATGCATCATCAGGGAGAGACAGGGTTTCCTGCTGCACGAGACGCTAGTTTATCACTGTACATTAGCCGTTAACATTTACGACGAAACTAATTAATAACTTTATATATAATACTCAAAACTTTGCAAAACTGATACAGAATAAAACAATTAAGAAACTATCTGTAAAACAGATCAAAATGAGTTAAGACAGTTGATCAGACCTCCAACCCTTCCAGAATACTAAGGTGCAGCCTACACCTCATAATAACTGGTCCCCAATAGGCTACTATGACAAACCCAGTATGCTAGCCACACAAATCCAAAATACATCACTGATCTTGTAGATATGCATTTTAGGGTTCCTGTGTACACCACAGGTTCCCACCTATCAGCCCGTTTCTTCTTGCCACGCTCTCCTTTGTTGGTGAGCAGCACCCTGTCCCCTACATGAAGAGAAACACCTTTGACTTTCTTATTGTACTGACGGGCCTGTTTTTTCTGCTCTTTGGAGGTGTGCTGCTGAGCGATTCGGGCAGCCTCAGACAGGTACGACACAAGAGTCCTGGAGTAACTGCTGAAGTCTGCCAAAACGGGGTCATGCAGAACAGACTTGAACATAATGTCCACTGGAAGCCTTGGGACACGGCCAAACATAAGATGGAATGGTGCATAGCCAGTAGTCTCATGAACAGTTGAATTATAAGCAAAGGTTAATGTCTGGATTTGTCGTGGCCATTCTGGCTTTGCTCTCAGGGGGAGGGCACGCAGCATATTGCCGAGGGTACGATTAAAACGTTCTGTGCCCCCATTGCCCATAGGGTGATAAGAGGTGGTATGAGACTTGGCAACACCTGACAGCTGCAGCAGCTCAGACAGTAGCTCACTCTCAAAGCTGGATCCCTGGTCTGAGTGAATACGTTCAGGGAAACCGTATACACAGAAAACACAGTCCCACAGCTTCCTGGCCGCCTGCTTAGCAGTCTGGTTCCTGCATGGGAAGGCAAAGGCCATCTTGGTGAAGTGGTCTGTCGCCACAAGAACATCAACTGATTTTTTGTTCTTGTCTTCAGCTGACCAGAAGTCGATGCAGACGAGCTCCATGGGAGCTGAGGTCTTTATGCTCTCCAATGGGGCTTGTGCTGCAGGCTCTGGAGTCTTGGCGAGCACATATCTCTTACAGCAACGCACGTACTCCTTCACATCCCGTTCCATGCTGGGCCAGAAAAAATGTTGTCTTGCTAGGTGGAGGGTTCTGATCTGGCCCTGGTGTCCCGCCAAAACGTGCACTCCTTCCAATGCCTCGTTTCTCAAACTCACCGTCAACACCATCTGAAGTCTCTTTGTTTTGCTCACTGGGTTTTGTGTCTCCCTGCACATAATTCTGTCTTGAATCTTCAGCTTGTCCCAGTGCTTCAGCAAAGCCAATGACCCAGCAGTCATGTTATGTCTTTCCCTTCTGGAAGGCCGTCTTCTGCGGACAACAAACGGTAGGACACTGGAGATGAGAGGGTCTTGTAGTTGGTTATTCTCAAGCTCGTGCAAGGTAAGCGAGGGCAAGGTGTCTTGACCAGTGGGCTGCAGCTGCTGGACATGGTGAGCAAGGTGGGCAGCTCTAGTCTTCGCACAGCTCTCCCAATTGCTGTGACACAACAAAGTGGCTTTAACTTCAGAAGAGCTGCAGGAACCCACAATGTCTGGAGTCAATCTGGATTGATGGACCACTTGGACATGTTGAGTTCCAAGTCTGAAAACATCCTGCACATTGTCAGCCTCAGCACCTTCTGCCTCCTGCACCAAGCTGCTGTAGGGTTCTTGGATGAGACGTCTGCTGATTGAAGAAGTGAAGGGAACACGACTGAGGGCATCCGCCACAACATTCTTTGGACCTGGGATGTACTTCAAGTCAAAGTTGTAGGATGACAGCTTGGCCACCCATCGTTGTTCGTAAGCATCAAGCTTGGGCTTGGTCAGAATGTGGGTGAGTGGATTGTTCTCCGTCCAAACTGTAAAGTCCTTTCAACCAGTGACTGAACTTTTCTGAGACACTCCACTTCAGGGCCATGAACTTGAGACGATGAGCTGGATACTTCTGCTGTGACTTGCTGAGGGCTTTGCTCGCGAAGCTTTGGCTGTGCTTTGTCCTCCCTGGCAGGCAATTGGGATAATACAGTACCCAGCCCATCTAGAGATGCATCCACGGACAAGATGAAAGGTCTTGAAAAGTCTGGATGAGCCAAAACAGCACAGTTGAGAAGCTCACTCTTGAGCCTAGTAAATTCTTCTTCACATGCAGGGGTCCAATCTGCAGCAGTCAACATTCTGAACATGCCAGGACCCTTACCAATCTGACCAGACCGCCCTTTTCTCTTCTGGCCAGCTGTCAGAGCGAACAGAGGCTTAGCGATGGCTGAGCAACTGGGAATGAAGCTCTGATAGAAAAAGACCATGCCCAAGAAGGATTTAAGCTTCCTCACAGAGGGAGTGCAACCGTCTTCATCCATCAGTGCTTCTACTGGCATGTTGGAGATCACATCCACTTTAGCAGGATCCACTGCAACACCGTTCTGATCAATGACATGTCCAAGGAACTTGACAGACTTCTGCAGCAGATGACATTTTTTGGGGCTGAGCTTGAGATTGTTGTCTCTTAGCTTCTGGAAGACCATCTGCAGCCTGCTAAGGGCCTCCTCTTCAGTTGGAGCGAAAACAAGAAGGTCGTCCAAATAGCAAAGCAGACTTGTGAAGTTGAGGTCTCCAAAGATGTTCAACATCATGCGCATGAACGACGCCGGACTGTTGCAGAGCCCTTGGCGCATCCTGTTGTACGCGTACAGGCCGACAGGTGTTGTGAAGGCGGTGTACTTTTTATCTTCTTCACACATGGGGATGTTATAAAACCCGGAGGTAAGGTCCATAGTGCTGAAGAAGGCATTGCCACCAAGTGCTGCCAGACAGTCTGCTTGATGAGGGAGTGGGTGGGCATCCTTCAGGGTTCGTGCATTCAGCCACCTGAAGTCTGTACAAATCCTAAGCCCGCCGTCGTTCTTCCAAACCATGACAAGAGGAGATGCATATTCACTGATGGATTTTCAAATTATACCCTTCTCCTCCATGTCAGTGAGTACCTGCCGGAGCTGCTGGTAGTGAGCAGGAGGCACCCTCCTGTAAGGCATGCGGAACGGGCGGTCATCTGTCAGGCGGATGCAGTGTTCAAAACCTTTAGCCTCACCACAGTCAAGTGAATTTCTTGAGAAAATGTTCAGCAAGCCGTCACTTGTAGGTGGGGCTGGCATTACATGAGTCAACATCAAGGTCGCTCAAACCCAGACTGGAGAGCCTCTCTAAAGCTAACATCTGTGGCAGAAGGTCCACTAGCCTCACCCTGCTTTCTGTTCTCCATCTTACATGAACCCTGCTGGAAGGCCAGGTCCTCCACCCCAATGCAAGGTGAAACATCTGCAATCTTGGAGTTGCGCTTCAGAGTGACCGGCTTGGATGAGAGATTGGTGATCTTCATGGGCACCCACCGGTCTCCCCACATCGGTGTGATGACTCGCCCATCAAGAATGTATCTTGGTCTTGACTTAGAAGTGCAAGGCTTCACCATAATCATGCTCCCTGGGGACACTGGCACATTGCTGGGCAGCTTGCCCCACACAAGGTGTTCATGCTGAGGGAGTAACATTACAGCATGGGGTAGCGTCACCGTGCCAATCTTGTCAGGAATCTCATCTCCCCTCCATCTGATGGTGCATGACATCATATCCAAAAAGTGCTCATAGTCCAGAAGCGAATGTTTGCACCCTGAGGATATTAGCTTCCAGTAGTCTTTGTTGTCTTTCATGCAGCGCATGAGGTGCTTGAGGACGTTCGAGCCCACAATGAGTTCATCACGCTGGCCTGAAACCACCAAGACAGGGACGATACATTTCACTCCGTAGATGGTTATAGTCAAGTCATATATACACTTGGGGTGTGTCTGTTTACCTCCACAGCCCACCAACACAATCTTCTCTGCTGATTGAGGTTCTCCCACAAGAGTTCCAGCTTCTCTGAGTAAACATTCAGCCTCCTCACTAAGAGTGCAAGCCATTGACCAACCAATCAATCATGCCCTTCAGTTTAACCTTGTCATTCACTGCAACCTCTGCATAGAATAACTCACTGAAAGCTGGCACCTCTGCTAATCCTTGGACCACAACTTGATATCCATCAGGTAAGGCTGAACATGTGTTTACATACAGGAGCTCAAGATCCGTCTCATCTCTATAGAGGGTTTTCCGACCATTACTCACACCGCCCCTCTCCGAGTGTGAGTGTTCTAGTTTTCCGAAGGCTGGCTGTGGCCGGTGTTGGGCCTCAGCCATGTGGTTGGGACAAAGGACTCAGGCCTATATCACAGTCTCGAGCCTGACTAAAGTGATTTTGAAGGCAACTAAACAAAGGGGTCTTAGCCCAGCAACCCCCCAACAGAAACTAACAAATAGGTGTGAAAAGTGGGGGGGTTGGGGGCTTCTAAATTCTCTATCCTCATTGGAGGAGGCCTGAGGTAAACCCACAGGCAGCTCCAGTCTTTAAAAGCAATCACCAGGCATTACTTCCTTCTCTTCAAGTGTGGTCTGCCGACACTAGAGGATACCCTCTCCAACAAGATGGACTCCAGCATTCGAGACAAAGCCTTTCCTCCTCTTGACTTACATAGGTTAAACTCCAGAGCTGAGGTTGCTCAGTATAGGTAGCTCTTCACATGCTGAATTCAAGCATCAGAGGATTCAGCTGACTACTTCCACGGCATATTTTTAGGAGTTTTGGGCGCAATCAGATGCTATCAGGTTCGAGCAAAAAGAAGAGTTTCTTTCCTTTGTTTTTTCGTAAGACGTCATTGAACGCAACCGGACAGGAGCGCTGAAGGAAGCCCACTGATCCCTGAATCCACAAGGACACATAAAGAACTCGGCTCCTGCAACCAGAAGACCCTATAGAGCAGCGCTCTGGTCGAAGATCTGAATCCCGCTACCCTCCTCCTACATCTGCCATGAAGGAACCCTGCCTGAATCTGATGATTCAACATTCAACAGAGTGACGATCTAACCAGCTTTGCAATGATCACCAGGAGTTACCCCAAGTAAGAGCTAGTTTCAGAAATAATTATGTTTCTTTTATAACCACTGATAATTATGCATCATTGTTGACGAGACGTCACATTCTGTTTATTATCTGTTGTAAGCTGCTGCATTTGTTTTATTGTATGTATGTAATGCTATGCTAGTTTACCTTCAGTCAACGGCTTTCACAATCAGAAAGACCAGTGTACCCGCCGTTGAATCAAAGTCCGGCCACTGGCTTTCTGGTGTTTAAGTAACAGTTACTGAACTCAGCTCAGAGAGCTCAAACTATTTCAAAAGGTAGCCACACAGCTTCCTTTGTTGTCTACCATTTTGTCCACATGTGACGAAGCCACATGGTGCATTGTCTCTCTCCACCATCTTGTTTTCTTTCTCTCTTTTCCTCTCTCTCTCTCTCATCTACATACACACACACACACATTTACACCTCATTCACAAGTTTTGCTTTATAATGTTTGTTTGCTTAGATTAGTTTATGATAGTTATTTGTTTGATTAAGTTCATGGATTTTGGATTGATGTTGCTTTGTTTAAATAAATTCTGTTATAATATAAGAGAGCAGTTGTTTGTGATTACTGGTGTATTTGCATTGTGATATAAGCTGGGTGCGAAGGCTTTGTGTACGGATTTCACGCCTTCAATTTATTAAATATAGTTATTAATTATTAATAATATTAGTAATTAAATAACTAATTTGAGACTGATTTGAGTGATATTTTGGTTATATTTCCCTGAGTACAGGGTGGTGCCCCAAAACGAGATTAAACATAGTTTAATGATATTTTATTTATATTATAAATAATTAAGTATAATTATTAAAGAATATAACCAAAGTTGACTTGATACAACCCCAACACCGGCTTCAGCCTGGCCCCTTTGTCTCTGTCCAAGTCTAGTGCAGTCCCTCTTCCAATGACCAGGATTAAAGCAAGATAGACACAGATTCTCCCTCCTACAATGCATGAGTGTGGAATGGTTGGGATCACCACAAACCCGACAAGACCTCATCTGGAAAGGGCCTGGAGCAAATTGCCTTGAAGGGGCAGGTGCAGGTGCAGCAACCTGTACATTCTGATGCACTATCATGCGATCCAAAAGGCCAATCAGAGCATGCATGCTATTCACATCAATGGTGGGGATGTGGGGGGGAACAGGTCGGCAACCAACTGTTTCAAGACAAGGCTGAGCAGCAGAAAGAGGTGCTGGCAACTGTGAAGGTTGGGAGGTGAGCACTGACCTTGGGTGGGTGGACACTGGCATCTGGGAAGGATATTGAGAAAGACCAATGGTAGGAGTTGGAATAAACTGGGGTGCTATGGGTGAAAGCTGAGATGAAATGATGCTGGACTGTACACTGCTGCAGATGATGGCTGTGAAGAAAGACCTGAGGCAGAACAGAGCTGTGAGGTAGGACTGACCTGCAGTGGCTGTGAGGTCTCCATCTCATACTCCATGGCTGTCTGGGTGTGGCTGACTGCATGTCTCTGTGGAGCTTGAAAACGTGTTTGAGTGCGTGATCTGAACCTCACTGGTTGTCCACTCTTCGACTGCTTTAAAGCTGAGCCTATTGCAGAGGATTGGGTCTGGGCAATATTTAATGAACATCTTAAACACTTCACGCCCTGGATCTTCAACACTGCGTCCCTGCCTCTTTAATCGCTCATCTGCGATATCAATGGCTTTGTTCAGTCTAATCCAGTATTCCATAACCCCCTCCTGTAGCAGTGGCTTGGTGTTATATGAAGTCAGCCATGGGCATTGAGGAGGAAGTCAACTCACCAAAATGTTGTTTCAAGATGTCAAAGACTAGTTCAGGAGTCTGGATGTGGTCGATTAAGGGGTTGTGGCATAATGTCACCTTGACTACGTCCTTAGCCTTTCCCAATAGCCTAGCTATTATCTCTTGTGACTGCTGGTGTGTTGGTATGCTTCTTTTAACTAGATATACCTCGACCATTTCTACCCATTCATGTACAGGGTATTTATCACTGCTGTCCCCTCTGAAAACTGGTGGCTCATCTTAACATCTGACTGCATAACAAGTTTAACTCCAGATAAGTTTAACTCAGGTTTATGCTCTGACTTATTACTCTCTGTCGAGACAGACTCATTGTCTTTTTTGTCACTCTGCAGCTGTGCAACAATAGACTGACCAATTTGATTGGCCAACTCTGAGATGAGAGTACTCATTGCGAGATGCTGTTTGTGTGGTTTCTAATTCACAAGGTGTACAAGTACAAGTAGGAACATCCGAACCAACAAATGACTCCATAATGACAGATACAAATACAAATTATATACAAAATAAAACCCTATTAACACACTTTACAAAAATTCACTCTTCAGCTTTTGTCACTTTTTTCGTTTGTTGTTACTTGACAGTAATAAATTGTTGCTCAACTGTATGTAATTAAAAAAAAATCCTATACTGCTGAAAGTGACCAACTTGAAATTAAAGTAGCAGAGATGAGCTCCCCACGGCGATCGAGATGACGTCGATTCTTGTAGAATCCTGAAGGTCACCAATGTAACCCAAAGGATGTGTTCTGCGTTGTGTTCTGGGTTGCTGAAATAAATCACGAGACAGCTCTTGGATTCTGGTTCTCTGTATTCAACAAATAAAAGCAGAAATCAGTCCTGTGTGTGTGTTGTCAGAGTCGAGCATCTCAAAAGACAAATGCGTCATCAGGGAGAGAAGGGGTTTCCTACTGAGTGAGACGCTAGCTTATCACTGTACATTAGCCGTTAACATTTACGACGAAACTAATTAATAACTTTATATATAATACTCAAAACTTTGCAAAACTGATACAGAATAAAACAAATATGATCATAAACCAAACACCACAGTTTGATTACATGTAAACTATAAAAAAAAATACTTTTAATTGAATTTATCGCATTAATCACCATAAACCTACCTCTGACCAAAGTTGTAACGGCACTGGCCAGAGCGCGCACGCACTTACCTCCGTCATTATGCACAGACACACACACAGACTCCAAAATAAACAGGCAAGAGAACAATTGAAAACAATTAGATTTAAAATGAAAAATTAGTGTTTTGGGGAAATTCATAGGTTTTCTAATGTAATAACGACCTGTTACATTAGCAAATTAAAAATTGTGAGCTGGGATCATCTTCAGCAATAGTTGTGGTTTTCAGACCGTTAAAGACTTAGTTAATAAAAATCAATGTCCTTCTTTTACCTCTTTGAATCTGATAACTTAGCCCCTATGCTGCTTTGTTTTTGGGTTTGATCCCTTTGTTACTATGGCAACAATAATGCTCACTAAATCCCAGTGACAGTTTGATTTGATTTTGATTTGTGTAGGGAACATCAGCAGCCTGTATAACCAGTGTCAGATTTAGTCATTTGGGGGCCCTCTGCATCTATTGGGCAAATGTGGTGTTTCTTAACGGATGGGTTGGGACCCAAAAGTGGGTTTCAGAGACTTTTTCAGTTGGAACCAAATGTTATTCACAAGTAATTAACAAATTGGAAATGGTTGGATACAATTATTATTTTTATATAAATTCTGCTAGTATAAAGCCCAGTGGTTCAGACCATTGACAACATGAATTCTGATTAAAAAAAGAACATAAGCAACATTAATAAAATGTCAAACATTATCAAAAGAAGAATAGAAGAAATTAATCTAAGTGAATTAAACATTTATTTTGGCAAACATAGTTTTGTATTATTATCACATAAAGACTCAAATTCTACAGACACATTAAACCAAATGTTAACAAGTTTAGAATGTGAAGTGTCTGACGTAACTAGGACAGAGATAATATACTGCTCCTTTAAGTTTATAACGTATACATCTGGAGATAATTTGTATCTGAAGGAGATTTAGGAGTCCCCTCAAGTTGAATGTTTATCTTAAGGTGTTGTGTAAGGGAATTGCCAAATATGGATGTGTTACATGATGTTTTTTATGACCCATGACGAAAAGCAGATGTTTAGGTGCATATAGGCCAGGGGTGGGCAAACTTTTTGACTCGCGGGCCACAATGGGTTCTAAAATTTGACAGAGGGGCCGGGCCAGGAACAGATGGATGGAGTGTTTGTGTGAACTAATATAAATGACATGTAAAAGCCATTACATGAAAGGATTTGGCCTTTAACAGGTAGCAAAGCATGAATATGCAAGGCTCATTGTACAAATTGATTTCCAAATGCATTCATTTAATTAAATTAAATTGTAATAAACACAGTAGAGAAACTCACGTTCAGTTTCAGTGGGAACAGTGTTGTTGATCTCCCTTTTTGCCAGTGCATTAAAGTCTGGAGAAAGCCAGTTCTTGTCGCTTTGCTCAGGAAATTTGTCGGATTTCCCCATTAACTCCAAAAACGCACTGATCTCCTCTTTCAGCTCCCACACTCGTTGAAACACTTTGCCCAAACTTAACCAGCGGACACCAGAGTGGTACAGTAAGTCCTGATGATCCGCATCAGTTTCCTCCAGGAACGTAATAAACTGACGACGCTGAAGTCCCCTTGCTCGTATAAAGTTAACAAGTTTTACAACTGGATTCACGACATGATTAAGCTGCAATACAGACTTACACAGAGATTCCTGATGGATGATGCAGTGAAGGAAAATAACATCCTGGTCAGGGTTTTCCTCTTTCACTTTATCCTGGATTCTTTTCAGCAGCCCAACATGTTTTCCAGTTAAATTTGGCGATCCATCCGTTGTGACATTGGCAAGTTTACTCCAAGGTAGCTTCATTCTCTCGATGACAGCAGACACCTGGTTATACAAGTCCTCTCCTCGCGTTTTTCCTTTCAGGGACTCCATGGTCAAAACTCCTCCGTTATCTCAAAACTGTCATTAATCCCTCGGTTAAAAATTAGGAGCTGAGCAGTGTCTTTTACGTCATTACTTTCATCCAGCGCTAGTGAATATAACTTAAAGGACTCAGCCTTTTTGTTTAATTCGCTGGCTATATCTTCGTCAATCAGTTCCACACAGCAAGTCACAGTCCTGCGTGATAAACTGATTTTTTCAAACTGGCCTTGGCTCTCCGGACACAAGAAACCTGCTGTCTCTACCATGCATTCTTTTAAAAACTTGCCTTCGGAGAAAGGCTTGCTAGCTTTTGCTAAGTTGAATGCCAGCAAAAAACTTGCCTTGGTAGTTGACTCTTGAATCGCAGTTTGATGGTGAAAAAAATGTTGCTGAGTCTGTAAATTAGACTTCAACCTCTGAGCCGCAGCCGCCCGTTCTTGCGGGGACTGCTTGCTAGCGTAGTTAGCATGCTTCGTAGCAAAGTGACGGCTGATACTGTACTCTTGGCATATCAGGCATACAGCCTTTGATCGGACTTCAGTGAAAAAATATTTAGTTGTCCACTCCGTATTGAACACTCGGCATTCACTGTCCACTTTTCTTTTCTTTGATCCGCTCATTTTTACAGAAAAGCTCATACGGGTTCATAGGGCAAAGCGAAAAAGTGAAGAAGGGCGTAATACACCACACTCTGAAGTGCGCCATCTATTGGGGAAACGCGGGCATTACAGGGCAAAACGAACGAGGTTTAATTATAATAAAATTTAATTTAATAATAATATAATTTGGACAAGTTCGGCGGGCTGGATTAAAAAGCCCAACGGGCCGTATATGGCCCGCGGGCCGTAGTTTGCCCATGCCTGATATAGGCGATTGTCTCTGTATGTTCGAGAGAGATCATTATTTGGCTTCATGATCCTCCTGGTCAGACGTGACCAGTGACTCTGTTTCTTGCTTAAATCAAAATTATACTCTTTGAAAGCAAGTCAGTCTCAACGGCGAATTTCTTCGTCATCAAACATATCAACAACAAGGAAATCCACATCAATTTTGGCATCACGAACAGGATCAGTTGGGGCCTTCTGCAGCGGAGAGCTTCAATGGGTGCATTCCTCCATCACCTCAGAGTGTGAGTGTCTGTTTTTACACACATTGGGGAGCCGATTCTGTCTGTAAATTTGGCTCCACTGTCAAAGAACTGAAGTGCAATGATATGTTCATGTTTGGAGTAATTCTCCCTCTAAATTGGGGTTTATTGAGTTAAAAAGTATATAAATAAAGGGGAATAAAATAAAGAAGAGAAAAGAGAAAAGAGTTGAAAGGTAATGTTATAGGATAAGCGCAACAAAGTAACTGGAGAGCAGTTAGCTAAATAACCATGCAAATTTAACAAGGACAGGGTCCGTATCCTCTTAACGGTAAGTCATGTGTAAATTAGACACTGAAGTGAAAGTTGGCTTTAAGAAGTAGTCAGATTTTGGAAGATGGCGGCAGCTGGTAGGACAGGTGTAGTTGGAGCTCTTCTGGTATATGTGTTGCTAACAAGTATATTGAAGCCTATCGACACCGGGCAGTTTTTAAAAGATCACAACAATTTCAGCGATGCTAAAAAGCCAATCCATGCCACTGATCTGAAAAGCCTCCACACAAGTCAAGCAAACAAACATTTCGGCTTCGGGAGACACGTCATAGCCGTGACGTTTGTTTACCCGTCTCTCTACAACCGGGCAACAAAACATGCCAAGACTGTGTCCAAACAACAACAAAGACACACGCTGATTATTGCCATCTGCCTCTTACTATCTGGAGACATTCATCAGTGTCCCGGCCCACTAAACCAACCTGCAGAAGATGGTACCTGCACCGCTTTCACAACTAGGAGGAGTAACAGCACCTTCTACCTGAGTGCCATGGGGGGCCTGCAGTCTGCCGGGGACGTGGCGTCCAGCGTTGCGGGGATTTCGGTGAGCGGGGATGGCGGTGTGTGTCCGTGGATCGTACCAGGTGTGCTGGCGTCTGCACCAGCGGGGCAGCCGGCAGCGGTGGGGTGCCTGGATGCCGGTGCGCTGCCCGGGAGCGTTGCGAGGATGGCGTTTCCCCGTGTTTGTACTTCGGCAACAAACATCAAAGGTGACGATCCTCCCACACGATCAGTAAAAACTCTGACTATTGGCGAATGTAACTTTAACCAAAACATTAATCCACGTGTGGCTAGAAGGCATACAGCTGATCCAAACAGGAAACGAATCATTAACCAAGCGATAAAAAAAAAACGGAAGTGGAAAGTCTTTCAAGCTGTCAATCACTCGAGAATAATATGGGATCCCAAATCAAAACCCAAAGGTCTATTTGGGGGACATCTTAACATTCGAAGTTTAAAATCAAAAAGTGACCAAATTCAACATCTTCTAATGGACTCAAATCTAGATTTTCTATGCTTGTCTGAGACTTGGCTGCATGAAAACTCGCCATCTGCAGCATTAGAGGTACCTGGCTATCAAATCTTCAGAAGAGATAGAGTGCCATCAAAGGGAGGCTGGGTCATGGTTTATGTGAAGGATAGTATTCAATGTAATTGAATACTATCAAATTGTGGTGGTCAAATTGTGAGTTGGAATGTATTGGCTTGAATATCACTTTGTCACCACAAATGTCTTTTGTCCTGATTGTAATTTACCGCCCACCCTCTGCAAATAATGCATTTTATGAAAAGTTCCAAAACATGCTTGTAGAGTGCAATTTTAAAAAAGAGGTGATAATAATGGGCGATTTTAATGTTAATTGGGATGATAAGGCTACTAGAAAGAACCTCAAACAAATAACTGATGGTTTAGATCTCTCACAGCTGATCAACGGTCCAACAAGAATAACCCAATCCACCAGAACTCAGATTGACTTGGTATTTAGTAACAGACCTGAGAGAATTACGAAATCTCTCAATATGATCACTGGGATATCTGACCACAATCTTATTCTGGTGATCAGAAAATTAACAAAAACGAGATTTAGCCCCTCAATTGCCAAAGAGAATGAATCTCTTAGAATTCCTAAGAACAAGCATGAATGTTTTAAAAACACTATAAATAGCGTCAATTGGAATGATTTGCTCTTAGGAAAAAACTTGCAGGAGGGCAGCCAAATATTCTCAAGTAAAGTGCTTAGTGTCATCACAGAATTTTCTCATAAGTTTAAGTATAGGAATAAAAAGAACAGTCTTCCCTGGATAAATGCAGATATTTAGATAACTGATGAAAGAGCGAGATCTGGCACTGAAAATGGCCATTAAGACCAGATTGTTCCACGACAAAGTTCATTTCGCTATGTTAAGAAATAAGGTGATAACAGGGTTGAGGAAGGCTAGGGTTGATTTTTTTTATGACAATAATTAATGAGGCGAGGGGAAATTCTAAATTAATATGGAGTCAGTTAAAAAAGCTCCTGGGTCAACAAACCAAAGCAGGAAAACAAATTGAACTTAGCCTGAATGGAAACCTGACTAAGGACCCATCTGAAGTAGCTGGAGCTCTTAATCGATACTTTGTCGATTCTGTAGCAACTATTGCACAGAGCTTCTCTGCTAAGCAGGTTAATCTGTGCTTGGCAAACAAAACAGAGCCAGCTTTCCATTTTATAAATGTTAGTGAATCAAAGATCACAGAAATGATTAGATCCCTCAAGCCATCAAAAGCAAAAGATGATTTTGGGATGGACACAACAATGGTTAAGGATCTTGGTGCAGCATTAGCCAAACCCATCACCAAAATCATTAATCTCTCTATATCACAGGGTGAATTCCCAAGGGTGTGGAAATCTGCCGTTATTTCACCAATTTACAAATCTGGTGATCCCCATTCACCCTGCAATTATAGGCCCATCAGCATTCTTCCTATTATGTCTAAAGTTGCAGAGAAATGGGCGGCTGAGCAAATTATACATCACCTGAACAACAGCTCTTATCACCTGCATCCAATACAGTTTGGATTCAGATCCAACCACTCAACAGAGACAGCTAATTGCTTCTTCATCGAAAAAATCAAATCACTGCTAGATAACCGTGGCATTGTTGGTGCTGTCTTTCTGGATCTCAGAAAAGCATTTGACACTGTAAATCACAGGGTTCTTCTATCTAAGTTATCCACCTTTAATTTATCTGCTGATGCACTTACATGGGTAGAATCATATCTCTCCAACCGCTCTCAAAGTGTGCGAATACTTAATTATCAATCTGACGCCCTCTGCTTGTCCACGGGCGTTCCGCAGGGATCTATACTGGGCCCACTTTTATTCTGCTTGTATGTAAATGACCTGCCATCTGTGTGTCCTGAGGTTAACATTCAAATGTATGCTGACGATACAGTTTTGTATGTGCATGGTTTAACAAAAGCAGAAGTTGCTTCAAAACTAACAACCGCAATGGTCAAAATTACAGCATGGCTTAATCAGTGCTGTCTCCAACTTAACGTGTCTAAAACTGTTGGTATGTTCTTCACTAAAACAAATGACTCAAACCAGATATCCGATCCAGATATACTTGTGTCAGGAGAAAAACTACAGATTGTAAAAGAATTCAAATACCTTGGCATTATACTTGACTCCAACCTGAACTTTAAAGCACATGTAAAAAAAAAGTCTGTAAACAAATTAAATTTAACCTTGCCAACTTCAGATTTATCAGAAACTCCATGTCCACTGAAGCAGCCAAGATGTACATGCATTCAATGATTTTCTCATATATGACCTACTGTTTGACAAGCTGGTCTCAGGCAAGTCACACCACATTAAAACCACTACAGTCTTTGTATAAACAGACAATAAAAGTTTTAGACAAAAAACCAAAGCAATTCCACCACTGTTCAATCCTCAAAAAATACAACCTCCTGAGCTGGGAGAACATGATTAAACACAAAAATGCATGCCTCCTTTATAAAATCACACATGGTTTGGCCCCTCCCCCACTCAGAGAGTTTGTAAGCATACGAACAAACACACATCACTTCACGAGGGGTGTCTCAAGAGGCGACTGCATTATTCCTCTAAGGAAGTGTGTTTTTAGTCAGTCTGCCTTTTCTGTTACAGCCTCACGTGAATGGAACAACATCCCAACAGTTATCAGAGAGAGCAACACATATCGTTCATTTGGTTCAAATCTGAAACAGTGATTATTTGATAACCACATCTGCCAGCACTAAACCTGTTCCGCTCGCTGCTGCCCCCTTGTGTCTGGTTGTTGATGAATGTTTCCTGTTTTATAAATGAATGTGGCCTACGTGTTAGTTGTCTGTTGAGGTGAGCTTCAGGTATAGCTCACTCAATGTTTTTTATGTGGCCTTGTGTAATTTGTAATTTGTACGTGTTTTATATAGTGTTACATGTTGTCTTGTTGTGTGCACGTTACAGTTACTTTAGTAGGTTTTTGGATACGTGCTTTTACTAATGTTTTTGTAGCTTTTAGCAATGTTTGAATTTGTTTTGTTTTTTTAGGGAGCCTTTTATAAAATCTGGCCAGGGACAACAGATGAAAATTAGCATTTTGGCTAACTCTGGCATATTTACTGAAATGTTTATTAATATGCAATGTCCCTGTAAAATTAAAAAAAAAAAAAAATTAAAAAAAATTAAAAATAATTGAGTAAAAATTAAATAAAGGGGATCCCTGGCCAGGGGAATTGGAATTAAACGTATAATGTAGGTAATAAAAAGAAGAAATAAAGATGAGAAGTATAAAGATAAGAAGTAAAAAGATGAAAAATGAAGAGATGAAATAAAGATTAAAGAGTTTTGAGAAAAGTGGAAAAATGAAAGAGCTGAATAAAGGGAAAATGTGTGCATTGAAGCATGCAGTGTGAAGTAATCTGTTAAAAGACAATTGGTTAAAATTTTGGCCAAAGTAAAAAAGTTAGAAGGGAAAATTATAAATGAGTCGACTTTAAGATTTAAGGTGAATCGCAGTTGAAGCTTGTGTCTGTGTGTGTGCGCTCGCTGAGGCGCGGCTGTACTTGAGATGTGTGTCCGCTTGCTGGAGCCGTGTTGAGGTGTGTGCGTTCGCTCTATACAGCCTGAAGTGTGTGTGTGTGTCGCTGTACAGTTTGTGTGTGTGTGCGAGGCTGAGGAATTTTTGAAGCCTTGGAGCAGGCTATGTGTGTGCATTCTTGGAATGTATGTGTGTTGCAAGACAGCTTGTGTCTTGTGGGTTGCGCTGTGATTTGGATGTTTTTGAGAGATCTGTGAAGCTATGTGTGTAAGTGATCTGGAAATGTTCTTGTATGTGTGAGATTGATAAATAGAATAGATGTATTATTAAATAGGCATATATAGCAGGAGATTGGTTAAAGGTGATTTTAGTAAGAGGGGACATTTTTGCTTCATCAGTGTTAAAGCAGTGTTGAGCCTTTGCTTCAGAGGACGTTTATTTAATCTGATCTTCATCAGTGTTAAAAACCTATGAGCCCTTTGTTTCAGGGGACGTTTATATATTCGATTTGATAAAATATGAGCCCCTCGGAGGACGTTTGTTTAATCTGATAAATACATATGAGCCTAATAAAGGACGTTTATACATAAGTATAGTATCTGTTTTCTAACAGAAGTGGAGAGACCAGAGAGTATAGTCTGTACACATTCAGGTAGCAAGATTAGAGACAAGAACAGAAAAACTCCTGATAAAGTTAAAACTGCCGGCTGATTGGAGTGTGAATTTCTTTTTCTGTCTGTTTGTGTGTATGTGTGTGATCACATTATGCTGCGAATTTTGTCTGTTCAAAAGAACGTATAGTCTTATCTAAATAGGTGGAGAAGTTAGTTTTAACTATCGGAGGATACATTTTGTATTTGGCTGTTGATTGGGAGGATACTGTGCTGATTTCTGTGTGCGTAGACTCTGTGCACAGGGGTGGAGCTGCGATTTTAAAAGTGTGTGTGTTCTAATGCTAGTATATTACCACCCTCTAGCAAATCAACACATTCTGATTCATTTAATGTCCAATAACTAAGTTTAGCTGACACATCATACAACAAGACAAAGTTACAAAAGATAATTAGACACTAACTTTATGAACATCCATTGTGAGTAACCCAGTTAGCTCTAAAAACCAGATTCAAAACTGCTCTTTGTGATGCTTTTATTTTGCTTTTCTTATTGCCTTGTGCCGCAGTCTCTTTATTTCCGGTCTTCATATAAAATGTGCTTTTATTTTGAAAAACTGCAAAGGGGACTTCTGCTACATCGTAAAGTTACGGGAGTAAATACATACAGCTAAAATAACAACCAAGAGGAGAAAATGTTACACTAATGTTGTTTTGTGAGGTGGATTTATCTTAAAAACATGTTTGGGTGATTAACTCTCTTTCAGAAGGATGCTACATGTAGCATGTATCCATTTGTTAGCTCTGAGCTCTGACTCAGCCAGTGATGAGTGACAGGAGGACTACTGTTAAATGCACGTAACTTTATCGTGCTTCAACTGTAACCAAACAGCTATGATTGGCTTAATTGTCACTTAATAAATCTTACTTGACCAATAAGTTTTCATCAATGACTCCACTGGTAAAAAGTGTGGGGGATGAAAATAAGTTTCAGTGAAAGTGTGGGTGTCACAACACCCACAACACCCATGGGTGAGACGCGCCTGTCTGTGCATTAACTGCACTGGGTTTGGACACGATGTTAACCTTTTGACAGCCAGGTTAGACGTTAGACTGGACGCCCTTGCTAAATTTAGGAGGCGGGTCCAAGAGGCGTTGCCTCACATAGAGAGCCAATTAGCTTACTCCTCCTGTTAAGGGGAGTGGAGAGGGAGCCCCCCTCCTCTCTTTTCTCTCTGTGGGACACAGAGGGAAGGAAAACACACCCCCGACAGGGAGACAGCTTTTGCAACAGATAAAAATG
This sequence comes from Labrus mixtus, assembly GCF_963584025.1. Taxonomy (NCBI): domain Eukaryota; kingdom Metazoa; phylum Chordata; class Actinopteri; order Labriformes; family Labridae; genus Labrus; species Labrus mixtus. The sequence goes on from NC_083613.1 coordinate 3,631,179, forward strand.
ACAGATAATGTGTGCATATTTCACTGAATTGTTATTGCATTGTGTATACGAATTCAGAGTGATTAAACTTTTGTTTAGTTTTCTTTCTGTTTTCTCTGTTTCTCTTTACTATGCTGTGTGAGAGCTAAAGGGAAGACAGACAGATGGATTGTGTCTGAACTGGATCAGTCCAAAGGGCAGATGATGAGACCCCTGGCATTACTTCACAAACACTGGAAGCTTGCAGATAACAGCACGTAGGGATCCTGAATCCAGCTTGATCAAGGCCAGTGCGGTTTTATCCACAAACTCTTTCAACAAACACCTGCATTTCTCTATAAGTGAATACATTTCTTTATAGTCAACATTTTTGATACATGCTTAGTTTGTTTTCACATATAGGCTTACAGTATTTCTTCTTATATATCACATTGCAATTATTTAGGAGGAAATCTTGGCAACAGACTGACTAATTGAAGCATTTGGTTAATTAATGGAGTATTTTTGATTTGATTGATCATTTGTGGAGAAGTTGATTTCATTCAAATGCTGTTGAGTGCTGTGAATGCTGGTTTCATTATCTGAGTATGGTCTAGCTTGATCTGGGCTATTTTGAGATGGAACATTGACATTATTTCCATAATTTTAAGATAAATAGGTTTTCACCTTGATTCACCCTGCCACCCATTATACTGCGCGTTCTGCCCGCTCGCCTCATAAACTGTAAATATTACGTTCAGAGCTGGCTGAGAGCTGGAGTCTAACGTCACTTTCCTGCGTTGTCCACTTTGCCAATTCGTTTTCGAGTTGGTTTGAATTATGATCACTTTTTAGCACGGCAAGTTTGAAAATGAAAAGCCAAAGACCTTTGAGTTTTCATTTGAATGATGTCATACAATATGCATACATAGAGAGTAAAAGTATAATGCAAAATGGATGACTGAATATTCATTTTAAATATAGGTCAAATAATGCACCTATAATCTGAAAATTAAAACATGTTTCTGTTACTGTATTTTCATTTTAAAATTAGCTTTTTCATTTGAATTATGATACAGATTTAGCGGGGCATTTTTTGAAAATGATAAAGCAAATGCCATTTTCTTCCTCATTTTAATTTAGTCAAAGAATGTGCATTTTTAAAGTTGAAAACTAAAATTCAAATTAGATAAATTAATCATCATTTTATTTTTGAGTCAAATAATACACCCATATTCTGAAAATTAAAAAGAATTTCTGTTAATGCATTTGAATTTTCAAATTAGCTTTATCATTTGAATTCTGATCACTAATAGCTTCCATAGATAAGACAGGAGGGCAACTATCACATCACAGATGAGAGTGATAGTGAGGGAGACTCAGAGAGAGAGGGTCCTTCATATCTTTACCCGCTAGCAGCCAGTACAGGGGTGAAAGATGATGGATGCAGAATTTTAAGAGAGATTGAGAGGACTATACATAGATGCCTTGTGAACACAAGTGAATCTACCAGTCCAGAAACCAAGCAATTATTGGAAAAGCAATTACAGGAACTGCAAAAAACACAGAGAAAAATACAGATACTTTGGGGTATATATTACATCCGAGAAAAAGAAAGAGACTCGATAAAATGTGTCCAGTAATTGTGCGTGGTCAAAATTTAGAGTATAAACCTTGGCAAAGTACAGATATGTCAAACATACTTGAAAAGTTACCCACTCTTCAGGATGGAGCACATCCTTGGATTTCAAAGTTAGAAGAGGTTTTGGTGGGAACACAGCCTGCCATGGGAGACATTAAGAGAATCTTGGCTAGTCTCATTGGGATCCCAGCGATGGAGGAAATCCTGCAGGCGGCTGGCCTTAATAGATATGTGGTGACTGCAGTGTATGATCCAGAATTGTTGGCTGCAAGTAGAGGTCGGATGTGGAGAGCATTGAGAGATGCATTTCCAACAAACGTAGACCCTGATAATATTCTCATTGAATCATTGGGCCCACAAGAAAACCCAAGAGCTTATGTGTCAAGGGCTCATCAAGTGTGGAGAAATGTCACAGGAAATGACCCGGATTTGAATCAAATGGAGCAATCAATTTTGCGAGCTAAGATACAGAAGGGATTGCCTCTACCAGTGTGGAGCAAACTGGCAGAGGTGGTTGGTCTTGGAAGCGTGGCAAAAGGTGTGTATACGGATCACATAGCACATTATGTTGAGCTATGTCGGAAAAAGGAGCATGACCAGAAAGAACAGGACCAGGAGACTCTTAGAAAACCAACTACAGCTGGTGGACAATAAGAAAGAGAAGAAACAAGCTGTGGTTATGCAGAGTCAGCCTCAACCAAATCAATTACCACCACAACCGCAGCATGACTAGATCTAGTTTCAGCTACCTCAGCTGTTATCCATGATCCCCACTGCATCTTTTCCACAGTCAGTTTTTGACCAACCACAGATAGGAAGGTTCAGGAAGTAGAGAGATAAGTGAATGCTCAGATAATGAAATTGTTAGACCTGCTAGGTCTGATGATTCAGGAAGCACATGGTTTAGCCCATGTGCAAGGGGGGAGTTAGGAGAAAGATTACGAAAGAATATGGTTTTTGGGTACTATATTTGCTTGAGCAGATTGATTAGATAGATAGATAGATAGATACTTTATTGATCCCGAGGGAAATTCAAAAGAATACCCCTCGATGAAACAAACTTAAACTGTGCAATTAAAAAATAGACTTATACAAGAAATGTACATAACCCATGATTATGTCATAGGCAGGTGTACTATTTGTCTAAAAAAACAATGTTAGGACGCCAATAGGTCCTATGTGTGAGTTAGTTGTGGATTTCGTTGACATGATAAGACCGGTAGGAGGTAAAAGATATATGCTAGTTGTTGTGGACAGATTTTCAAGATGGCTTGAAGCCTGTCCAACCAAACGGAAAGATGCTCAGTCTGCTGCCAAGAAAGTTTTTGTGTTGTGAGGTCATAAGCAGGTGGGGACACCCAGACTGCATATCTTCAGACAATGACAAAGAGTTTGTGAATAAAACAATAAGATAAATTTTTTAAAATTGGACATTAAATAACATCTAGGAGTTGTTTACCATCTGCAAATCCAAGGTGTTTGTAAAATAAATTAAAAAAAATTAAAAAATGAATGATGTGTTAAAAAAATGGTATTGTTAAAATCTGCCAACACATAGGTCTGAATTGGATGAAGGTGTTTCTGTTGGTGTTAATGGTGTTTTGATTAAAGCCACGCAGAGGTCAAAGTTTAAATTTAAAACTTATTTAAAACGACTGTTATACTTTGATCCCTGATGCTGCTGACAATATGACTAGTGTCATAGATGCTTTGAAACTTTTAAGGAATTCATTTGGTCCATCAGAAGGAGCAGGATGGTCTGATAATGCTTGGATGCAATAACAATTAGGACCAGTAGGAGCTATAGTGTTTTAGATTCTGGTGGCTACTGAGTGGTAATGACCTGAGCAAAGATGAGGAGGTCATAGAGATTGGACAAGAGCTGGTAGAGAAATATCCATTTTGAATATCTGAATTCATCATTGACTCACTATTATTTTGAACAGGAAGTGAATTGATAAAAGGGGGTAAATTGAATATGTTAATCATGTAGTGGAATAATGTGAAAGTATGATACAAAAATGAATATTTTTGATGTTTTTGTATGTGCAAAGATACTGGTTGTTGATTTTTCTTCCCAGGACGATATTTGGAAGATCAATGTGAGGGTGGCTGATTGTCCAGAGATCCTTCCAGCTTAATGGACTTGAACAACCAAACTTGGAAAATGGAGGGTGGAAGTGGACAGCGGAAACCTGAATGAGGACATCATGATGAGGGGTTTCGATTGAAAAATCATTGAAGGTTTATGACAGTAGAAGCTGATGCTGCTACAAAGCAACAGTTTGATATATACGTATGTTTTTATATTATTGGATTTTCTTTATTACAATGTAACTTGTATTATTGATAAATATTATGTATGTTTTACTCTATAGTAGATATTTTTAGCAAGACATATTACTTTGGATTAGTATTGGAGTTTTCTGGAACTGTATAAGATGCATATATTGGGACCTCAGGTGTTTTCTTTCTTTATCGATCTTTAGGAAAAGTGGTGTTAGGTAGGGAAAGGTCCATTGGAAGGTGCGATGGGTCGACCAGCCTGACTTTGGACAATTTTTAGATTTTATTTCTGAGATTTTAAATGTATGCATTTATAAATCATCCTATAAAGTGTTCAGAACCTTTTTCTTTTTAATTGGTTTGGAGTACTATAGGTGGTTGCCTGGGGCAGAGGGACCGTGAGAGAGTTTTCCTGTCTAGATTGTTTGATGGATAATAAAGAAAGATAGTTGCCTGATGGGTTTTTCGCTCTCACACTCCACAAATAAAACTTTTACTATATTTCTAAGGTTAAGCATGGACAGAAGTGATTCTTGTGAGGCTAATTAACATCATAATTGTATCATTTTTCTCATTAGCGAGACTATTGTCTCGAAGGGGGGACTATGAAGTGTCTGACGTAACTAGGACAGAGATAATATACTGCTCCTTTAAGTTTATAACGTATACATCTGGAGAGAATTTGTATCTGAAGGAGATTTAGGAGTCCCCTCAAGTTGAATGTTTATCTTAAGGTGTTGTGTAAGGGAATTGCCAAATATGGATGTGTTACATGATGTTTTTTATGGCCCATGGCGAAAAGCAGATGTTTAGGTGCATATAGGCGATTGTCTCTGTATGTTCGAGAGAGATCATTATTTGGCTTCTTGATCCTCCTGGTCAGACTTGACCAGTGACTCTGTTTCTTGCTTAAATAAAAATTATACTCTTTGAAAGCAAGTCAGTCTCAACGGCGAATTTCTTCATCATCAAACATATCAACAACAAGGAAATCCACATCAAACGACTAACAGATAAAAGTCAAACACATCCAGCAACAATCAGAGTTTTTAAACACACTTAAAGTTAAATATCATCAATTTACACTCAGAAACCAGCAAACTGTCTGAGACTGTTTCCAGAGACTAACAGCAGTTTGGCTGCTTCAATAAATAAGAAAACACAACAACAAATAAGAAAACACAACCACAAATAAGAAAACACAACAACAAATCAAAAAACACAACAACAAATCAAAAAACACAACAACAAAACACAAAACACAACAACAAATCACAAAACACAATGACATTAACTTTAACGGAAAAGGTAGGTACCTGCAGTCGACAAGGATCGTCGCTGATTGGACGAACACAATTTCTGTCTTTTTAACCGGAAGTAAACGCTTCATACGCTTTTGGGAGCCAGGCAGAGAAATGTCAAAGAAGTAAGCGGAGATTTAAAATTCATGATGTATTGCCCAAATTGTGGCAAAGAGCTCCCAGAAAATGTACGACCGTGGTTTGCAGTGGTTGTAGCAAGAGGTTACGAGATTTTACATCCATTAAGAGTGATCGTATTATCCCCTGTGACTGCTGATAAACATTGTTTGACTCTGACGCAGTCACTTACACACCTTGGGCCTGTTTCTGAAAGAAGGTTTTGTGTATACTCTGAGTCAGTTAACCCCGAAATGAGGGAAACTCTGGGTATTCCGTTTCAGAAGAGGAGGTCACTCAAACCCGAGAAAGAGGGGTAACTCCAGCCCGTTTCAGAGGGAGAGGTTAGTTTACCTCTGAGTCAATTACTATGGTAACTGAGTCTGTGAACCTAACCTGGTCGGGAGCAGGTTTTCTTCAACGAACCCCGAGTTTCTCTAGGTCTCCTCCCTCTTTGAGAGCCAGAAACGTCGTTTCACTTCCTCATTCTATCATTCAGTCTGTATCACGTCGTGTTAGTGAAGCTTCACCGTTCGTCTGAATAAAAATCCAGGTTGTTTTAATATGATATGTTAGGATGGCAATAGCCTACTACAGCGTATAAAACTAACTGTTTTATCGAACATGGCATGTCTTTAAGTCGGTATGAAGGGGCTGCATTACTCCGTAGGGAATTAGAGCCTATGCTACATTAACGTCGGGAGATGTTAATTTAATAGGGTTAATTTATAAACTAAACAGGATAAAGATGAGAGGACATTTAGCCTATGTGTGTGAATACAGCTTTATGTTGAGGATAAAGTTAATGCACATTCAAATAAACTCTGAATGAAGTTAACTTTAAATCAATATGAGCCTATTATGTTATTATATTTCATTTTGAGCTGTTACAGCTGTACAGTTTTTTTTGCAAACTAGGCTGGTTTTATCAAAATACTTAACACAATTCACAAAACCACACACACAAACTGCAAAATACCTCATGTATCCTGCAAAATGAAGCACTGCAACCAAAACTACACATAGCATTATCAAAATCAAACTTTTGCACCAAATGGCACACACTCCATTCATATTACCAGATTTTAGTCTAACCAACTACACACTGTTGGGCATAATGAAAAGCACTCTCATCTTTAGTATGCTTTGCCATAATACTAACATAGTTCTAATTGTAGAAAATTCTTCAGATTGTTCACATGCACAGAAATATTTGCAGATACACACACATGCTGTTGAAACATTTATTTTTTTATTTTTCACCAAACAAGTCAGTGCTACATATACCAGTACAGTAAAACAGCTCAAGTTGGGCTGCACTCTCTGTCCAGCCTCTCACATTGTCAGCCCATGGTTGATGGTATGATCAACTAAGGTTGCTCTGATTTCATTTGAAAGTTGTTTTCTTCTTTGGCCATGAACTCTTCTACCAGCTCTACCCCTACTTCTCACCCTCCCTCTTCCTCTTCCTCCCCCTCTCATTCTCATTCTCATTCTCATTCTCATTCTCACCCTCCCTCTTCCTCTCTCTGCAACGTCTTCCATCGTTGTTGTAAAAAAAAAAGGTGCTCACTTGTGGTCTTTTCATAGTGCTTACTTCCTGATTGAAGTGATAACAATTAACCATTGAGGTGTTTGGCCAGGTGGCACATATATTGGCCAATTAGCTCATGTAGTGTCATTTTGAATGGCAGTGTTTTGAGATGGCAAACATGTGACTTTATGTTAGATTGTTGTGTCTTATGCAGAGAACCGTGTTCAGTGCATTTAAAAAATGCCATTTTGAATTGCAAAATGTGTGTAAAGCAGAAAATGTGTTTAGACTTTTGGAGACTTGAGAAGAAGTTTTGCTCTCTGTGTGTCAGTTTAAATAATTGTGCTATGCATGTCATTTTAGTGTGTTAGCAATTGGAAAAAAACTGTAATGTCATTGTGTTTTTTGATTTGTTGTTGTGTTTTTTGATTTGTTGTTGTGTTTTCTTATTTGTTGTTGTGTTTTTTGATTTGTTGTTGTGTTTTTTGATTTGTTGTTGTGTTTTCTTATTTGTTGTTGTGTTTTCTTATTTGTTGTTGTGTTTTCTTATTTGTTGTTGTGTTTTCTTATTTGTTCTTGTGTTTTTTTATTTGTTCTTGTGTTTTGTGATTTGTCGTTGTGTTTTCTTATTTGTTCTTGTGTTTTCTTATTTGTTGTTGTGTTTTGTGATTTATCGTTGTGTTTTGTGATTTATCGTTGTGTTTTCTTATTTGTTGTTGTGTTTTGTGATTTATCGTTGTGTTTTCTTATTTGTTGTTGTGTTTTGCACTTCATGGCTACCGTAGGCTTCATCTTCAGCAGGCAGAGGTTACACAGAGAGGTGAAGCCAAAGCATTATATTTTGTAAATTAGACAACATCTGGCAGATTAATAATCAGTGAAAAGATATTTAGTGCAGCCGTGTGTGTGTGTGTGTGTGTGTGTGTGTGTGTGTGTGTGAGTGTGTGTGTCCGTGTGTGTGTCCGTGTGTGTGCGTGCGTGCGTGTGTGTGTCCGTGTGTGTGCGTGCTTGTGTGTGTGCGTGTGTGTTTTAATGTAACTGCAGTCATTCTCCACTAGACGGCACTGCACATCCATTTTAAATGTTCCAAAGTTCCACATTAGATCTCTTTTTTTTTTTTTCAAGCAGCCATGCTATTTTTTCTGTTCTTTTGTTATTGGCCAGAAGTATCTCAATTTACAGTATCCCAACTTAAAAAAAATGTATTCTTATGCCTTTAACTCACATGTGCAAGTGCACTGATGACAAGTCATCTTCCAAACGGAGTGATGGAAGAAGGATCAATTGAGAATGCTTCAGTTATAGCACATAAACATTATTTCTCTTTTTGCCAGAATCAGAGCGAGAGAGTATATCTCACACTGTATATAAACATGTAATGGTTTTAAAACCTTTTACATTGACTTTGTCTCAGTCTGAGCCAGAGTGGTGATATGTACTAACACATCCTATTTTCATGACAAAATAAACAGAGTAAGACTTTGTTTTCACAATGAAGTCCAGACATTATATAATAACATGTCTTTTTTTTTTTTTTTTTTTTTTTTTTTAAAGTAACTGCTGTTGTTCTTTAAGGTTTGCTGTGGTGGCAGGCCTTGGTGTAAGCCGTGCACACTCAACTAGCCTGTCCTTTGAAGCACAATGCTATCATCCTCTGACATCGCTGCTAAACCTCTTACATAATTAGGATGTGAGTATTTAACTCTGAGAACTAAACAGAAGATCAGAGAATGGAGCAAAGACCAGACATATTTAGTCATCAACAAGGCAAATAAAGTCATTATAGTTTGACGTCAAACTAATTTGTGCAAATATTAGATGCTGTCATATGTGTATTGTTAATGGCTGATTTAATGATGTGTTTGCATTTCTTTCATTTCAGACATTTTTAATGCCTCTTTGTCCTTAAGGGTCCCAAAGATCGTCACAAATTAAAGGTTCTTTACAGTAGTTCAAAAAGGTGGAAGAACTAAAGTACTCTTGTACAAAAAGTCAAAAGTCTTTATTCAGTTGGCTATTTCATTCGAAGATAGATTAGATTCAGATCATTAGAAAAAACAAGCTGTAGTGGAACAAATTGGCCTTCTTTAATTTGTAGCTCTCAGCACACAGTCTGTCACATGCCAGTTTATTAAATGTTTTTTTTTTCCACCTTTATAACCCTTTGTATGAACTTCATTAGATTAGCTTTAACTTTATCTTAAAACAGCAACAGCAATGCGATGAAAAATGAAAATTGCAACATTTGATCATATAATTGTGTGGCATTTATTCTAAGTAGCCTAAATAATGAGATGAAATGCATTTTGGGAAATGTAGGATTCAGTTGTCGTTTTTTTTTTTTTTTTTTTTAGCTTTCCCCTGTCTCTGATCTGAAATATTAGATATCATGGACTCTTATGCTTCTATTTGGACCACAATCCTAACATTTTTTTTAATCTGTTTTCAATCTTTCAATTGCATTGCAAAGAGTCAATTAAAGTTCTCCAGATTTACCCTTTAAGTATCCAGGTCATCAACAAATAAGCTATCACCCATCAAATTTGTTAATGCTCAAACCTGCAGTGTGTTTTTTTTTGTTGTTAAATGTTTAAATGTCAGTCGTAGCCTATATGTTACATAGTTTTTGGTGACCAGGGTTGTTTTTTGAGTGGTATAGCATGTGCCCCAACGATCAGATTGGCCCCCCTAGGTGCCATTATCCATAGACTTGCTAACTGCGCAGTCTTATGCAGGACTGATGTTCAAAACAACATTAGCTTTTGTGGTATTTATTTATTTATTGTAACAGTGGCTTATGGAGATCTCTTTCAGTCTTAAGGATAAAGCATGGGAATTCTGTCTTCTGCCACTTTATTTAATTTAAATTAAACACCTATAGCGTCAGGAGTGTAACACCTGTATGAAACCTCAATGTCAGTTATTTAAGTGGATATGATTATGCCTCTCAGAAATGTCTGCTACAAGTAGGCTTCTTCATGCTAACCTTGCATAAATCAAATCCCAATTTGGGCCACTCTGTCCAAAAAATCTAGAGCCACTTCTTTTGTTCTGGACTGAAGGATTTTGTTTACTTTGGCTATATATGACTTAGGGAATAACAGACAGGCCACTATAGATAGATAGATAGATAGATAGATAGATAGATACTTTATTGATCCCGAGGGAAATTCAAAGCATCCAGTAGCAGGTTACAAAGACGTACATGAAACATTTGTTTACAAATTAACCACAAAACCGACGCCCCCCCCTCCCATACATATATATTTACCCCCCAAAAAGATTTAAAGAATACCCCTAGATGCAATTAAAAATAGACTTATACAAGAAATGCACATAACCTGTGCAGGGATAAAAAATATATGTGAAATTTAAACAAGAACCTGTAAACAGTTGAGGAAAAAAAATAGACCTCACGTCGTAATTAGACCTGAATATAAAAAAAAAAAAAAAAAAAGTGTTGACCTTCTGAAGTTGTGCTATATTGCATTTAAATCATAGACTGTAAATATGATATCAATTTGGTGAACACTACTGAGCTGAATGCAAATGAAACTGTAGGCCTAAATACATTGTTCAAAGCCTATCACTGCAGATTCAAGATGAAGGCATACAAAACCACTAATTCTGTTTCTTGAGGACTAAGATACATTACATTTTTTATTTAGCCTAAGTATTTACTGTGCTCAGGAATGATTGCTCTCTGGTGTTAGTCCTTCACTTGATCAGCTACAGTCATCTGGCAGCAGGTTTTTATGAACCCAGCACTGCACTGCTTGAGAGGTGGAAAAAAACTGAGTTTATAAAAGGGGAGGAGCGACGGCATCATCACAAGCATGACTGAGAGGAGGAGAGGACAGAGAGACTTTACTGACCTCCTGCGCCGGCGCTTCATCCATCCAAGCGTCGTTTAGCAGTCAGTGGTGGACCGCTGAGGGAGTCTATTTTACCGTCTTTAATCCACCCGTTAGCGCCGGGCTCCACGGGTTGCTCCGGAGCTGCTTCCTTTAGCACAATAAAGCTAACCACTGCTAGCTCCTGGCTTCAGTCACTGCCCGGACCCGGCGAAGTAAAGAACCTAGCAGGGGAATGGCAAGAGTATACTCGGATAACCCTTTCAGAAGAAACAGCCACTGAGATTAGGAAAGGAGCCCTGAAATATTTCATACTTTGATCAACGGTAAGCTAAAAAAAATATATAAAAATGTATGTTAAGTTAACAGCGTTTTGTAAAGTTAGCGCTAGCTTGCGGGCTAGTCACAGTTAGCCAGTTATGTTGTCGTGTAACATTGAGAACAACGTTAAGAAGTCAGCGTGTCAAATGTTGAAGATACACTGAAGTGTGTGTGTGTGTGTGTGTGTGTGTGTGTGTGTGTGTGTGTGTGTGTGTGTGTGTGTGTGTGTGTGTGTGTGTGTGTGTGTGTGTGTGTGTGTGTGTGTGTGTGTGTGTGTGTGTGTGTGTGTGTGTGTGTGTGTGTGTGTGTGTTGGGAGAAATGCATACAATAATGTATCAATAAATATATAAATAAATGTATTCATATATTTATTTATGTGTTTCTGTGTCCATGTTGTACAAGGAAAAGTACATTAAGTGATTAAAAAACAGACAGAAGCAAATTTACATATATACTTTTCCTCTTACGACCTGGACACAGAAATAAATATATGTGTAAATGTAAAAATACGGAAATAAATGAATAACTCAATTAATGTGGAAATGTATGCATTGATACATATATAACTGTAGAAATACGCTAATAAATGAATAAATACATGTAAAAGTATATAAATAGCCGTTTTCATTAACAAAGTGTATTTATTATATATTCATTGATGTATTGTTTTCAGCATTTATATATTTATTGATGCATTTATTTAATTATTTATTTATTTATACATTATTGTATGCATTTCTCCCAACATTTATTTATTTATACTTTAGTCATTTTTTGTCCCTCATTGCTCAGAGCTAAATGTTCGAAGACCGAAATTACTGACAAGAAAACATTCACAACATAGGAAACACTTTCACATCGCAAAAATGAAAGCGTTAGTAAAAGTACATTAAAACAGAAATAGTACTAAACATGTGGTGTGTTTTAGACTGTTACCTAAAGTCTCGTAAGTAAAGTAATTATCTAATTTTGACGTGTCTTTTAAGTTGTTTACAGATCCTGAAGCATGACGGTAATTATATATAGTAGTAGCAGTGCTTGGTGTGTTGTTTAGAGAAGCATACTGTGACGACCTGTTTAGTATGATGTCTGTCTTCTTAGCCCGTTTAAATTTAGTCTGCCCTCCTTGATCCCTCTATGAGCAGTAGTGCTGGGACGTTAGCTCACTTGTCACTCCCTTCCTTGCAGCCAAATTCCCATTACTGCATAGCAGGAGTTACAGGCATGTATGAGCATGCTAAAAAATGAAGTCTGTGTGTGTCTGTGCGCAGAACATGAAGTTCAAGATACACTCTGCACTTCTTTCAGATTGTTTGGAGTAAGCATAGTTCTCATCTTTGCAGCACATCACGGGATGAAATATGACAAAAGTTCATGGTTAAAGTGACTAAAAGATTCCTTTCATGCCTTTAAAGATTCCAAACTCCATTTGATCTGCAGAGTCCCTCTGCACCTTTAAGAAAAATCTAAAGACCCAGCTCTTTCATGAATACCTACTAACTTAATGATGATGGTCTCCATATTATTGATGATGATGATGGTAACGACGATGTTTTTTGTTTGATAACAACGACTTATAAGATGGTTTCTATACTGATTAGAGCTCTCAAGAACTGCCCTCAATGTTGTGCTTTGCCTCTGGTCACTTCCTGTCAGCACCTGTGTGTCCAATCAGACTCAAAGCTGATCGTTTGCTCTTACTGACATTGTTCCCTTTTTTCTAGATCCTTGCTTGTGTTATACTTACTCTCTGATGTGAATTGTAGAATTAATGAAAATGTGTTTTACATTGTCCCTAGCCTCTACAACAACGCTCCTGCATGTGAAATTGGCTGTTTACATGAGAAAGAAGTGTGTAGAAATGTACCTGCCCATTTTTTATTTATGTGCTGTAGAGTGTAGTTGTGACTTGAGTTTTGTACAGACAATCAATAGTACATAGCTCATTCATATCTCTGATAGTTTGCAGTTGAAGTCATTGCAGTGGTAAAGCCTCTGTTTGACAAATGAGCGGGAAATGCTGCATCCGTTGATCAATGAGCTCCCCAGTCACGGCTCAGGAGAATTCTCTTCTCCAGCCCATCGCTGTACTCATTTTTCTAGTTTGCATGGCTGCTTGCCAACATACAAACACATACACACTCTCCCACAAGGTCATGGGCGTGATTTAAGCAGTCAGACAAAACACATCTTTAGCATTCTACAGTTCTACACTTTAATTTAGCAGATGCTTTTATCCAAAGGGAGGTGCATCTGTGATTTAGAAATAAAAATAAGAACAGGTGCTGACAGGCTGTGCACAGAGGCAATCTGTGTATGGCACAGTTATAGTTATAAAATCATCATTATCAACAGTAGCATCAGTATCGTTAAGTGCTTAGGTGCCACATGTAGTAATGTTTACATTTTGGGACTCAGTTCATGTTTTCAAGAGTAAATAAAATGCACGGCCACATCTTTGACCTCAGATTGCACATCTTTGTTTTATCTCATCCTTTTTTTTCCGTTCAGGTTGTTGGTGTTACTGTAATCCCCATCATGGTGCAGAAGTACCAGTCACCTGTGCGGGTGTACAAGTATCCCTTTGAGCTTGTGATGGCGGTAAGTGTCTCTACCTGTACTCACAGTCAGTCCTCTGTCTACATGAATATTACATGTCATAGAGGCACAGTTATGTCATACTGTCATTTGGGTCACCCTCAGAAAGTAGTAATTTAATTGCACACCTTGCATGTGATTGGCTCACAGACTCACAACTGTTTCTGAAGGCAGTTCACCTTCCCACAACCTAATATCACTATTCTAACTTACATATAGTTTGAGTTGTTTGTTTTTCTAAGTGCACTGACAGTGCTGTCTTGGCGATCTGCCAGATGTACAGAAACACGACTATAAGCATGGGGGATGAGCCATGACAACTTTAAACATATAGAAATGTTCTATGTAACAGTGTGTAACAAAGTAAACACTTTATGTCTGACTAAAGGAAATGACCTGGAGATTTTTTCAGTTTCTTTCTTTTTGAAGAAAAACTTACAAACAAATGAAAACACAGAAAACAGACCAGTGATGAACTTGATGGGGAAAACCAGTGCAAATAAAGACTTTAAACCCCTGCAACGTACACAATACTCTTCCATATTCCATATTCCAATACGCTGTCCACATGAATTTTGTTTGAAAACATAAATATTTTGCTCCTTTTCTGGCTGCTATCCAGACTAGTACAGCCTTCTAAAGTCTCTAAAGAAGACATTTAGAAGACAACTGACCTTGTTTTAATTTGAAAACAGAAACTGATACGCTTTGAAATAATGAAGCAGGTACCCACATTCTCTTGCTGATTGGGTCTTAGTCACTATTTCCCCTTACCTCTTTGTTATGGATGTGTCACATGGTTCATATTTTCAGGAGAGAACAAAAATACCCAGCTTGACTTTCATTTCTTACCTAAACGTAGATGACACCCGCTGAAATGGTTCATGCTAGCTACTATTCTTTTATTTTTCCATTTTGCATTATGTACTGTACCGCCATGCTTACACAGAAGAAAAGCTATTGTTCAAGCGATTACCAGGTCGAGCTTTGTAATCAGCCCTAAATGGATTGCCACTGTTTTCAGTGAAAGAACCGTCCAATTTGTGTGTGCCTGTTCAGACAAGAATACAGATGCTCGGAGTACAATAATGGTCTTATGATTTGTGTTTTAGATGTGTTAGTTTGCACGGAGATTAGTTGTGTAATTGCACATAAATGCTTGTCTGGACTTGGATCATTTTGGTTTTAAAACCTAATTATAAAATGAAAACTTATTAGTGAGGATGTACCTTCTTATAGACGGGCTACTAAAAATAATTTGTCCATATTGCTTTGCTGTCTGCTAATGGTTTTTAGACCTGTTCATTTTACACCCAGTTGTTGAGCTGTAGAACTGCACACTCAAAATCTAGATGTACAACATGACTGTGCTGTTATGTCACACATTGGTTAAACTGCACACGCTGCAGCAGTAGTCCATTTGAGGTGTAAAAGATTCAGTGCCTTGCATTGCTACATGACTACATTTCTGCATGTATTCTTTCACCTCACCGCCTGCAGTACAGAAAGTGTCTGTAGAAATGCATGTCCATTACGTGAATTTCTTTTTCCATGTGTTGCATGTTTGGCATGCAAAACTGCTCAGTCAGTCTTTACCTTAGTGCTGTAGAATAATGCTGAAGCCACCAAATTATAGATGCACCAATCCAATGTTTGAGGTCCGATACCGATCGGATACCTGGGTTAACGTATAGGTACCTGCTGATACAGATTCGGCCGATAGTTTTAAAATAAGAACCTGTATACCTCACTGTGAGGATGAGAGGTTTTCCCAACTTTGTAAAACAACTTTAAATACATAAATAAATACATACAGACTAGATTACTGTCACAATCTGACTCACAGTCTGTGTAACACTTCCCTTGTAATAACTTCACTCACCCTCTGCTGTCACAGTGAACACTGCTTGAGCTGCATCATGTGTGCAAAGCAGCGGAAGCTGTGCACTCCTTTTGTTGTTCATGGCCTTTTCATGTTGTTAGCATTGTCTCTTAAAATGTCATGCACGTTAGTAAACTGATAAAGTGTTTCTACAATGTTGCGTAACATAATGGCTCTAGGTATCTGCAGTGAAGTTTTTAGCTTTTACATACATTAACTCTGCGGATAAGTGTTCCCTACATTCTTGAAGAAGCCAGACAGAAGGCATTGAGAAATGAAGTACGTAATTGCAAACTGCACCGCGGTCCCAACTGTTCATCACCGGAGACGTTACAACAGGAAGTTTCCTGCGTCTTTGCAATGATACCCTATCTAGGTATTTAAGCCACGATTGGACAGATGTCCGATACCAGGATTGGATCGATGCATCACTACACCAAATAGAAAACAATGTTTGAGACCCTGCAGTATCTCCTTACTCAATCTATTTATGACAAAACTGTTTCAGTACGACAATAAACAAATACATTTTCAATTCTTTTCACACCTCTGAATAAAAGTGAACACATCTTAACAATCATATATATTTTAATCACAAAATGATTGCATTTTGGCTGGATCATTTTTTACAGCAATGTTTTGACACAACATGCTGTTTACAGTTGTGCATTTACATAATTTTACTAAAACAGTCTTAGCCTTGTTAAACAACCATGCACCATTTCAACAGTAAAAGATGTTCTATGGGGTTGTTCTGATTATAACAGCAGTGTATGACTCTTCCTGCTTTCTGTGCAGTTAAAATGAGTCCAGGGTGAGTTCCTGTCGTGGGTTCAGAGCACAACAAGTTACAGACAGGCTGTTTTCTTTAAATGGAAATCAGCTTTTACTCCGGCGAGAAAGAGGAAGCAGCAAGAGTAAATCTTCTTAGCACTGGCTGGATTGAGCACTGGGGGAACAGATTGCTATAAATAGGGGGCTGGTATATCTGGGTCTGCACATGCAGCAGAAGCAGGAAAAAAGGGATCGCAACATAGCAAACTCAATATAATTTATAAGCTGAAGCTGACCCACCTTTTAGAGATGGCACAAGCCGACTTCACTGCATGTTTTTAAACTAGCCAACCAACTGATAAGGCTTGTTCTAAAGGTTTGAGACAACAAAAAAGCGTTGTGTTTTATAAGTTAAATCAGAAGCAATGTGGTAATAATTTGTATTTAAGCTTTGAGTCATAAATTAACTAGAATGTTAATTTGACTCAATTTGATGCTCAGTAAATTGCAATTGAATTATTTTCCCCTCTTATGACTTTCCTCTGCAGAGAGAATTCTTGCAGACACTGCAGAGCAGACTTAATGGTGCGTCACAACACTTGCTCGCTCTCTTTATTGAAAACTCAGTGGAATCTCTCCCTTTTACTTCCTATAGCCGTTCTGCCACTGCAGCAAAGGACTGTAACATAATAGAACTTTGATAGTTTCTCACAAATGCAGTAGGTTGTTAAACAGGAATCAGCTACTTTGTGTGAAGATCATTCCATCTTTCATCTTGTGGAAAGTGTACATATTGCCGGCAGGCAGATGTATAGACTAAGAACATCATGACAAATTACTAAAGGCTTTGTTTGACCTTGTTATTCCTCCCGGGTGTTCTGTGTTAGAAGCATCTTAAGTATTTGCCAGTAATGGCTTCTCCTTTTCCTCTGAAGGGGAATTATATTTGACATTTTGCTTTAAGGAATTTAGTGAACTCTCTCCGCTTGACACTTTTGTTTGGATACTGTCAGGTCTTTCAAATACCCATCAATTCTACTGAAGATAAAAACCAAGGCTCAACATTCCTCCGTTCTTTAAATGCATTCTTTTAGTCTCAGTGAGATAAAGCCTGTCTTCACATGGCCTCGAGGAGCCACTCGACAGGCCCACTGACAGGTGCTATCAAAGTATTCCAACCTTTGCCTAACACCACTGTGACTTAAATCAACTGTTGCATAAACCAGACTTGGATCTCAGATGCCCCTCAGCTGTTTTCGTTCTTCATTGGTAACCATACCCTGCTCTGAACGTATATGCTCAGTATTCCCAGTTGTGACAGCCGTTCAATGCATGATCCCTCCATGGTAGTTTAAAATCCTGTATGATTTTGTGATCTGTATTTTTTACTGCACAATTCTGAACTTCTTTCTCTAAAGACAATTGACTGATATGGCTTTGACTTAAACGGTTCCACAATCTGGACACAAAAGCAAGAAAATAAACAAAAAGGAAAAATGGCAGCACCAGGGTCACCCCATGAATTTGACATTCAAAAAAGCCGGGTGAAAGGATCATGTTTTGAATTGCATTTTGTCAGAATCTCTGTACTGATATGTTAGGTTTCATTATCGTATACAGAGCAGCACAGGAGCAAAACCATAGCAGACACTGGTCACTTTTACCACTCAATTTTTTAAAAAGATGATTGTACCTTTAACCACAAAGGTCTCCTTCTCTGAAAAACAAACTGATGCAGTTGTTAAAGTAGGTCAAAACACTGGATTTGGCTGGTTCATGTTTGTAATAAAGGTTTCTCCAATGCTATTTGGCAGCCTCAGTGCATCAGAAGGATCTATGAGCTTGTTTATAGGTCATTGGCTTGTTCTAAGGTTTGGAGACCTGAGTCCTTCATTATTTAAAAGGTTTTTACTAAAAAGGAATTACCTGCAAGGGCCTCCTCTTCTCCCAAACAAGCAGACCCGGTCGTTAGAATAGAGCAGCTTCATGCTAACAATCAGATTTCTCTAAGGCTTTGGGGGCTGCTAGCTGAACCGCTGCTAACCTTACCTCACTAGCTTACCAATTCCTCTATCTGCTAAAACTTGCAGTAAAATAATGCTGATGTGACTCGACTCTGTAAGAAAATAGTTGACAGGAAATATAAAAATAGGGCTGACAGTCAGTAGATTTGGAAGACTTTGTAATTTGTATCTGTCTGATAAAGCATGAGACTCAGAGTGTTTGGGGAGTTTGGTGAAGCACAGAATAATAGTAAATGAAAAAAATGAGTCAAGCATTCATATTAAACAACTGAATTGTATTTGACTCATAAATTCCACAGCTCCAGTGAGCACTCGTTCTACTGGTAGGTGTTGCTTTTCTTGTTTTGATTTCATCTTGTGAAGTAGATGGCAACAGTGATCAAAAGCTATACAAAGAAAGTTGACAGCACCAGATGAGGCACTTAAGTCAGCATTGCATGCACCGTAATATTCCAGTATTGGAATTTTTATGTTGAGGCTGACATTTGTTCCACGACAGTGCAGTTGCACTCAGAGACCTTTGGTAAGCACCAAAGTGCAACAAACCAAATTCTTCCATAATGTTGCTTTAAGAGGAAAGCTCTAAGAACCGAATCGTACCAGAGTGAAATGCACGCCATTGAACCTTCTGTCTAACTTCCTTTATAGATAAAGCAAAATTGTGCACAAACGCTTTTGCCCCTCAAAGAGCTGTACATATCAGTGGAATGGGTTTCTTTGTGCTTCCTCAAAACCCACAAGTATTTGTATTCACAGTCTTCTTATAACTCCAAAAGTTGCTCTTTCTTTTGTCATGGAGAGTTTACATATCACTGAAGTAAGGAAGTGCGGTTGTCCACCGAGTACTGCTGCTGGTCATAAACAGGAAATGTTGTTGCTGCCATTATTGTAGCTGCACAGTTTCAGAGCCTCTAGTTTATCCTCAGGGAGTCACATAGGAATGTCAAATACACAATACATTCACCCTCTGGCTGTTATTTCAGGCCTGAAGGGACAGTTGCTTCTGGAACAAATCCGCAGAAGAAGAATAGAGTCTGTTGCACCAGGAGAAATGAAAAACTGGCTCAGCCTGGAATAGTAAATAAGAGCTTACTCAATGCTGCCGGTTAGTTCAGTTGAAAAGACAATAACTATCCCTGAAGGCCTTCAACCATCAGACTAGTGCTCATGCTGAAGAGAGAAGTTATTAAGAGAGGCAAAGCCTACCTTCGCCTAGTGCTGGGCATTTAATTGAATTTCGATTTCAATTACGATTTTGGCTTTCCAAGATCATGAAAACAAGATAATCAAGATTAAGTGATTACTGTGCCGCATGCTGTGCTGCACTTGTTTAGTCGTGTGGAACATGTTTGAAAGTGTTGTTATTTATTCTCGCTTCAAAAAACATTACCACTACCTGAAAAACAAGGTTAATGTATTTTTAAGTATAATTTTTATTTTTCCCTTAGTTTTTTTCCTGTATTGCTTGTTTTTCAAAGTGTTGAGAATGTTTAAGTGTTTTAGTTTGGGGGCGCAGATGGCATAGCGGTTCGGTCACGCCCCATGTACAGAAGTTATATTCCTCCATGCGGGCGGCCTGGGTTCAAGTCCAGCCTGTGGCTCTTTTCTTGCATGTCATTCCCCACTCTCTCTCTCCCTGTTTTCTGACTCTATCTACTGTCCTATCGAATAAAGGTATATATACCGTATATAAATACATATATATATATTTTTAAAGAGTGTTTAAGTGAGATTAGTGCATGTGATGCAGATGTTTGAAAATCAATAAGTAGTGGTAATCATGTTTATTAATCGTGACCCTCAATCAAAATAATCATGATTATGATATGCCATATTTTTTTTGCCATAATCAAGCATCCTCACCCTAGCAACTAGCTGACCTGCTCCATGGAAACGTATGTTTGTGTAGTTAATCCATGAGGACAAAGCGCTTTGGTCCTGCCCCTGTCCCAGTAGATTTACTACAGGGCAAGGAACAGGATGTGCCCTAATAGTTTAATGCCTGCAGGATTTCTGGCACCATCAGGAGGCATTTCCTTCTTCATGAATCTTTTTATCACTTTCTGCAGCAATTAACACAACACATGTATGCTTAAGATACGCAATGTTTTCATTCCATTAAAATGTTTCAAACGTAAACTGCAGGAAACCATGTCATCAGGTCTGTTAAACCCTCTTATATGGAAAAAAGGACTAAAAGGCATTACAGTGATCTAAATTTCTCAAGTAATTTGAGCACAAGAAACAGAAAATGTGGCTGAAAGATGATAAAACGGGACAGGACTTACTGGTCTGAACAGAAATGGGGTAAAGTAACGAGAGGGAGAGGATGCAGAATGACCCAGACTGTATTAGCATCTTATAAGGCTAATCTCTGACCTCCATTACAGTAGCCTCTGGGAAGCAATGATGCAACTTGAGAGTATCATAATGAAGTTGTTTTTTTTTTTTGCTGGGCCCAAGCATTCTGTACCACTCAGGTTAAAGCTACGGTTGAAAAGTGTCCCTCACATGCTCCTGTCTCAGACAGTCTGGAACTTGTTTGCTCTATATCTAGGTGTTGCCAAAGGCTTGTAAATGAGGTCAACACTGTATTACTGAAAACGATTGTTTCCTATAATCCAGGGTTGCATGAACTGCTTAGCGTCACGGTTCACTTATTTTATGAGGTGTTTGAAAAGATATAAAACAGGACCTATAATGAAACCTAGTTTGAACAAAAAACTTGAATACTTTGAACTTGGGCGATCTCATCTTTTGAAATATTTTTCTACTTTAGTACATTCATGGAAAACATTGACCAGTTCTGCTTTTAATTCCTGTTCCTCTTTTGTCTTATGCTGCTGCTATCATCTGCGGTTTTTCATTTTGTTTGTGTTCCCCTGTTGTCTTTCTGAAAAACTGGTCTATGTGTATTCTGCCAGTAGCGAATGTCAGAGAAGCTTGAACACAAGGTGATGGAAGATATGTTTAAACATCCATCATGGGGAACAAAAATATTTTATTCCAAGAAGTACATGCTTTCCCTTGATGTGTAACCACACTTTTTTAAACAGCAGAGCTCACATGTTCATGCTATACAAAGAAAGGGTTTAAAGAAGATATTTTTTTATCAGCTTAGTTTTGTTCCTGCTGCACGAAAAATCTCAGATCTGAGTCCGTGAACTACTTTGAGCTCTTAGTGCCTTCTATTATTACCTGTATGTAGACCACCTCTAACACCTTTTAGTGAACATGGAATGCCAACAAATTATTTTGTGCCTGTAGACTGCTAAGCTGTATAATCCTGCTGTCCCAATTTTCTCTGTCCAGCCTTGGATAAGCACATAGCAGCCCTGCCAGGCTGACATCCTGTCCCACCTTTTGCTGACCCACTTATAGCCAGGTCTGCTCAGGGCCTCTGCTTCACAATTATCCGTCTCTAAGGCATCTCAGGCAATATTCTATCTATTTAATCCAACGTGAGAGGCTTCTTGTTTGTTACCCATTTCTCTCAAGGTCTTACATCTCAGGCTAGTACTTACACAAGCAAACACTCACCTTTGTGTCAACCTTACCTAAACGGAGAAATTTGGGCATTTCAATAATTTGTTATTAAATATCTATCCTAAAAAAGGTGCTCTGGTATATGTCCTTTTTCCCAATTAATCTGAATGACAGAAACACTCCGAAAGAATGCAAATAACTAATTTATGTTATTCAGATTTATGAATGAAATTTGATCTTTCTTTTCGAGTGATATATTTTCTGTTTTAGCTGTTAATGTATTCTTTCCACATTCGCTTTCCTCAGCATTGCACCTGTCTGTTCTGATTCAGAGAATTTCAATTTACTCTCCAAATGAATCATGTCAGAGCTCTGCCTGCAGTGTGTAATTCACTTACTCGGCGAGATGCTGTTTGCCAAATTCAGTGAAGACTTATGGCCTGCCTTTGGAACGGGGGCTTATCGCCCGGTTTTGCTGCTGGGAACAGCATTGATAAAAAGCTGCACCAACTCCACGTGACTCTTGCAGCCTTTGAGAACATTCTGGAGCAGATTTCATTCACTGATCACCAGGACACTCATTCATCCTCTTTTCCTGCTGCAAGGTCGAGATGCTGCTCCAACAGCTCCCCTCCCCCATTCTGCTAGACAAAGATAAATGTGTGCGCACATACCCTTACACAATGACCCTGTAGTAGTTTACACTGCATATAATGCAGCGTGGCACAGAGTAGTGACTCACATCTATGCGGCAGTTTTGTAACGTCAATAATAATGGGAACAGTATGCTGTGACGCCGTCTGCCTGCTTACTGCTATGTTTGTCAGATAATATGTTATGTCAGGGTCATGTTTGAACTATTTCTTCTTGCTTTCAACTTCAACATTCAATTATTTCATCAACCATGATGACCTTATTAAATGGTTTCTGTAAAGTCGGCAAGCGATTTCAGAGTATCAGATTGTTTCCTGGAAATGTTGAGGTAAAAGCACTAAAACTACTGAAGGAAAAAAGAGAGGGGGCTATATGTTGATCTCTTTTCCATGTGCTCTTTGGAGATGACTGGACTTCCTTATGTGTAAGATGTGTGTATAAGGATACAACTCAACCAGGATAGAGGCAAAGCAATGCACATCTACCCTTCCATCCAAGTATTGTCTTTACTGGCTGCAAAATATCAAGCTAGAACTGGATAAAAAATTATGACAGATAAAAAAGAGCTCGCTATAACCATCCATCTATTAATCCATTATCCTTACCGCTTTTCCCGTTCGAGGTCGATCCCAGCTGTCATTATAATTGGCTATAACCAATTGTTATGTAAAGTCTATGTGCTAAACGCAATATTCCGTCAAACATGTTTGAATCTTCAAAAGATGTCATTGATGTAAGGATGTGTAATTAAACAGGGAAACTCCATAGACTTCCAGGAAGGTTGACAAATGCCAAACATTTCCCTGATAATTGCTGGAAGGTAAAGCTGAAACAAATGGTTAAATGACTGCAGAAGGTTTTTGTATTCATAAGCAAATTCCATTCTCAACTCTGTTCATTGTATCGGCAAAAAAATGTGTTAATGAGCTGACAAGTTCAGTTTACTGAGACAGAGTTTTGTCTTAGTAAAAATGTATTTAGTTCAGCACTCTTGGTTCTTACTGTTGTGGCTTTTTGATAACCAACAGATGGCCATCCTGCTGCTTCCCTTTCCCTTGTGTGCACACGCACGCACGCATGCACGCACGCACACCAAGACATACTTGCATAACCCAGTACTACAACTCAGCATATTACATGGCCCACCAAATATTTAGGTCCTTACCATCATGCAGGGTCAGTGGACTTGGCAGACTGTACCCGGCCTCTCTCAAAGTTGATAGTTGCAGACAGTTCTGCCTTTACAATGTTTAGTGTAGCTGTGAGAACACTGCAAGGAGATAGTGGGTAGTGTGGCATGCAGAGACCAAGGGCTCTATTGTTGCCTCTGTTCAATCAGGAGCTTGTTGTCTCTCCTACCCTACATCAGCCTACACCTACGCTCATATGCCGTCTGACCTGATGGGTGGTGAAGCTTTCTATTTTCCTTTTCCTTTAGTTCCAATGAAAAACTATTCAATCACTCAGCTACATACATTTTCTTTCTTTAGATTTTACAGCAAGTTAAAACATTGCATTACTCCTTTTTAAGTTTTGGAATTCATATTTAAAGCCTTTTTAATGGATTATTTTTTTTTGTACATCAACAAAGTGTAGTGTGTTTAACTGTTTGGCCTACCTGCAAAGAACTGGGACATCAGTGGAGGCTCTTGATACATATCAGGATCTTTTCCCAGGAGTGTTTTCACCTACTTAAGCCCACATGAAAAGCTCGTAAGACCGGTCTTGTTGAAACGTTAAACGAACCAGCTCAGGTCCTGCTATCATTGTTCAGGTCTTTTCTTTCAGTTGTTCCTCAGAGTAAAACAGAAACTCTCGGTGACTCTGCTTTCAGCCATTATGCTCCGAGGTGCTGGAGCAGTCTGCTGGAGGAGCTGAGAGGAGCTGGAAATAGTGATACTGTTAAACGTAAACTTAAGACATACCAATTCAGTCTGGCTTTAATGTAGTGCTTTTACACCTAATGTACCGATACACTGATACTGAAAGAATAGTCCTAAAATCAGAGTTTGCAGATATTTTTAAGCTCTGTCCCATCTTATTTATTTTTCTTAATATATAAATTTTTGAATTGAGTTGCTTGGTAAGTATATTATGAAACTGTCTTCTTAAATAAAAGAAAAGCAAAGAGAATCAATCACAGGCTTATAGGAAAGAATCTGAAGTAACCTGCAAATCCTCATGCATTATGATTTCTCAAGTAAGCATTTTACTACAGGTTTTCTTTTGTTTTCACACTTCCCTTTGCATTTCAGCCAGTCACGAGAAACACTGAATTTTCAAGCTGTTTGCTCAGTAACTTTCCTCCTGCTCTCCCCTTTTCCTCTTCCATGACCTAGTTTGGAATTTATAGCTTCACTCTCTGGAATGAAAACTGGGAGGAATTTTCCTCTCCATATGCCCTTCTCCATACCCACTTCTCTAGAAACCTTTTCACCTCATATTATGTAAACAGTTGTCTCCTTGAGTTTGTGCGTCATGACTATTATTTACAGAAGCAGGATGTGTGACAAAGAGAACCCGTCTCATATTTCTTATTTGGCGGCACAGTAAAGGCAGGAGTGGATGGATCCTATTACCTTCTTTGAAAACAGCATCGAACACTTCACCAAGTCTGTTTGATTGATTATTGACATGCAGACTGTGCCCCTGCCCCAACATAATACAAACATGTGACTGGGCTCATGTGTTCCAACCCTTATAGCATAGTCCCCAACATGTCAGTGTCCAGGACTGCCTCAGGTGCTGGGTGGGAACTCATAATGATTTTTGCCTCTAAACATGGCTAAATGATGTCACAGGCCTAACCACAGCACTGACGCATAGCTGAGTTTGTTTGTATCGCGCCATCATGGATGGTGTGTTTTTGTTATACAACATGTGTTGGGTCTTTTTTAGAGGAAACATTGGAGAGCAGCTTAAGAGGGCCTAAAGATGGACAGCCCTCTGATAATAAACCCTCTAGTTGTTTGTTTGACAGTAAGGCTCATTAATCTGAAAGACACTGAAAGATACTGTTAGATGGACTACTTGTGTACTACATGAGCCCTGTTTCCACCAGGCGGTCCGGTTTGGTTCAGTACAGTTTGGTATTGTTTGATACGTGGGTGTAAGCAAGACGCCGATAGTTGCATCAGCTACTAGCAGCGACTTTATAACAGTGCAACGCAGTGTAGCCCCCCCATTCTATTTAATGTAGAATAAAAAAGGGACAGAGTAAACTAAGGCTGCAGTCATTTTGTAATCAAGTAATCTATCGATTATTCTGGCGCTTATTCGAGTAATTGGATAAGAAATGCTGCATGGTCCTTTTTTCACCGTTTAATCACTTGCTTTATTGGTATTGTGTTGGAAGAGAAAAGTGGAGCGGGCAAATAGCGTGCTCTAATGTCAGTGATTATAACCCCACTCTGTTTAACCGTGTGCGTGAAGGTCACAGACTACAGCAGACTGTGAGATGATGTGACGATCGTTAAGTGTATTTTTATTGTTGATAAATGCAGACACAGTGCACTTAATACTCAGCATAGTTTGTTAACATGTCTGTTGGGTATAAACATTGACCAGCCATGTGGCGGATAGCCCTGTGAAATTTACCTGCCAAACGGAAAATCTACCCGCATTTGGCGCTTGGCGGCAACCATGGCTATGGAGCATAAAAAAACAAAACAAGAAATGTCCAGTATGTCCAGTAAGATATAATATGGGACTATCAACTGCTGCGTCTCTACATTTCAGGTTTTGAAATGCAGTTTGTTTTAGACATCATCTTTATGCCGTCCTTATCAAGCAGGTAAATCTTAAAAATTCCCCTCAGCCAAAATGTTCCTGCTTCCTGCAGGAGAATCCAGCTGACAAAAATAGCGGTGGCTGACCTCTGGGTGGCTGCTGTCTTTATTACACAACCATTTTTATATTCCCCAGAGATGTCACAATGAGGAAGTTCAGAGTGTTCTCCCAGTTCAGAACACTTCCCAGGAGACTTACAGGACAGGACATTTCCTCCTAACCATAGCAGCTTGACCCTCATTTCCATTTCATATTTGTCTTGTCTTGTCATGTTTGTCTTGTCATGCATATGGCAACACAACTAAGAGGTGGATTTTTTTTGTTTTAAGATTTATTTATGGTATTTTGTCTGAAGATAGGACAGTGGATAGAGTAGGAAGTCAGGGATCATGTTTTTAAATCCTACTGCTTTGTGGAAGCAACAAGAGAATGCTCTCCTCCTGCTGTGTTTGTGGCTCTCTGTTTTTGACACGGGAGCTTATTTCTAAGGGGAATGCTGTATAAAGCTCAGTATGGAAGAACATGTACCATCAAGTCGGTTAATGTCTTCTGCGCCTTGCTTTAGTTTCTGCTTTGCTGTTGCATCAGAAGTGTTGCTATGTTACAACATCTTTGCCTTGGGGTGAGGGTGTTTCTTACTGTGCAACAAGTACAACTATGCTGTGGTTTAATATGAAGACATTGTCCTGCCTAGGGTTGGTGGTGGTTGAAGTCAGTTCAATAAGCCTGTATTTATTTTTACAGTAATGCTGTAGATTTGCTGCTTCCACTTTTTAACTGGGATGTCTATTGTACATCACAAAACATTTATTATAGCCAAAAGTGACAAATGTTACAACTCTCAAAATCATCATTTTGATGTCCTAAGTTCAAGCCAGATAATGGCTGAGCTGCCTGCCTGCATGCTTGTTTTATTGCCTGTAGTACACATGCACCAGTCCTGAAATGTTCTATTCTCTACATTTTCTAAAGCATCCTTCCTGAGCTAAATATTTCTTGTTTCCATACCGCTGCTCTTCTCATATTACCTTATATCCTTATGGAACATGTGCTTTGTGCATGCAGTAAGGAATCAACGTAACCTTTTACTATTGTTCTGAATATCTACACTTGTGTTACCCTAGAGAGCACTTACAGTCTCCAGCTAAATTCCAGGAACCATTCCTGAAGGCTTGGTCAGTTAAGATGTGTCCAAACATACCCTGTCGTCATGGAGACTGGAGGACAACGTTGTTGTAGTCTTTGTTTCACATATACAGCTGTTTCAGTCAGAATGGAAACTTTGACAGGATTTGTGTTGTTCTATTATTAACTGTTTCTGTGTGCTGCACTTGGGAAAAGGACAAATGAGTATTTGCTGTTGTTGAGTTAAGTCTGGTGTCTTTTTGGGTTGATGAGTCATCCCTGCCTGGGGCATATAAAACTTAGCAAGATTCTTAAGAAAAAAGTTAGGACGTTTTAAAGAATGTTCTTAAGAAATGACACTGTTCTAAAGACAACAATCAGGAATTACACTTAAAAACGTATTTATTTTCTTACTTATGAACTTCTCAGAAGCAGTAGGGAAGGCTTATATCCATATATAATAGGCCTATGCCTTTTTCTATACATTCGGTGGAACATCATTGACTAAAGGACTGAAATGTTATTTCAATACATTATAATAAGCATGTTTGTCAACATTATTGCTGTAGAAAATATTTGAACATTAGTTAGTTTCTTTGGGTAAAGGCAAATTAGATTGAAATCATCTGTCAAATGTGCTAGCTTATTTTCAGGCGTTTACACCAAAAACAACAGTGGCAAACTAAAATCAACGATAAATGTAAAGACAAACTTAGTAAAACTGAAAAACAGATTCTATTGTCTAAAATGTGTTTAAATGTAAGAATTTAGAGGCTTACCTTTCTACTCTAGCAATTTTGGGACAAGTGTAGTGTGATCTTAAAGTTAAGAAGAAAATTAGGACGAAATTTAACAACTTTGATTTCAAGAATCTTGTTTATTTTCATGTTTTTTTTCTTAGGAAGAAACACAAGAAGAAAGTTAAGAAAATAAATACAAACTTTTTTCAGGAATATGAAATCTTCTTAACTTGAAATCATTACTTAAGAAGTTTCTTTTTCTTAAGATGGTTTTGTGAATCTTCCCAAAGAATGGAAACAGGGGCTGGTATGATGTGAAATGAATAGAGCATCCAGCTTATTTCTGTAGAGCTGCAGCTTTCATTTTCAGCACACATCTGGTAATTGTATGTTATCATCTATAGTAGAGTAGAATTCAAAAGAGGTTTTATTTCAAGTTCAAGCCCTATATCTTTTTGCAATAGTGATGACGTGAGGAAAATAAATAATTGAGAAAACGTTTAACGTTACACACATCCACACTGTTTACCATTAAACTCTAGGTCAATATAGACTTGGATAATTACCTGGATGAATGCCAAATGACCTTATTATTGACTGTGTTTGTGTTATTTCATCTGCATTCAGCTGTGCATAGTGAGTCAGGCCTGCTGCAGAACATTTTTTTTTTTTTGAACTTGTGACTGGAGGAGTGATTTATGGAGTGCCAAAGGAGGCAAACAGGCTAGATCCTGCTAAAGGTTAGTTGATTATCCTGGAGGAACTGTAGTGCCGAGGTTTGTTGACTAACTCCTAATAGAAACTGTCTGGCTAATTTAACACGTTGGTATTTTTCTGGTTGATCAAGGAGTTGATGGATGAGAGACACTCCCTGAAACCGAGCACTTGTTCAGAGAGGGACGTGACAACAAATGCTCTTAATTTCTATTCTTATGTCATTATAAGCACCATGTGAAATACAGGAAGATGATCAGATGGGACCAGACTGATTCTACTGAATATTATGAAATAACAACATTGTAGCCTAGAAACATGTCCCTACATCCGCCTTTTCAAGGAAATTCCTGGTATCATGACTCTCCTGTTTCCTGTTTTTTGTAACACGAAAGCAGTCTGGCCTTTTTTCAGTGGACAGAGGTAACTAAATGTTTTGTTTATTTTTTCATGAAGCAGAACAAGGCTCCTTTGTGGTTTTCTGTCTCATCAAATAAACCCCATGGTTTTGTATACTTATTAAGGTGTTTGTTAAAAAAAAAAGGTGGTGTTTTTGAGCAACCATGCCATTTGTGGTCGAGTTTGCTGTTGACGTACTGTTGTTTGTAATGGGTGAAACTCCTGTTTACAGTCAGTGCTGTTGTGCTGACGGCAGTACAAAGCCTACACCCAGAGTTCCAGAGCATCAGGGCAAAAAAAAAAAAACAGAGCTCAGCATTCAGTCAGTGGACAGTGGGCAGTGAGTCGCCCTGGCAGTGGTATGCCAGGAGCTGCTGAACCCTACTGACTGCCTATTCACACACAAACAAGTTCTACTGCTGATAAACACACGAATCAGTCAGAATCTACTTGTATGTTTGTTTCTAGAAAAACTCAGTTAGGATGGTGGTTAAATTATGAAAAATAGGATAATTTCATATTGATCAATATTGAGATTTATCACAATATATAAAATGATGATGCTGCTGGTTTGTGTCCTAACAACGACAGAAGCCTAGAACACAGGGTTAGTGTTGTTCTTCATGTCTAGTAGCAACCAAATGATCAGCAGATGTTTTCTCATACTCATAATAAACTAACCAGGCAATACAAACTGGTAATTTTACCAAACCGGACAGTTTATGTCAAAAACAGTGTTTCATCAACATACTTAAGGAACTGCGGACGGGGTTGCCTCTTCATAGCTCTGCTTGTTTTGCTCTCAGCTGCCACTCTTCCTATGACTACAGTTCAGCTAATAAATTCATATAACGTTGTCTTTTTCAGATTGTAGCGGCTTGCTTTATCCATACTATTAAAAAATGTTCTTATTGCTGCTCTGTCCTATGCATGAAAAGAGGCTGTTTTGTCTGAAATAGTCCAAAAAATGAAAAATTATTATCATTAACTGCTATATGCAAACTCAACAACCTTTATCAATGGCTGGGGTTCAAATATCAACTGCAACTTTCTTCTAGGCTTTGTTGAACTTTAAGTGATTTCTGTTCTCATGCTTTTCACAGAAGCTCAAAGACATCGTCTTATGCTCTGTAGAACACAGCTCCTTTATTAGCCAGACTCAGCTGACACAACTCAGCCGACCCCAAAAGTCTTATGAGCAGCACTTACTCTCTCAGTTGATCAAACACAGTCTGTCCCTGCACGCGTCTTTCAGGCACACTGTATGATTTCAGTCTAAGTCCCTGTTAGTGAAGTGGCCGTTTTGCAATTAAAAGTATTGCACTTCCGCATATCATAAAAGTCACTACTTCATTTCTTGAAGTCTTTCTTTGCTTTCCTGGTCTCTTTTTGTATCATTATGCATCTCGTTGGTCATTCATTGGTACATAAATGCATCGCTTTGCATCCTGCAGTGTTAAGTTTCAGGATGGAGTTTCATAAGCCGTCCAAAATGAGGAAATATCCTGTTTGTCTCAATGCAGAAAACATTCAGAAGTTTCTCGGACCAGCTCAGTTTTTGGCCTAACCAATGATGTTATCACAATCATCACTCACTTTACTGTGGACTAGACAGTCTAGTCTCTTGTTTTGACTTGCAAGGTTTGTTACCACACCGTTCAGATCCTTGATTGCTTGCGATAAAGACAAGGAAGGAATGGCTGCTGCTGCACGTTATGCTGGCAAAGGCCTGGTTGTGTAACAGCTGGCTGGCCTTTACATAAGTGCTGAGGTTGCCAGTGTTTTGCATACATGAGAACGGATCATTTAGAGACACAGTGGCCCTTATTGTGTTTTGAGGAAATAAAAAAGGCCAGTATTTGAGTCGGGACAATTTTCTGCTGCAGCTCATCTTCAGTGAGGCGTGTGAAAAGATGCAAAGTTGAAAACGTTTTTGTTTTGAATATAATATAACCTGGCACTACAAGACCTTGAGTTACTGTGTGGTGTTTCTAAAGCTTTAACCTTTTCTCATATTCATTGAATGAAAAATGTTTTAGACTCGTGAACACTTTAAGACTCAAATTCTGTGTGTTTTTCAGTCAGTCAAAAATAAGTGTGCCTTGTACGTTAAATGTCTTAACTGTGATGCTCTTCTGAATAAAAAAAGATTGTAATAAGTTGTTTCTTGCTGTTTAGCTACACAGTATATACAACAACTTAATACAAAACAACACTGTATAGTTAATCACTATATTGCTCACTCTTTCAGGCCTATGAGCGTCGCTTTCCCACCTGTCACCTCATCCCCATGTTTGTGGCGAGTGACGTGGTGAATGAGGAGACCAGCGAAGACGGTTCCACCCAAAAGGTCGAGCGTCGCTGTGCCCTGGACGTTGACGCCCCACGCCTGCTCAAAAGGGTATATTGCAATTAAGTTATTACATTTTGTGAGCTTCATACAAAAGTTTGTCAAGTTACAAGTATAATTGTGGTCTCTTGTTTCATGACTTGTTTGGTGTGTGTGTGTGTGTGTGTGTGTGTGTGTGTGTGTGTGTGTTTTGCAGATTGCTGGTGTGGATTATGTCTATTTCATCCAGAAAAACACGCTGAACCGGAAGGAGAGGACACTTCACATCGAGTCCCACAATGAGACCTTCTCCAACAGGGTCATCATCCATGAGACCTGCTGCTATTCGGTCAGTAACAAACACAGCTCTGTGCTGTCAAATGCATGCTGTTGTCCAAAAACAGCTAAATAACAAACGTGTATATTTGTAGTACAACCTGTTGAATTTGAAGAACCACACGTTAATTCTGATAGGCAAATAAGCAAACACACTTGCGTTCTGTAAAGCTGTTGTTCAATTGCTGACGGGCAAGCCGCCACCAGCACAGCTATGTGAATGTTTGCTCCTCCTCTAATCCCTGCTTCCCTGCAGAGAAAGCCATGTTAAGACTAGCACTTAGCATTTAGCTAGCTATTTCAGCCCATCTCTCTCTGTGAATTACTTTTTTTCAAACACTGATCTGAAGACAGCATGCCTTCCCTATCGTACTTTCCTTTTTTTCTGTGTGCTGCATGCTTAACTCTAACTTCAGATCTGCATGAATGGTCGTGCTTTGAGTTAATGAGGTCAAGCACATTGTATTAGCCTCTAACCAACTAGAGTGCTAATATTAGGTCTGAGGCTGCATAGAGGCTCTTACTGCGTGGTTAAGCATACTGGCCTAACAGTGACTGGGATGGACAGCTCAATTAGATGGGGCTAATGGACTGACTAAAGCTGAAATATTTTGTGATTTTAAGAGGAATGAAGCTTCCAGCACAGTGATATCAAAAAGCATTAAAATCAACATGTATTGCCATGAAAGATACTAGGAATCAAAAATCAATTTAAACAACTTAAAACAAGGAATTACGTGCTCAATTCTTTAAATTGAAGTAACAAGAGTATCCTTATCCTTAGTATTCTTCTAAACTGTTTGTCTTTGACAGAGTACAGGTTCTGGCTGCAAAGATAACTTCACAATAACCAAGACCCATGTCCTGTCATCGAGTTACAGTACTAATTAACATACAGTAGTGACAGCCGCTGTTGTTATTCTTCTAACTGATAAAAGTGACAATCAGTGCTGAAACGGAGAAGCTGGTACCCAGTGTGCAATGCTCTCTGCGAAGAAGAGAGGACAGATAACACATGCTGTTTGAGTAAGTCTATGTATTTTTCTAAAACGATGACAAAAAAACAAAAACAGAAGAATGTCAAAATAGTAAAAAAAAACAAAAAACACACACTATAGGGAAATGCTTGCTATGCAGCTGGTTATATAAAGAGCAACGCTGCAACATTGCAACTTGCTGAGTCAAACAAAAAAAACATCTGAGTTCTGCAAAGAAAGAAGCAACCTTTCATTATAAAATAAGAATACATGATCCTTTAATGATCCTCAGAGGGGAAAGGCGGGTGTTACAGCAACACAAAAAGAAAGACAAATACAAAATAAGCAAGCATAAATACCAATAAGAATAAATATATTAATATTAGAAGTAAGCTAGCAATCCATGAACATGCACCTGGACTCTGATCCTGAGGTATGGCTTAGCACATCCCTATAAAATGTATCTGGTGGAGATAAAATTAAAACTACATTTCAGTTATTTTTCTGTAAAGGTTCCTGTAACAGTGATAGCATCAAGTGAAAGATAGATGGAAAATACTTTTTCTTCTGTTCTTCTCCAGTTTAGTTCTAATTGAACATCACCTCTTGAAACCTTTTCACGTCACATCAGAGACATGTGTGTTCGTTTGCCGCCCTAAACCTCCAAACTGTCACATTTCAATAGCTGGCTAGTTTTATATAGACAGACTGACACACTCCCACTCACAGTGGGAAAATTGCTTTTCTGTGTGCGTCACCATCAAGTGAAGCTTAGTGTTTAGTAACCATAGTAACCTGTGTGTCCAGTATAAATTACAGTACATGCTTGTGATTTTTGTTATAGGTCCACCCAGAAAATGAGGATTGGACGTGTTTTGAGCAGACTGCCAGCCTGGACATCAAGTCTTTCTTTGGCTTCGAGAGCACGGTGGAGAAGATTGCCATGAAGCAGTATGCAAGCAGTATCAAAAAGGTGTGTGTGTGTGTATGTGTTGGTACACCTAATAATTACACACACGGGTGGCCTTTGTATTTTCATTGTTTGCACAAAATCACAGGTTCACAAAGGAAGGACTGTTCCCTTATGCGTGTTGTATTTATTATGCCCAACTGACATGAGTCTGTTTGAGCAGGTTTGTGAACCATGATTCAGCTGGGCTGGATTTGCATAAATACGATTATATAATCTCTTTGAGTGGACAGGTGTATTTCACTGTGGACTCAGTGAGTCATCAGCTTTCATTTCTGGTAAATGTGGGAAATGTTTAATATATTCTTTTTGGTTTCTCTCTCCATTTCCATTGCCAGACACTTCGGTTGTCAAAGTTAAAAAAGATCAGATCTGAAACTGTTCTGCATGTGCTTAATTACTATTGAACATTCAGTATCAGAATCAGAACTACTTAATCAATCCCCAGAGGTGATTCAGTATTATAAGTATTGTTTATTTCTGCCTCTTTTACTACTTTTTCCATTTGAATGACTTTTGTTTATTTTACCTGTGTTTCTCAGGGAAAAGAAATCATAGAGTTCTACCTAAAGGAGTTGGAGGATGAAGGGATCACTGAAGTGCCGCGCTGGACTCCCTCCTCCCATCCCCTGCCTCTCCCCAGGCCAACCAGCCTCTCCACCAGCCCAACGTTTCTCCCCAAACTTGCAGTCACACCCTCTGTTTCTATCCCGCTGCCCATCGACACCATGGACAGCACCTCTCCGGATGCTAAGCAGGACAGCAGTGTGCCTCAGACAGACAGCCTAACAGACAACCTGGCTGGTACACCTGAAGGTCTGTTCCTACACATGATTAAACATGTATCAACTCTGGTGCTACTAGTTAGTATTACAGCAGAACAGTAATTAAAGAAAGCTGTCATCATTTAGTTTTAATGGGAAGCATAA
Organism: Labrus mixtus; assembly: GCF_963584025.1. Taxonomy (NCBI): domain Eukaryota; kingdom Metazoa; phylum Chordata; class Actinopteri; order Labriformes; family Labridae; genus Labrus; species Labrus mixtus. Next base: position 3,665,919 of record NC_083613.1, read on the forward strand.
TTAATCTTCCCTGTTTTACTATGTTAAACAAATTATTCATGTTTTTATGATTGCAGATAAACTGGATGCAGACTATATCAAACGTTACTTAGGCGACCTGACCCCCCTGCAGGAAAGCTGTCTGATCAGACTTCGCAAATGGTTGCAAGAGACACACAAGGGAAAGGTAAGATTCTGTTTTTCAGGATTTTTTAAAGAATACTTTTTAACGGAATACAATTATTGAAGTTGTTTCCAATTCTAAAAATAAATATTTATAAGTATAAGTATATATATAAGTATCAGGGATATCTGTAGAGGTTTAGCTGTAGTAAGTTTCTTTTCTATCTTTAACATGTTATAAGATACTGATAACAATGGTTCATTTAAATCAGCCAGTTACTAGAGATATTGAGAATGTTCTAGTTTAATGTATTTGTTCACAAAGAAAGCACACCTAAACATTCTCTCCCCTCACACGCTCCAGATCCCGAAGGACGAGCACATACTGCGTTTCTTGCGCGCCAGAGACTTCAACATGGAAAAAGGGAGGGAGATTCTCTGCCAGTCACTGACCTGGAGGAAGCAACACCAGGTGGACTACCTGCTAGAGACATGGAGCTCACCACAAGTCCTCCAGGACTTCTACACAGGAGGCTGGCACCACCATGACAGAGGTAGGCAGTGTGTGTGTGTGTGTGTGCGCATATAGAAATTCTGTTATTTTTTTAAACCTGAGCCCCATTTTACCCTTTTGGTCCAAATGAATCATTGATACAATACACATTGTTATTCCTGTGCTGTCAGCCACAAGGAGAGATTTAATGGTGGCCATGTAAATAAATGCAAATGTGCCAGATCGTCAAGGGAGAAGCTTGTAGAGCTTGTAGATTTGTCAAGCAAAGTTTCATTTTCAATAAGAAACTTTTGCTCTCTGCTAAGTCGCTTTAGTGGAGGTGCTGTTCTACTACTGCCTTAAAGACATAGTTACTTTGGTGTTTTGCAAATGTAAGCTGTGATCCAGCAAAACAATAGCTTCTGTTAACTCCAATGTAAAATGACAAATTGTTAGTTTCTAGATTTGGAGATGACAAAAAAGGGAAAAACATATGACTGTTCTTAAACAATTAAACATTTCAAAACGCAAAAAAAAAATCTGCTGTGCACACGCCCAACACCCAAGCACACATTTATGTTCTGTGTTGGCTGTTTTTTTTTTTAGCTGGCTTGACCTCCTCCATAAGTTGTGGAAGATTTCAGCTCTCCAGTTTCTTACAGACTCAAGTTACACACAGAGACACACACCATGTGTCATTCAGGACCCAGAGTCTTCAGCCATGCCATTGAAAAAAAATATGAAACTAAGTAGTCAGCACTACTTGGTTACCCAACTGAAACAGACACACACACTCTCACACACATAGTGACATTCTTCGTTCCTTGTCGAGAGCATAATGACTGTTGACATGATCAATCAAATATAAATGACTTTTTATGTTCCCATGTCACTGAAGAGGTTTGTCACCATATGAATTTCAATAGGTGAAAAACTCAAAAGCAATCGTCTGGTTACACAATCACTTCACTCTTCCACCACGGATAAAAAGACAAACTATTCTAATCTTTGCATGTAACATGAAGCCTTATTGTATGTAAATAGAGATAAATTGTGTAAATATGTGTTTTCCTTCCCCAGATGGTCGTCCTTTGTACATCCTGAGGTTGGGTCAGATGGACACCAAAGGACTGGTCCGGGCTCTCGGAGAGGAGTCTCTGCTCAGACATGTGGGTAACACGAGTTGAAGCCCACTTCAGGCTTTGCATGTTGAGAGGGTGATATGTTTACAGGTCAAGCAGTTGGTTGGATTACAGTCTTGTGAATTTATTTATACTGGCATGCCCTGACAAGTGCATTAAGACCAGGAAGTATACAGTTCAGTACATTTATAAATAGCCAGCTTGTGTATAACGTTGCCCTTAAAGTAAGCCGCTCTAGTGCAAGAGCCAAATGCTTCAAATGTAAGATCGCTTTGGACCAATGAATTCATGTTGTGTCATTTTAGGTGCTGTCTATCAACGAGGAGGGTCTGAGACGTTGTGAAGAGAACACCAAGGTGTTTGGCCGACCTATCAGGTATACCTTCTGTACTAATCACTTTAGAGCTGAAAAATGAACTATTGCAGATTAAGTGGATCAGCAGAAATAATCAACATCAATTTGGCTCATCAGCCAGCGGCACACCTCCAACCCTTTCACACGAAGAAGTTTAGCACAAGTGGCGGACAAAATTGTACTTTCCTATGGCCTGCATTGTTGTGTTAGCACGCTAATGTTAGCACACTTTGGTTAGCACGCTTTGGTTAGCTCATAACTTCATATTGCATATGAATTGACACGGAAATGACCGTGATCTAAAGACACTTACATGACATCCAAATAAGCAGTGAGTAGGCTATGTTATTATTCTTTTCTCTAGTCCTTAACTAAAACAGCTTTATACACGAGGCCGTCCCGTTCATGTAAACATGATGTAAACACGGCTCTGATAACAATACAGCTGGCGAGACTCGCGCTTCTCACTTGTTTTAGACAGTCATGACTCAGAGAGGATATACTTGATTTCTGCTGTATTTATCAGTGAAATGTCGCACATTCTTCCTTTTAATCTGGAAATGTTAATTAAAAAATCTCATAATGATAACTCACTTGCTTTTATCAGCAAATTGGTAGCATGACATTTAAATGTGGTAAAACAAACGCGAGAGCTGAACAATTGTTTTAACAAACAAGTTTCATTTTGTGATCGTTAAAGCTAGCATGTGGGATTCCAAAGGAAAAAATCCTCTAGGCTTGTCTCTATGTGCACTCATTCATATGTAGAGAGAGAGATAGTATTTGTCATCTGTCAGCCCTCAAACTGGAGGAGCTGTCTTGGATAAGAACCATGCAGGAAGGCATGTGAACTATGAATGGCCGTGACGTCATAACTCTCGAGCCAGGGCAGATAGAGGGAAAAGGGAGGAAGTAGAAGGAGGCAGCGAGGGAGGAGGGATGCTCCAGAATTAGCAAGAAATGCCTTCACAACTTAAGCCTCACTTCAGGGTGACAGGTGCTAAGTGGTTGCAGTGAGGCTGTTGAGCAATTGTGTGTGAGCAATGCGTTTCTGGCGTGCGTTTTATCAACGCTCTAATCCTCGCTCTGTCTCTTCTGTAGCTGTTGGACGTGTCTGGTGGATCTGGAGGGGCTGAACATGCGTCACCTGTGGCGACCTGGAGTCAAAGCACTGCTGAGGATCATCGAGGTTGTGGAAGCCAACTACCCAGAGACTCTGGGACGGCTTCTCATCCTGAGAGCTCCCAGAGTGTTTCCTGTCCTATGGACTCTGGTGAGAGCTAGCAGCTAGGGCAATCTGCCATAGTGTCGAAGCTATTTCAAGTCTTTGGTCCGTCCACTCTTTAATATTTGAGACAATAACGTATCGAAGCACACCATAACAGTACTATAACCTTATAAATAGGGCTGCTCATGTCTAAAGATTTCCTACTTCACTCATCTTTTCATTGTGTTGTCATACATTTTATTATCGATATTTACATTTTTTTCAGGGGCATCAGAAAAATTGGCTTGAGTAGCAATGCTGAAAATTTTATCAATAACATTAATTAACACTACGCTACATTACAGAGAATACAACACCTTAATATTTAGCCCTTTCTGCCTCACCTCAGGGTATCAGGTGCTAAGTAAACAGACAGCAAGAAGATCCTTTTAATTGTTTGATGCCTGTGGAGCTACTTTTTTACTTGAACCTGAGCTTCCCCTGATTCTACCAACTACTGTCACTTCAATGTCTCTGTTGACAAATGAAAGCTTTACATACTTTTAACTGGATTTAATTAAACATAAAACACACATTCTGCTTTGTTTTTTCAACATAACAGCACACACACACACACACACACACACAGTTTTGCTGCTGCAGAGTTAAGATACAATGAATTTGTGTGACCATGACCATATCAATGTCTGCCTCTAGGTGAGTCCGTTCATTGATGAAAACACACGCAAGAAGTTCCTCATCTATGCAGGCAACGACTATCAGGGCCCTGGAGGGCTGGTGGATTATATAGACAAGGAGATCATCCCTGACTTCCTCGGAGGAGAGTGCATGGTAAGTGTCTAATGAAGACTTAAACTCTTACATAATCTCTTGAGGTTATGAATACACTTGAAGGTTTTCTTTTACTGTCGTCATTCTATACATGCTCGTTTGTTTCCTTTGCGTTCATGTGCATGATTTCTTTTTGCAGTGTGAGGTACCAGAAGGAGGCCTGGTTCCTAAGTCGATGTATCGCACAGCCGAGGAGCTTGAGAATGAAGATGTTCGCCTGTGGACTGAGACCATCTATCAGAGTGCGAGCGTCTTCAAGGGAGCTCCGCATGAGGTGAGACTTGATTTAGAGCCCGCAAAGTGAGGAGAAAAGCTGTATTGCTTGTGGTGTTTTAAATGAATATCTAGGGCCCGACAACAGAGAGCTGCATGTTGGTCTGTGAGGAAAGTTTTATTTCATGTTCTGCCATCTAGTGGAGGCATGTAGTAGATCACCTCTGTGTGCTCCTTTTGAATTCTGATGCGGAACAAATGTGTCGTGGCTATGAGCAGAATCTGTGCGCAGTGACATGCAGTTAATCCCGTTGCATCATTTCTACCACAGGGAGATGCATCATCATTATGCATAATCACCCCTCTGGAATGGTTTTGATTTCATTTTAATGAGCTCTAAAACAGACGGTCAGGTTTTTCTCTCACGGCCGTCGCTGAAATATTGAGTAATGTAAGAAGTTGTCCCAAGTGTAAAGATAAAGATTTTAAAATGATGATGAAATGTTTGTCAGTACTTTTGAGTCCAGTGTAAATTCACATCTTCTCACATCTCTACTTCCTCCTCTCCTCCACAACCAGCTTCTGATTGAGATCATTGACGCCTCCTCAGTCATCACCTGGGACTTTGACATGTGCAAAGGCGATGTGGTTTTCAACATCTACCACTCTAAGCGGGCTCCTCAGCTTCCACGCAAAGACCCCACGGGAACCCACGGCATCACATCCCCGGGAGGCAACAACGTGCAGCTCATCGACAAGTCCTGGACACTGGGACAGGATTACAGCATGGTGGAGTCTCCGCTCACCTGCAAGGAGGGCGAGAGCGTGCAGGTGAGGTTCTTGACCTTGAATTCACAGTTAAGAAATGCTTTTTGATTATGAGACAGGAATGCCTATTATATGTCACTGTTGAAATATGCTGGAAGGGGCAATGCTATGATTGATATGATTTATTGGTTGAATAATTGATGTTGGTCTGGTGAATCTGTCCTCTCCTCAGGGCTCCCACATCACCAGGTGGCCAGGTTTCTACATTCTTCAGTGGAAATTCCACAACATGCCAGCCTGCTCAGCCACCAACCTGCCGCGAGTGGACGACGTGCTGGCCACCCTGCAGGTCTCCTCGCACAAGTGCAAAGTCATGTACTACACCGAGGTGTTGGGCTCTGAGGACTTCAGGTCAGTAACTCATCAAGGACATAAAAAGAAAACATACATTGTATTGATTTTACATATGACCTTTTGTATGTGTTCATATTTTGCTGTTTTGATGTCATGTTACCATGATGTTTGGACAGATTTAATTTGAAACATTACTCCTACATGACTGCTCATTTTTCACTCCTGCTTTCTCTCAGTTTGGCCACTCTTTGGCCTAGATCGTAGCACCATGTATGACACTTGGTATTTAGATAATTTATGTCTGTTATGTCGCTAAATTACCTTATTTAAAGCCTTGAGTGCATCATGAGTTGTTTAGTTGTTTAGAGATATTCTAATAAGGATGCCACCCTCCTTTAAAGACCTCTGTAATTCAGCTTTTCTGTCCAATCGGCTCCTGTTCTATTGCTCACGATCCCCTCTATCTCCTCCTCCTGCTCTGTCTTCTTCCTGTGAAGAACGGCTTGCTATGATGTGCAGAGTTTGTAAGTGGCTCAGTTTTTGCCCCTTTTTGTTAGCACTAGCTCATTTTCATTTTCTGCAACAGCACCCTCTATGGCAGTCATGCTTCTAGTGCAGGGAAGAGATGTTTCTGCATCTGTTCTTGCTTATGGCTTAGAGTTGGCTAACAGGAAGATGTTGTTCTGATCACCATGAGGAAAGAATGATTGCACTGAGCCTGCTGTCTAACTGTACACTTGCTGGCTTCAGTCACCCTGCTTGCATGATTAACAACATTAGAAATCTTAGAACGGGTCAATGGGTCAGCACTCAGTCACTGTTTGTCAGGGGGAGCACATGCACAACATACACCAACAGGTGTAACATACTAAGAGATTTTGTCTGGCATTTGTGTTTATTTTTTTCTGTCATTCATTTGTATTACCAACTAACTGAATCTCACTTTGCCTCTGCATACTGTATACCGAGTCATTCCAACAGATTTGAGGTCATCAGTTTTAACTCATTCTAGCAGTATTTATGATCATTAATGCGAGTGGTTGACATATGATTGAAATCTTGATGTTTCCAAACATTTAACTGAACTAAGATGGAACTGAGGAAACCCCTTTTTGCCACAAAATGCACCTGCTCAGCAATATATAAACACATACCTAGCAATCATAATAGAAAAACGAGAGGGAGAGAGAGGGAGGGAGAGAGAGATGGTATTAGTGCAATACATTTTCAAATGTAGTAGACTAATTAATTTACCATTCAACCAAAAAAAAAGTAAAATAGGATAGTTGTGAGCTGCAGCTCTAAATACAAGTTTTACAAACCAGTCCATTTGATTCCTTAAATGCCCGAAAATGAAAAAGTTTAGGGATATTAAATTATTATGATCGGTGCACACACATAGAGTCAAGATTGCCAGAATATGTATATTGTTCTTTTTTTGTGGTTTAAAGTTTTTTACATGTCAGGTCTTTGTTGAGCCTACCTTTGTAGAACCAGGTACCAAAATAAAGGTCTACTTTGTAACATGTTTAACATCATTAAACAGCTGTTTGAAGCTGATTAGTCCAATCACACTGTTTGAAGAAAAACTGTTCTGTTGAATAACATTTAGAAGTGATTTCCCACATAATGCATTCTTGAAAGCTCAAAATTGTTTCATTATAAAAAGACTAATATTTGAATGCAGACATGCAATTCAGGGAGTACTTGAATCATTAGAACACATCAAGACCCTTGTTTCAAATCCATGTAAAAAAGATCAAACCTAATAGAAAGTACTTCATGCTTTGCCACAGGCTGCCAAACCTTTAAACAAGCAAAGACTCTTTTTTTTTTTTTTGGTTTTGCATGTGAGACAGAGGATGTGCTCTGCCTTCAACAAAACACCCTGAACTAACTAGAAATCTTTTCCCCTAACTAAAACAAGAAAATAATTTATAATTCTGTGAATCATTTTGTTACCTAAAGCATTGTTGGTTTTTGCAGCCTGTGGCAGGGCGGGTAGCATTGTGTGTCACACAGAGTGAATCAACCTCCCAGCTGTAGCTCTGATCTGGCTGCATGGTTCTGCATCCTAAGCACGAGTAGTGCACGCAGAATGCATCCAGTTAGTCACTGGCAGACTGTGGTTGCTCTGTTTTAGGATAGTGAATCATTTGAAATGAAGTGCAGAATGTTGAATTTGTGAGTGCTGACATGTTCTGTGGATCTCTGTCTCTGACCTCAGGGGTTCCATGACCAGCCTGGAATCCAGCCACAGCGGCTTTTCTCAGCTCAGCGCTGCCACCACCTCCTCCAGCCAATCGCAGTCCAGCTCTATGATCTCCAGGTAGAAACAGGAAGTTGAGAACTTCAGTCTCTACATCCCCCTCCCAAACCCCCTACCCCCCGTCAGCCCTTAAAATCAACACCGAAGCCAACTCTCCTTCTTCCCTTCCTCATCATCGTCTTTGGACTCTGTTCCTTTTTGCACAGACAGTCTTTATGGAACTGAAGCATGCTTGCACAAACAGAAGACAAAGAATAAATCTGAGGCAAAAAAACAAATGAGACTGTGTGTACAGTTTTAAGGGCTGATTTTTTGCACAAAGGTCATATATTTTTTGTGCCTGGCATCTCTGCCGGGCAGCATTTTGAATTTAGTAGAATGTTTGCTTACGTCATGTCCTGTACAGGGTGGAAAAGTTAACGGTCAGGAGGTGAATTGCGGTGCTTCTGTGGCACTGGAAGCAGAAAGAAGCAATATCCTCACCCTAGAACCTACAGGACCAGATAAAGACACTGGAGGCGCTGTTACAAATATGCATTAACATGTACACCTGCTTTTACAGTACTGAGACAACTTATACCTTGTTCATGGATGAAAACTGGACGTGCTGTTACATACAAACATACCAGAGGGGTTTGTTCAGTCTGGTGACTTGTTTAAAGTGTGTGTGGGTGGGTGAACTCTTAACCTATGTAGAATAACACCTGCATCTATTTACTTCTTCATGGAGTTAGGGAGCAGGTGGAGTTTACGAAATAATGGCAATGCAGATGCTGTAAAAATAACATTCATAATCAGTTATTTTTCTGCAGCTGAGAGAGTTGTATGACTTTCTTTTTGTTGCTCACTTGGCAAACCCCCTTTCATACATCTCACAAGGGCTTTTTTTTCATATCATGAAATCATCTGAACATTTGACTTGGGTCTGACTCTTAGTGAAGCAATCTGCCTGAAGCAATAACATGAGTTTGATTTTTTTTTTTTCAATGTGTAAAATATTTCTATTTATCATGAAACATGTGTGTGGAGGATCATGGGTGCTGATTGCAGATGAACTTTAAAGATGTGTACAGACAGAAAGGCAAACTGAGCCAGTAAACTGCTAAACTTTGTGGCAACAACTTGATCACTTTTTTGTCCAGGTTTTCATTGTGTCAGGAGAGGAACAAAAAAAAAAAAAAACTAGCCAGCTTTTCTCCTGGACATGTTTATTTTCCTCGGAATGACCACAGTTAGCCAGCTCTCTGTGCAGCGTCTGCATTATTAAAGGAACTCGACACAAAATCAAGTCGAGAGGGACATGCCTTGTCACTGATTTGTGAATGTGCTACTGATCGGCTAGTGCTCCCCAACCATTGAAACTCCTTACATTTGAAGGTTTGGGATGTTATTGAGAAGGACTGCCATCATTCTCTACTCTTTTTTTTTTCAGTGTGAATTAGAGTTGTGTGCGTTAGAGATGAATGTTACCTTCAGCTTATCATTTAAAGTTGCACCAGTAGACCACATATTGATACTGTACATGTACTAGTGTTGGTTGGAGTTTGTTACTGATTTTTATTTTCCTTTTTGTTTTGGAGATGAGTACTTGACAGGAGGCTGCAGTGTGGTGTTACTGCATGCTCATTTGGTGATTGGGTTCACTGATATAAAGTTTAAGATTTAGCCATTTTAAGAGTCATGTGTCAATAAATACCATTTTAGCCTTTGTAAGCATCACTTAGACGAGTTCCTGCTTTATTCAGGGTCATCACTGTAATAGATGAGCAATTGTAAGCTGAGTGAACAGTTCTATTTGCAACACAAACATGCTTTTTCCTGAATCGGTTTATTCAGTTGATGACTTAACTAAGATCTCACTCCCTGTAAAGGAGAAGAAATCTCAGCCGTTGCTGATGCTGTTACCGTGGTTATGGAGTGGAGCTGACAATACAAAAATAACGGATAAGGAGAGGTTTTTCTCTTGAATCATGCTTCTGAAAATACTGTCCCTGCCGATTGTTTTTGATACATATTAATGAAAGGTCAAAGGTCAACTTGTGGTAACGATGTCATTAACTGCAATAATATGAAATGCTTTACTGAGGGAAAAGGACCTCTTCATATTGTGGGCTATGAAGTGTGTATGTTGGTGTAAAAGGGTGAATGTTGGAAACAGTGGGATAAAAGATCAGCCTGTAAAAAATAAATAAATGGTGTAAACACTCCCTTTGCCCCGATCAGCAGGTGTGCTTCTCTACGCTCTCTTCTAAAGCATGTGTAGAAACAGCACGACTAACTTAACTTCACCTGCTTAGTAGTAGACTTAGTTTCCATTTTTCAATAGTTTGACTGATGATGATAACAACTGAAACAAATATCAGTTCCAGACTGAACTACTCTATACTTCCCTTGTGTCTCTCTCTGTCTCTCTCTCTCTCTCTCCTCTTTGTCATTTCTACACTCTAGTTTGCTGTTTTGCTTTGAAACATGTTTTCACTGCGTATATCATAGGAAGCAGAGTGGGACTTGATTGAAGCCATAGGAGAAAAGAAGTTTCAGTGATATTGTTTGGTAGGCTTACATTAAGTGATACAAACACCACACACCTCCCTTATTCTACTGTCTCTCCTGCCTCTCTGACTTTAGCTCTTACAGTTGTGTCCATTTTTCATCAAGATCTCATTGACAAATGAGGGCTATAACTATTTGTCTTGAGTGTTCAACATATTTGTCTTTTTCTCCTTTTGCAGAAATCATTGCATATCTTCACTTTACCTTGATGTGATGAATTGTGTAACAATGTCATGTTTGGACTAATAAGAATATTGCGCCTTTACATCTTTTTTTTTTGAAAACATTAAACTTGAATTATGAGAAAATACAAACGTGTCTCACAGTCATTTTATGTGTTTGAAAGTTTTGCCTGTGATGAATATTGCTTTAACTTGGTACTAAGTCAAAGTGCATCTTGTACCAAACTTGGAAAACAAATTCTTAAAAGAACAAAAGATTTTCATGGTCCACATATTCTCAAATTGAGACAGCAGAAATAAGTATGACTGTGTAGACTTACAATTAGCGGCTGTGGCTCAGTTGGTAGAGTCCGTCGAGTCCGTGCAGCAACATGTCCGCTGTGTCCTTGGGCAAGACACTTAACCCTGAACTGCTCCCGCTGCTTTGTCGACGGCGTATGAGTGTTTATGACTGGAATTAGGTATTCTGATGGTCTCATGGTAACCTCTGCCATCAGGGTGTGAATGTGTAGGTGTAAAAGCGCTTTGAGTAGTCAGAAAAATAGAAAAGCACTATACATGTACAAGCTCAAGTCCATTTACAATCATACATTTTTAAAGAATTGCTAAATTATGCCATAAAACGTTTTGTTTTCTGCATGCCTCAATTTCTAAAATTATATTATGAAAACCTAATCTGCCCCACTGAGCTAAAATTTATCTTCAAAATTAACTTGTCTTTTCCTCTCTGTATCTATCAGTTCTTCCGATTCATATCCGTCACAATCATTTTCTAGAATGTAAATCTAAAAAGAAAAAAAAAACATCTAAAAACATTGTGAGATCACACAAAGACATAAAACCATTAATCTGATCTGAAATAATATCAGATGAGCAGGCTACTGGTCCAGCATTTTGGATTTTGTATAGAATATATATATTTTTACAATGGTCATTCTCTGCTTCTAATAATAACATTATTTTCATTTACATGCACATGTAGTTGAGTGCTAGAAATTGATTTAATGGGGGCACGCCTCATGTATGGAGGCTGTAGTCCTCCAAGCGGGCGGCCCAGGTTTGAATCGAGCCTGTGGCTCCTTTCCTGCATGTCATTCCCTACTCTCTCCCCCTGATTTCCGACAATATCCACTGTATCTCCATTAAAGGCAGAAAAAGCCCAAAAATAAATCTTTAAAAAGAAAAACTGAAAAAATGTAATGGATTTAATGACCTCAATATTACTTTGCCAACAGGGGGAACTTGTGTAATATGGACATTCATTTGGTCAGACATTCTGTTATTCTACTGATATGAGGCAATATTAAATCAGTTTCAATTCAAAGACACATGTATCTGTATAAAGGTGTAAGAAACCATTTTGCCAGAGTATTAATTACAAAGTTGTAAGACATGCACCTCACAATATAATTCCAAATAAAAACATAACATAAAAATATGATATACAACTACTGAAAATATAAATGAATGTTAGACTTTACACACATCAAATACACAAATTATATGAAAAATATAAATAATCTTTCTATATAATGTATTGATTTAATACCATGTACTATAACACACCATATTATATCATGTGAAGAAGATGTACAAAACAATGTGACAAATAAATATAATTACAAAATTTATGTAAATAGTGAAACAACAATAGTTCGAATAATTGTAAAAAAAAAAATACATTTTTATGTGTTTTACACTTTGATCCACTAGATGGCAGAATTTACCTGCGTATGAAACTCATACGCACGCCAGAACGCCACAAACTCCGCCCTTATAGTGACGTCAGAACACGGAAGCAAAACAAACACGTTTATTCATCCATGGCATACGCTCTGTGTTCCTGGGACCGCAGAGGTTGATTTGTCGTATTAAAAGAAGTTCAACGAGCCTTTACAAATGTGCGCTGCTCCTGCAGAAGAGCTGGTGAAGCAGTGGGAGAGGTCAGAGCCACATTCATGTGAATATACTTTAAACAATCCACCACTTTGATACCTATGGAAGTTGTACAAGTAGGCTGCAGCGGTGTTACTTGTTATCAATCGCTTGGTATGATAGGATTGGTAATAAAAGAAAGAAGAAGGCCTACAGCGCTACGTAATAACCCCCTTTTTCCTTCGTCATGTATTCATAAGATATGACCACTTTAAGGTCGATCTCTGTATCTGTGTTGTTGAAACTATCTGCCTTCAGCTCATGATTTATGAGTTAGTTATGACAAGGCCAGTAAGGAAATCATGATTCAGCATGATTTCATTCAGTTCACAGATCGTGTCATTCCAGACAAAAAAGTATTTTTTTTTCTCTTCAATACCACATTCAAACTGAGGTGCAAAAATAGCTGGTCTCAAAAAAAAAATATAACGATTTGTCTGTGTCAATCAATACATGTCAGACTGAGGAAACCTGCCAAAACTGAAACTATTATTTATACAAAAACACAAAACATTCTCTCTGCTTCAACTCCAATGTTTAGGGTTGTTGGTTGAACAAAACAAAGACTCATATAATGCTACCTTCCTGTCTTTAAAAGTCGTCAAATGCATGATGACGACACAAACCGTTGCAGTCATACAATGAATTGCCTTATAATATGTGGAATATTTTTGAGAACACATCCAGTGTGTAGTTTGACATTAGGCCTTGTCAGACCACCACTGTAAGTATCCTGGTCAGATTCACTGATTTTCACTTGAGCAATATGTGTTCTTTTAGAGTGTAAACTTAAGAATACAATCAAACCTGTGCAGTAGTTGTAAATCATTAAACAGAAAAAGATTTAGTCCATTTTTGAAACAAGTAAAAGACCATAGAGGTTAATGCAGTTGCAGAAGTTGTTTCAGGATTTAATGTTTGTGTTTAGGTGTCAGTCCTTTGTTCCAGTGATTGCTCTCTAGACTCCAGTGTGTTCTCTGTGCAGTGAGCAGGCTCGTCTCAGGCAGCAGGTGGTGGAGGAGGATACCGAGGACTGGCAGAGGAGTCCAGACTTCTCCGGACTGGAGCGCATCGGAGGAGTCGACCTCTCCTTCATCAAAGGGGACGATGTCAACGCCTGTGCTCAGCTGGTGGTGCTCAGCTACCCTGACCTGGAGGTGAGCTCTTCCTTCTCAACACCCAGTAGTTACACAGAGACAAAGAAATCCCTACGCTTTGTCGCCCTCTGGTGGTTGAGCAGTACATAACAACTTGTATAACAGAAGAGTTCTTTTTGTGTGAACAAACAAACATGCTTTTATCAGAAACAAGAAAGATCAGATAAACATCCATAATAACGCAACAATATATCCTGTTGTAAAATGCAATCACTGTTTTGGATTTGTCCTTATTTACTTTATTTGGTTTGTTGAAAGCAAGGTTGACACGTAATATCTTTAAGTATACTGTTTTTATTGCTGCTGAAAGCTGGCTGTCTGTGAACAGACTTCAGCAAATGACTCACACAAAGGCTGTCTGCTGGATTTGTTAGCCACTGAAGTGATTTTAGTGGTTTAAAATGCCCTTCACTTCCAGACTATTATGACTAAGCAGAGATCAGTGACACCTAAACAAATCATTTAAGTTATGGCTGCAAACAAAAACAGCCGAGGAGAGCTGCAGAGTTGGTTGTCCCTCTGTAGACTCCTTTCTGTTGGTGATACCGTCTTTTCATTTTGATCCCATTGTTAATAGAAGGATTTCGATTTCAGCATCTTTAAAGCTCCAGTGAGAAGTTTTTCACTCGTTATGAAACAGACTGAAATGATTACTGATGCCTCTACATCAGGGGCGTGTCCAGACTTTTCTGACTGGGGAGGCCCACCTGCAGGGGCACTGACTTATGTAGGGGGTGGCATGAAGTTTGTGGTAACCCCACACAAATGAGGGTCATTTCTTTAGCCTTCTATCCCCACTTATGATCTGTACTGATAAGTAAGACAATTTGTCAACACATAAATGTTCTTAGTTTGATTCTTTTGGGATTCAAAAACAAATATGGGTGTGAAAAGTCACGATTTGAACTACTTTATAAAATGATACGCAGACCTTTGTCTAGCTTGCAAAAATACATTTATTAGCATGTTAGTCTATTGCAAGTTTTTCCTTGGACATTTTCATGGAAAAAGCAAAGTATTTATTTACAAGTGAATGCATTAACAAATATTAACTCATAAAGAAAACTATCAGCAGTCTGTTAACAACTTTCCCACCAGAGTCCCACCTCTGATTAGGCAAATAGCCAATCATAGATTTGGATTTTGGGTGGCACCTGGGGTGGCCAATCAGATTTCAAAGGGGCCCATGCAACCCCCTCTGGAAACACCCCTGATCTACATGACAAACTCAACCATAAGAAGAAGAGTGACTCTATTTAAATCATCATTGTTAATGTAGATTGTGTTGTTGTATGTGTGCAGCTGGGTCAGAGTGAGGTGATGTGTCTAACTGCACACTGCTGAAATGTCATTTTCTACATTTTAACTGCAAAGTCTGTCTGTTTAAAGACAGCAGGATGAGATTCTTCGATTGGAGAAAAAAAAGCTATATACATGTATGTACAACAAGACAGGAACAGTAAAGACATATAGAAATGTAGATGATCACTTTGTCCCCGATACACCGTAATAAATGTACAAGAAGAAATAACCTATGAAACGACCTTATAGAGCTTTTGAACGTTATTGATTATTTTTGTTCGACTTCACTTAATCTCTGCCCCCTCTCAGTTGTGTAATGACTCTCACCCTTTAAATGTTCAAGTCAGGTTCATGCAGGGTAAAGAAACATTATTATTCCACAGGAGAGCCCAGCTTTAATGAACAAACCTGTTTACAAAAGAAACACTGTGTAAAAGGTGAATCGAAACATAATGTGATAACTGGTAAAATATTGATTCCCCATCTTAAATCAGAAATAGCACAAAGACAACACATCAGAGGTTTAAACCAAAAAATGTCATGGTTTTTTGTAGAATTTAATGCCTATTTTGCATTTGATGACAGCAACAATTTCTGTAAAAGTTTATACAGGGCCATGTTTACCACTATTCTGCACCTTCTCTTTTAACAATAATTTAGAGAATGGGATGTTTTTCCCATTCTTGCTCTTAATAGGATGCTCAACAGTTAAGGGTTCAGTTTGGCAAACACTTTCAATGAAACGTCAGGGCTGAAGGCAGGCTACATTATCCCCAAGACAGAGCCATGCAGTTTGAATACGTGCAGAATGTGGTTTGGTAAGATGTCGTCTCCTAAACCTGTATTATCATTCAGCATTAATGGTGCTTTCACATGTGTGCAGGTTCCCCATGCCATGTGCACTAATGCACCTCCATACCACCATTGATGCTGGCTTTTGAACTGTTCGCTGATAACAAGCCAGATGGTCCCCCTCCTCGTCTGCCCGGAGGACAAAAGACGGAGGGGAGGGGGTTGTATCATTCACCTTAAGCTTTAGTTTTCTTAAACATGTCCATGACCTCTTTAATACAACCTTTCACAAGCATGATGACATTTTCTTATTACACATCCTTCTTGTTACTTATTCTTTTATACTTAATGACATTTTCCGCTGCATGTAATTGATGCATGAACCCAACACGGCTAATGAAGTGCTGTCCAGTAATGGGATTATGCTCCCTGCATGCCTTTAATTTACCTCCTACACTTTTGATACAAACTAATACTGACATCCTGTTGCACAGTGTGCTCACTCCCTGGGTTATGCAAACTAAATATCAATCGTTCAGTACACATTTCAATAAAATCCTTTCAAGCTAGAGCTCATCACACTCAAACATCCTGGTCTCCAGCCATCATGGACTTGACCCAGTGTTCAAATGCAAATGCATCAGATGTTTCAATAACTCAAACCTTCAACTAAAAATGGTCTGAAATCAGTGATTCTACACAGGATCGTTAACATTAAGTTACACTGTGCTTTTTAGAGAAAAATAGGGACCGAGGGGAACTGAATTTTTCTCCTAAAATAAAAAATAAATCTGATTACGCTGAATTTGGTTGTTCCAATCACAATATTTTTTAATAATATAACAGTTGTTGAATTTACATCAAAGACTCAGCACTTCATTTGGACTTATGACTTGGTGTCTGCAGCTTAACAAAGCTTCCCTTTTCATACATTAGATACAGTTTAAGCAAATCTGACAGCTGAATACTATCAGTGCAATTCAAACCATGTGTACTGATGTTCGATGCTGACTGACTACTTCAGTAACTAGCCTGCCAACTGAATTTTTATATATTTTTTGATTTAACCAGATAAAGAACCCATTGAGATCAGGATCTCTTTCACACGGGTGACCTGGCCAAGAGGTCAGCAGCACATGTCATAAGAACAGTTACAATGAAGTGACAGTATAGATTAACAACATAGTGTTTTCAATAAATAAAGAAAGTGCGGGAGCTGTGACACAACAATAAAACAACAATTTAAGATTTTAAAAACACAGGCACTTAGCAGGATGATTTTATTGCCCAGTAGATATTTGGTGTTTTTTTTCTCATCCAGCATTCAGAGTTACAACATAAATTGTGTGACTACTCAGATCATTTTGAACCATTTGTGTGTGTCCCTCTAGTGAAACAATGATAGAATGGGGTCTTCAGTACTGAGAGCATATTGCTGCCGTCGGCTGATTTCATTGACTTTACAACTTCTCCCGAGTATAAACAAAACATGGTAACCTAAGCAGAATGACCTGTCTGATGTGCTTATATCTACATGGGCTAACAGATGTTTTGCAGTGTGCCAGATGGGGGGTTGTTAGTTATAATTTTGCAAAGGTTCAGTGCCATTAGGAAGACTCATTCGTCCAAAGCAAGCAGAACCTGAACCTGGACTGTCCCATTCAGAACCACAGCTGTATGCGTCTGAACCAGAGCTGTGATAAATAAAGGGGGGGAATCACAGCGAGTGAGCAGGAAGTTTAAACACAGACAGGTGAAGATGGACTCATGAGGCTTTACAACCAGCTATCCTGTTTCCCAGAAATAGTTCTACTATGAGTATTAAGAAATAATAAGCAGTGTGTCTGTCCCCTCTCCTTTCCCAGCTTCTGTATGAGGACAGTCAGATGGTGACTCTCACCGCCCCGTACATAGCTGGCTTCCTGGCCTTCAGAGAAACCCCCTTCCTCCTGGAGGCTCTGCAGCGGCTGGAGAGGAACCAGCCTGAACTCCTTCCTCAGGTACGTTTTTTTAATAAGCCTCATATTCAAAATCTGTCTCTTATGTTTTCAGATTTTTACAGAAGTATGAAAATAAGTACGACATCATATGATGTCAAATCTGCAAGTTGGGATTTTCTCAGACTTTCTAAGTTCTTTCTTTTAGCAGCTTATATGAACATTTTCTAGTGGGAAACTACGGTCATGTAAATTTGTACATCATATGAATCCACGATGTAACGAAACAAAGAGGCAGGAATGTTTGGTTGTTCCTTTTTGAGCTGAAGTTGAGTGATTTGATACTTAGTTTGGACATAAAAACATCTATAACTCACTGCTCTTATTGAACTTATTGAAAAGCTGTTAACCCCACATTTCTTCAAACACATTAAAAAAGCTGATTTAAATTTTGGCTTCTGTGGGAAAAAAACAAGCTAATTTTCCTTCTCACAATTTTTCCTAAAAAGTCTTAGGATATTCATCCTCACCCACTCACTTCTGCTTGTCACAGCCCACATGTCTCCCCCCCGCTTCCTCCAGCTCTGTCTCTCTTTTTCACCATGCAGACACACTCACATACAGTCACTGAATTTTCACTTGCGCTGACATTTAACCCTGGACAGGTGCAGTCAATGCTCCCCTTTTCCTGCAACCTTTGGGATGAATTATTCTCGGTCACTTCTGATTTAATACTGAGATATATCTGCAGAGTCACCTTTGGCATCAAGATTTCATCGCTGTGCTGGAGCGGAAAGAGTATGAGCATCTTGCCTGTTTCTAACTTTACCTACTGAAGCTCAGACACTTTCAGCCTGACAGCTTGTGTGCTATAGTGTTGTGGGTCATAGATTATAGATAGATAGATAGATACTTTATTGATCCCGAGGGAAATTCAAAGCATCCAGTAGCAGGTTACAAAGACGTGACATGACATGAAACATTTGTTTACAAATTAACCACAAACCGACGCCCCCCCCTCCCATACATATATATTAACCTGAAAAAAAAAAGATTTAAAGAATACCCCTAGATGAATTAATTTTTTTTAGCAATGTTTAAAAAGAATAAAATGATCAAAAAACAGACATTAAATAACAGTCAGTGCAAACATTAAAGGTGTGATTTAAATAATTGAGGTTATCATTAAAGTGTCCAACTAGAGGCTGACTCTTGGGACAGCTGTGCAGATGGGAAATGGAAAAAGGAAGATTTAGTCCAACTGTGTGCTTTCCTGTGTGCCATAACCGTGAGGTGTTGTACAGACGTATGGCCAGGGGGACAAAAGAGATAAGCAGGCATTTGAAAATATTGTCAGGACTCGGACAGATGGAATAAATAACAATAAGGTTATCCCTGCTCCACTGAAGAAATTGAAATCATTCATTACCTGCACTGTTCCAACTGTGATGCATTCAACTATCTGCTGTGGAATAGTGCTTTCAGTGAGGACAAAAAAGCAGCAGTTCAAGCCTTGAACTCTCTGGACTTTAAAAACACATTTCTACGATGTTTGAAGGATGAACAGTTATGTTTTACTTTGTTTTGTGCTACAGATAAATCAATCCCTGATGTATTAGTGTTGTGCTTCCTACAGGTTGTGTTCGTGGATGGGAACGGCCTCTTTCACTACAGAGGTACGTCCAGCTCCGCCCACCCAGGAAATAACAACACCATTATTTGAATAGCACTTTTTTTAGTATAACTGTACAACATTAGTAAAAGAAACAAAAAACAATAAGGCAGTTTGATGATGTTTGCACCTCAATAAATCCCTTTAAGTGATTCATGTGCTGCAGTGTTTTCTGTGTGAAGGAGTCCATAGAAAGATATTTTCTACATCTAAGGTCCTTCTAATAGACCTCCATCTGAAGCACAAGAGGTCCCCTATATTTCTCTTTTGTTCCACACACAGTACAGATGCCCTTATAGAGAAGGTGCATTCACCTTTTGCCTTGAGCCCAGACTGCAGAACTACATAAAGGGGCTCTGCTTAAGCATCTGAGCTGTGACTCAGATCACAAACCTTTAAAAAGGTCAGTGATATAGCTCTTGGAAAATCTTTTCTGTGCATCGAAAGAAAATCAAGAAAATCTTTGAATAAACTATTAAAGGTGCTGTTCAGGCGCACTAAAACAGGAGTGTTATG
This sequence comes from Labrus mixtus, assembly GCF_963584025.1. NCBI lineage: Eukaryota > Metazoa > Chordata > Actinopteri > Labriformes > Labridae > Labrus > Labrus mixtus. Next base: position 3,685,720 of record NC_083613.1, read on the forward strand.
ATCTGGATGTTTAAATCCTTGCTGCTGCATTTTAAGAGTTGTGTGATAGATTTTTGACTAAGGCATAAAGCGAGTTGTAGTAGTATAAAGTAGATGAAATAAAAGCATGAATCACCCTCTCCAAACCCGCCTGAAGACAAACCGTTTATTTTTGAAGCATTCCTCGGCTGAAAGAGAAGGACTGCACAACTCTCAGACATACAATACCTTTGCTATTGGTGCAGAATGTTTAGAGCAACAAACTCAACAACAAAGGATGAAACCCAGTGTACAGCTGGGATGGCGTCAGCAATCGACCATAATGTGGTAATATGTTACAGACAGTCAGCGTGATGTCCTTGATGTTAAATGTACATCTGAAATTCACTGTAGTGTCCCCTGTAACATATTGTATGTTTTCAAAGTGGTGACTTGGTTTTTTGTCCTTTGTTTGGACCGTGCAGAGTTCGGCCTGGCGTGTCATCTCGGGGTGCTGTCGGGGCTGCCTTCAGTGGGCGTGGCCAAGAACCTGTTGCAGGTACAGGGTGTGGACAAGAGTGAAGCGCATCAGTCACAGGTGAGACATCATAGAATTTCAAAGCAGAATTCGACCAAACTTGGACTTTTTATGTTTTCCTCACTTGGAAATGTTGCACATTAATTTGTTGCCCCTGTATTTATTTATTTATTTACTTATTTACTTATTTATTTATTTATTTATTTATTTATTTATTTATTTACTTACTTATTTATTTACTTATTTATTTATTTATTTATTTACTTACATTGGATCCCCATTTGTCGTTTTTTGAACTTTGTCCGTCAGGGACTCGGCTGACAGAGTACATCCTTGTAAAATAAGTTGCTCAAATGTTTCATGTGCTGAGTCATAAGTTGTGTCTTTGTTGTCGCTGTGTACTAATGCAGTGTCTGTGAAAGAGCTGCAGACCTCGACAAGAGGCATGGATGAATTATTGAAGTGAAGTTACCAAAGTGTAATCACCTTTTCTGTTGTGTTTACTGCTCACTGCTTTTAAAAGAAGAAACTAAATGTCAGAGGGAACAAGCAAAGGACAGAATCCTTAATTACATTTGAACTTGAGTGGGTTTGAACTAACAGACTCCCACTTCTATTTGTGTGCGTGCTGTTTTGACAGTGTGACTTTTTCTGCAAGCCAAGGCCCTCCTTTCATACCTAATGCTGAAGTGACTTTCTGAATACAAATCAAGCTTGATGAAAAATACCTTCGGTCAAAGCACACCTTGGGGACTGCAAAAACTCGATTTTATTAATATGCAAATGCTCCTTTTGTTTTAGTCTGGGGCCTCAGTAACCAGTTTAGAAATGAATAACAACACCTGAAAGTCAAACGACAGGTGTCTGGTGTCTAACGTTCAGCAGGGTCAGAAGATTTAGAGGATTTGCAGAAATAAAAAGAAGTTCACGTATCTGTGTCTTTGAACTGTAAAAAGGTCCAAGTTTAGATCATCACACTGTCCATTTCTGCAAGTGGATCTTTAATATCATTTAGTTTCTGATTAGATTTTCAAATTCTCTGATATGTGGACTGTATAGGATGTTGTCAGAGGGAAATACTAAAACGTATAGATTTGATGTACTTAAATGGTTGCCAATAGTCCCTCCCCTTAAACTGGAGCATGTCCTCCAAACTGCACGTCACTGATCTTTTGTAAGACTCCCACACTGCAGACATTTTTTATTTCATTCTGTTTGACCGTGACAACAAATCAGAGTTTGTCCAAGGTGACTTCTGTTGCCCAACTTAAAACTCTTCTCTGAATCAGAAGTGAGGTATACTAGCTTACTTAAAGTCTTTCTATGTGATTTTTCACACTTAAATATAATATAAATCAAGTATCTCCTCTGAAAATAACTCTGTGAGTCATGACTGTCTACAATGGGTGTAACACCCGAGTCCCACTGTCTGTGATGTTTTCAGAGTTTTCAGAGTCCTATCTTCAGTTTGTTTACATCGCCAGGACAGCCGGCTGACTCCTCCCCTCACGTATAAAAGTTGTTTAATTGAGGGACTAGAGAAAAGAAGAATAACATACTGTACTCACTGATTAACTGTGTTTCTAGATCACGCTCATTTCAGGTAAATTTACATGCAGTGTGAAGATACGAGCATAAAAAAGATCGCTAGCATTAGCATGCTAACACAACAATGCACCGCAAGTTGTTTTGGTTTCATGCTGGTGCTCAAGGGCGACATCTGCTGGATCAACAAATCACATTTGAAGCCTTTAAATGTATGCAACACATGAGTCACTCACACTGGCACAAGGCACATTATTTTGAAAGGAGGTGACACTTAACCCTGAAATGCTCCTGTTGCTTCGTCGGCGGCGTGTAAATGTGTATGAATGGGATTAATTACTTAAGATGGTCTCACTACATAGAAACCACTTCCATCATTGTGCTAATGGGTGTGAATGTGTAGGTGTGACATGCGGCATAAAAGCACTTTGAGTAGTCAGAAGACTGGAGAAGCTCAAATCCATTTACTATTTAGTAGCATCAGTGTACTGTGGATACAAAATATGCACATAGAGTGTATGTACCAGAGTATATCACAAATTCAGACACAGTTGCTATAAACGATGTACATCCTGCTGTAATGAGATAAGGATGAAGTAAAAACGGTTCAAACTTGTGCAAAAAGAACTGTAAACACTTTTTATCCAAAGATTTATTTTGGGGCTTTTTTTTGCTTTTATTAGATAGGATAGAGCTGAGATCTGGAGAGAGAGTTGGGAATGACATGCAGGAAAGGAGGCGCAGGTTGGAATTTTGCCCCTTTTAGATTGAACAGCTGAAGAGAGACAGGTAATGTTGGGAGAGGAGAGTGGGGGGGGGGGGATGACATGCATCATAGTGCCGAGGTCAGACCCAAACCAGGGGTCGCTGCAATGAGGACCACAAGCCCCCCCGCCGTACACGGGTGTGCAACATTACCGCTCAGCTATCAGGCGCCCCCATAAGACTAACTTTTTAACTCATAATCCCTCAGGAAATGACTGAAGCAGGATTTATAGTCCGGTTAATTCCACTGATAATTTCAAAGGGGGCATGAACCCTGTCTTTAAACTGACCTCACCTGGGGAAAATATCATTCTGCAAACTCATGAAGATCATATCGATATGTAGACGACTCATGATGGGTATCTCCTTTAATAACACGTGCAAACAGAAAAGTTTCATATCTTCAGCAATCATCTGATCCTCTGCTTACTCCATTAGAGGGCAAACGACTCTCAGCTCATATCCCCAACAGTCTTCATGTAGTCGTGTAACATGCTAATTCAATCCTCTGTATGAGTGTATCCATCTCCCTCAATCAGTGTTAGCTGCTTTGGCGTCAGGATGTATCGCTTGGTCTCTGCTGTGGGGAGGAATCTGATCTCTTTGTTTTCACAGAATATGGTCACATCTAAGGATCAGTCACACTCAGCTCATGTTATCTATGTGCACAAACGTAATGGCATTACAAGCCCATGCTGCATCTTTGGGCTTTAAGCTATTATCTTTGGATCAGTTAATGTGCATGAAATTTTAGATCTCCTAACCCTATCCATGTAATCGTCACTCTCTGATGCTCCTTCTGATTTGTCGACAGGCTTGCCCTGAGTCACCACTGCAGCTTTGGCGTCGGAGCTCTTGGTTGACAAATTAGCTGTGAAGTAATCTGTGAACAGGTCATTGGGCGAGGGGTGGGGTTACACCCTGGACTGGTCACCAGCCAATCACAGGGCTGACTTATAGAGACAGACAACCAGACACACTCACATTCACACCTTAGTGCGATGTAGAGTCATTAACCTAAGGAGCATGTCTTTGGACTGTGGGAGGCCGGAGTACCCGGAGGAGAGAACCCGCGCAGGCACAGGCAGAACATGCAAACTCCACACAGAGAGGCTCCTGTCTGTCCGGGGGATTCGAACCAGGATCCTTGATGTGAGGCAACAGCGCTAACCACTGCACCACCTAGCAGACAACATAAATTGATAAAAAATGCTGTTAAAATAATTACTCAGAAATTTTCAAGGGGAAAAAAGAGACTCTGCCCACTTCAGACTTTACATTCATGACATTTCTGTTACTATATTTTCACTAAAAGGCTTTATATGTGATTTTTTTGATCCAGCAGATGTCGCTCTTGAGCACCAGCATGAAACCAAAACAACTTGCGGTGTTGTGTTAGCATGCTAATGCTAGCGATCTTTATTATGCTCGTATCTTCACACTGCATGTAAATTTACCTGAAATGAGCGTGATCTAGAAACACAGTTAAGCAGTGAGTACAGTATGTTATTCTTCTTTTCTCTAGTCCCTCAATTAAACAACTTTTATACATGAGGGGAGGAGTCAGCCGGCCGTGCGGACGATGTAAACAAAATGAAGATAGGACTCTGAAAACTCTGAAAACATCACAGACAGTGGGACTCGGGTGTTACACCCATTGTAGACAGTCATGACTCACAGAGTTATTTTCAGAGGATATACTTGATTTATATTATATTTAAGTGTGAAAAATCACATAGAAAGACTTTAAATGAAGAACACCACAACATCCTGTTACACAGAATAGACCATATTCTCACGGCGGCCATGTTGCCTTTATGTCACGCTTCAGGGCGGGTATCCCAAATGTTGTTGTCCTGTCTTATTGTTATGCTCCAAGTTGACGTAATGTCAACCTCACAAATCTGAACAACTGTTTTCATGTCAGAGGAGGGTGAAGGGAGATCTCCACAGTTCATGGGATGTTGCTGGAAATAGATCCTGCAAGTTTAACCTCAAGCTCAAATCATTTTGCTCTATGTGCTCACATGTGGACCGATATGTCCCTGTAGTGTCAGGATCCATTGTCTGTGTACTTTCTCATCAGTTGGGATGCCTTTAAATGAACAACATAACGGTCACTGTGCAGATCTCCCTTCACATTACTCTTTAATCCACGCAGTGTATAAAATGTTAGTTTCTTTACAACATTTCGCACAAGGACATTTCTAATTTGATTTGCTAATGACTTTGGCAGTGCTTACATAAATGTTACCGTTCACTTCATTATGGCGATCATATGCTGTTAACACTGTACGCTACCCAAAGACGCTGGAGGTCTTACATTTATCATGTTCTGTTGAGCGTTAATATATAGATTGATAAACACCTTTCATTTCGTATACCTGATTATTAAACATCCTTTAATATGGCCAGTTTTTGTCTTTTCAGTATCCATTGTCTTTGAACTTTCTCATGGATTGGAAAGCTCTGAAATGTTTGCTCATGTTTTCAATGTTAACACGACTTAAACCTGGAGTGAGTAAGACACGACAACAACATGAGCATGATGCCATGGCAACATGGCCGCTGTGGGAATATGGTGCATTGGTAGTATTTAAAGAATGGTTTACATCACCTCTACTTGTAAAATCATACGTACTTACATCATTTTGGTGTACAAGTATCTTTCTACCTCCTCATGACCCTTCAACAGTCTGTTTGTCTGTTACAGGATGTGTGCACTCTTTTAAAGTCTCTCTCTTCCTGCTCAGTCACTCTCTGTTACTAACAGCTGAATGCCCAGAAGATTGAAATGTAAGGTGTTTGTTCTTGACTAAAGACATGGGAGAAACTGTATGTTTTTAAAACACAAGAGCCTGAGACAAAACAAAAAGAGGTTGAAAGAGGAGAAAGATCGTTCCTTCTCTCGCTCTTTGTCCTTCATGCTCTTTTGGGGAAAATGATCGACTTGCTGAAGCTGCTCATCGTCCTTGCTTGTTCTGCCTCTGTTTGGTCTGTGCCTACCATCTTTATCCTTCCATTTCTCACTCTCCCCTTTTACTTTCTTTTCTCCCCACTGTGTCTCATATTTTCTGTTTTTTTTTCTTTCTTTTGTCCGTCTTTGTCCCCCTTCCTGATACCTGGGCTGTAACTCAAAGTATGTGTTATTGATGACGTGCTTGTTTTTTCTGACTTGTGCTGTTCTGGCTTCTGTCCTATACTCCTGCCAAACTCTCTCTCACACAAACACACACACACACACACACACACACACACACACACACACACACACACACACACACACACACACACACACACACACACACACACCGTTGGCCTCATCCCAGTCGGGATCGGAGGCCCTGTGCGGCCCCTCCTGTCTCCCCGCTGGCTGCTTGCTGTAATCAGTCATAGTAGAGCAGACACCCCATCCATCATGGCGGCTAAGCTTCCTTCATCGCTCTGGCCTGTAACCCACAGCATGCCTGTCAACAGCCGCTCACGTCACTACATCTGACTTTGCAGCGTCTCTCTCACTGTGAGATCAAAACAAACTTAAAAAAAATACATTTTTTTTACCTTAGTTACCTTGAACTCATCAGTCACTAATCAAACACATGTCTGAGGTAGAGGTTTGATTAAATTAAAAAGTGGCCTAGTGGTTAGTCCGCGTGGCAAATGTGTGTATAGGCTGCAGTCCTGCAAGCGGGCGGCCCAGGTTTGAATCCGACCTGTGGCTCCCCCCGCATGTCATTCCCCAGTTTCTTCTTGATTTACAACTCTATCCACTGTCCTATCTCTAAATGAAGGCATAAAAATCCCTAAAAAGCCTTTACTTTACACTGACATTATATATTATATTTCTTACATTTTCTTTGAATGACGTTTTGAATACTAAAATATAGGAATCTCACACAGACTCTTAATGATAATGATGTCACTGGACATGGTTTACTTCAGGAGTGTTAAAATACATGGTGAGTTTTTGTTAATTATAACTTTATATAATTATATTTTTAATATAATATATTTAAAAAATACCTATAATAGGTAGTGTTGATTAGGTATCTTCTTGTTCCCAGGAAACATGGAACACGTGTTCCTTCATTAAATACATTTCATATCCTAAAGATGCCCCGGTTAAGTTTGTTTTGCCCAGATCATGATCAGTGTCCTTTCTCCATTTTTTAAGTTTTTTTTATTTTTTATTACTAAATATGGATCAAATACCTGTCTTATACAAGAATGTGATATGAAAGAAAGAGACTCGGGACATGGATGAGGTGCAGTCTGCTAGTGAGAAGATGCATCCCTCTGATTGAGTTGATGATCCTTACTCATAGAAGATCTTTGGAGAAGAACAGACATATGATTGAGCGATCTGGGATGCTTATACTGTGACTAAAGTGTGACCACAGAAGGTGCTGCTGCATGGATTCTCTTTTGTACAAGAGAGGTTAGATGTTATTAACCTCACTCATTTTTTCAAAGCGGTTTGGGAAAGTACCTGACAATATTTAGATTTTAATTTCCAGATACTTTCTGCTGGACAGAGTGAATGTCACACAAAAAAAAGTCTTGAGGGGTCATCCAAAGCACGACAGACTGAAGGTCACAGTTTCTGATCGATATCAGAAAATGTAACCTGACTCCTTGACATTTAATATCACTTCGCAGCATCTAAACTGTTCAGACACTTGTCCTTTCTGTCCCCTGTGGAGCCCTGTGGTCACACGAGACAATGTGAAACATTCAAATGTTTTTCTTAGTTTGCCAAACAATATTTATTTTCTAAAGAAAAAAATATATTAAGGCAAAAAATGCAGGTATTAAACTTCTGATTTATTGTCTGTACTGAACTTTATTTGCCAATATTATAATCTAAAGTCAATATTCATTCAATGTACCGGAGTTCTAAATATGTTGAGGTGTGAAAGTGAAGGCACACCAAGATTAAAAACACAAGACTGAACCAGCACAAAGGGTTAATAGTTGTCAGGTTGCCTCTTTTGTATTTGCTTGCTTTATACTTGCTTGCTTTGACTTTGATTTTTGTTTGGTTGCCTTCACAGATAGCTGCTCTGCAGAAAGGAGGAGACAGCTTCCCACTCACAGCCGCCTCAGGCAAAGTGCTTGGAAAGGTGCGGCAAAGGACAGACACACACACACACACACACACACATGCGCACACACACCCAAAAAGAAGCAAACGCTTTAACACATGTGTTGTTTTTGTTGCCGTTACCTTCAAAGAACACCCAACCTGCTGAAAGTCAAACTCAACTGAATGTGGAGAACAGACGCAGAGAGACAGAATGCTGGAAAAGTTACTTCAAATATATTTCTCTTTGTACTCAGGCACTTCGAAGCTCCGACAAGAGCTCTAAGCCAGTGTACGTGTCAGTCGGCCACAAGATCTGTTTGGACACAGCCGTACGCCTCACACACTCCTGCTGCCGCTACCGGGTCCCTGAGCCTATCAGACAGGTACACACACACACAGACACTGTCAGTCAACAATGAGCTGAGAAAGAGATGCAGTGATCAGCAGTGAGCCTGATTGAAGCAGTGTGTTTCACTTAGCAGCATCATGCCTGAGAGACTTGTTAAAAAGAGGGGGGGCAATGTATGCAGCTAAATAAAGGATGTTCTGTTTTTAGGGATTTTTTTTTATTCTTGTAGCAATGCAGAAAAAGTGTTAGACAATTATGCAACACTTATTCCCAGTGACTGGTTCCACAAAGCTGCTGTGTGACAAGTGAAGATTTTTGCTCCAGGTTCTCTCACAGTCATTTTGTGAGCTTTCATTTGTTTACTTTAATTTGCCCCAAAAGTGTGACTGAGTCTGTTTCACTTATACTGTATGTACTGCATTCTTGACATGGTGCGGGAGGGGCGTGTGTGTGTGAACGCAAATGGCTGAATTTGTTCACACTCCACTTACTTGTGTTTATTTCAAATGCATACTTTTCCTGCCAGACCCTTAGTAGTTAGGTTGAGCTGATGTCTGAATCCAATAGATATTAGTGTAGCTCCTTGGTTCCCAACCTTCCCAAACATCTCTGTGTAAGGGGGGGGGGGGGGGGGGAGTATTTAGATCTTCACATATTAACTGAAATGATAACACAATTACTGGATATAGGGAAAAAACGTAGAAGTGAGTGCTGCACTGGGTCAAAAAACAAAATAAATATAGAAAAAATCAGGTGCTCTTCAGGAACAGGGGACAATAGTGGAATAGTTAATAAAAAAGTTTGACTGTCCTGATTAGAAGAGAAAAAGTGAAGTGTGGAGAAGCAGTCTTAAACTGAAAGTTCGAGGCACTCTGATAACATTTAAAATCCTTTATTTATCAGGGACTGTCAACGCGTTTCAACTACTGAGTCTTCGTCAGGACATAATTGATAAAGATGAGACAGGTGCTTAAATAGGGTGTCATGTGACGTCATGGTCACATGATAATTACTGGATAGTTTAGAAATTGGTCTTTTGGTAAGAACTTGTGTGTAGGACTATTCTGTTGGGATTTTTTCAATGAAAGTAATTAGAATTGATGGTAAAATGAACAACAATTTATCACTTTTTGTTGTGACTCCCGGGGGGGCTCAGCTTTTCTCAGATACAAGTAAGGGGGGGCTCCAAGTAAAGGGTTTGGAAACCACTGATCCCACATCGTTCACCACAAGCAAGTGGCAAGGTTGGTGATGTCGTCATGTTGAGCTGAGGTTCAACTTCAGTTGTGAGAGCGTGTCTGACAGTCTCTGACTGTTTGGAACGTGTGAATTGTGTGGATTGATTGAGTGATTGATTGTCTTCATCTGTTAGAAGCAGCCAGATAAAAAAATCTCCAGATATATAAGGCCCCCCCATAGGTGGAAACTTTCAGCTGCTCTTAAGTAGGTCTATTCTGCCTACACAGATTCCCGTAGTGTAAGTCAAGTAAATAATTTATGAGATGAGATGAGATTCAACTTTATTGTCATTACACATATACAAGTATAGAGTAACGAAATGAGACCAGAAGTGCAATAAGCAGAAAGGGCAAGAATCTGTGCTATGTACAGTAATTACAGAATTTACAGATGTAGACAAAAAACGTGAATTATTGGGTATATGTGGATGGATTAATGGGATGCTATAAATATAAATATATTCTTCAGATTATAATATACAGATTAAGGTGCAGTGAGCATGCTATACTAGATTACAGATAATAAACAGAATATGGACATATTGTACAGGTCGATAACTTATTGAGGTGATATGAACATACTATACAGATTTAGGTGCAGTGGACAATAATACAGGTGGATGAGAGATGTGTGTGTATGACCAGGAGGAGTGCATATATTAGAAGGCATGGAAACACATCTGTAAATGGTCATTTGTGATTTATTTTTCTGTGTTCTGGCTGAAGAAATTAAACTTTTGTCTTGAATAAGTTTAACTCTACCACAAGTTTTAACACGCTATGCACTCAGAGTCTGACTATCTGAATGTTTTGAGTAAACACTTTGTTGGATTACATTATAATGAGATGCTTTTTAGCAAAGTTAGGCCAAAATTGGATAAAGAACTAGATCTAGTCTAGTTTGAAAAAGTTGAGTTTGAAAAACTCAGAACATTTTAAATCGACTGCAGTCGACTGTGTTGTTTATATAAAATGCCTACATGGCAATCCTCCGACAGTCATTGTCACAAAAGTATCTCCTGTGAGATATGAGGGCATGTGACTGAAACAGACTGGATGGAAGTCTGAAAACAAGGAGGAGACATTTGGATTCTTAGTGTGCTAATGCATAAAGAGCTGCTGCATTTCAAGAGAAGTTTCTGAAATGAAATAATGTTGTCGGCTCATGATGAAGCAGATCAAGATATGATATGACGTGACCAGAGGCGGATTTATAGACTGGAATGAATGAACTTTACCTGAGCTGATATTTCCCACCTTCTCAGGCTCTGTTTCCTCCTACCACTAGGCTGTGCTGTGCCTTTGCTGTTCAATATGCCATTGATGTCCACTCTACAGATAAAACGCACACGCACACACACACACACACACACACACACGCACACACACACACACACACACACACACACACCTCAAAATCAGTTTTTCACCAGGGGAGCTGCAGAAGCTGTGGCTAACTCATCCCCTCCTGTGCGTGTGTTTATTTCATCAAAGTGTGAGTGTGAATCGAGCTGGTGGGAGGAGGCGTGGGAGGATGAGGAGGAGGAGGAAGTTACGGCAGCAGCAGCAGGGACTGAATGTGGACATCAGAGAGACCCACTCTCACCTTCCTCTGTCTGAACAATGGCACCACTGCTCTGTCCTTACCTCTGACTCTCACAGCACCCTTTTTTTAACATCCATCTTCCCTTTTCCACCCTGTGTTCTCTCCCCTCTATCTCTCTCCAACAGATATTTTCTATTCTCTGTTATTGCTGACATCACAGGGATAAAAAAAAGCACTCACAGATCCAGTTCTGGAGAGTGTCAAGTTCAGAGCTGAGCTCAGTGTTTACGTCGCTCTTTCGTCGGCCGAGCGTCCCTCATGCCTGTGAAACCTCATTCACAAGTTGTTTGAAAGAAATTTCAGAAAGCTGTCCCTCTGACATGGAGACTGTCTAAATAACACAACAGTTGTCTTTTTTGAAGATTGAAGCAGAATTCTGCCCCTCTGTCCAGAAACTCATTACGGCTGATTAACGGCAAAAGATTGTTCACAAAACTTCTAACAACAATAGAAAGAACGCTCACAGACGCAAACACTCTAGTGCTGCATGTATAGACATGTTAAGGGACAGAATAGATGTGTCTCTTTGCACCATAGATTTCTGCAAACATGTTAGGACTAACATCTGAAGGTGTCCACGGTCTCTGAGGCAGCAGTGTGATGTGGTGAGTGGCTCCTGTGGGTCACTGTTGACACAGAAGTGAAGTCAAGTTTTGGGTTTTTTTCCTGAGCACAAGGTCTGAATCCAGGACAGCGCCCCCTGACCCAAACTCAACCCTCCCTTCTCTTGGTATCAAAATTACACAATTACACTTTCTTCAAACAGCTTTGTTTCTCAGCCAGTGTTGCTGCTGCTGCTGTGGCTCGGGTTGGTTTATCTGTTTTGATATTTTCAAAACAGCATCTTTTTATTTATAAAGCTCTCACAGGAAAACTACCCTCATACCTGACAGAACTCGTACATCTCTCGACTGGGTATTACCAGACACCTTCCTCAAGACGTTTACTGTTGAATGTTCCTCGAGTCAGATTGGAACTGGGAAAATCAGCTTTTTCTTATTTTGCACCGGACTCTTGGAACAACATACAGCATCTTCTTGAGGGAAATTAACTTTTACCTTTTGGGCATTTTAGAAACCTGATTTTAAACCTCCCAACCTCTGTTTGTAACTGTTTTACACAAGTGTGTTTATTTATTGCAGTTTTGTACTCGCTTCATTATCCTAGTACATTTTAGCCTTTTTTAGACTGATTTTAGCAGTCTTGTATTATCTGTCCCCTGTTTTTCTATTTTCTATCTAATGTCTGTTTTCTAATTATTTCTGTAATGACTGGATGTCATTGTAAATGAGGGTTACCCCTCAATGATCTTTCGAGTATAAATAAAGGTTGAATGAATTAATATTATTTAAACTAGGGCTGAAATGATTGCTCAAACAACTAACTTGATTACTGAAAAGCCTCAAGGCAAATGACCTGCCTCTAGGCTTTGTTTAAATCAACTATACAGGGCACTGCTTTTGCGAAAGAAGAAAAAAGGCGAGAAGCAAAAGAGAACGAACACCCCAGCAGAAACAACAGAACATGTCTCGTGTTGGATCACTATTTATTTTATTTTATTTTATTTTATTTTATTTAACCTGAATTTAACCAGGAAAAAGTCTCACTGAGATTAAAAATCTCTTTTACAAGAGCGTCCTGGCCAAGACAGGCAGCATCACAATTATAGAGTTTCAGACATAAAACACTTAACAACAATGAACATAAATACAGGAATCACAAACAGAACCAGTTCATCAGAATCTGTCATAAGTCATGAGCAACAAAGTGATCAAAAAGGTTCAATACGAGTTAGCTAAAACATCTACAGTCAGATATTTCTGCCTCCAGATCATTAAGACGACCTTTAAAAACATTCAAGGAAACCAGCTCCCGAAGATTTAAAGTATCTTGCAACCGATTCCAAGAAGAGGGAGCAGCATACTTGAATGCCCTTTTTCCTAATTCAGTACGGGCTTTAGGGATGGTTAGAAGGTGTAAATCCTGCAAGCGAAGATGGTAACTTCCATTACTTTTTAGAAGTATGTAGCTCTGTAGGTAGGATGGAAGCAGACCGAGAATACACTTATAAATAAAAATATGCCAGTGATTTAGTCTACGTGCAGACAAGGCAGACCAACCAACCCGAGCATACAAGGAGCAGTGGTGAGTAAGGAAGTTGAAATGAAAGGAAACTATAGTGCAGTGTGTCTTAGCCTACCACAACAGCATTTATCAATGCTGCAACACCTCAAAAGAAAGTCAATCCAGCCTATAAACACAACAAGGTATCATTCATGAATACTAAATGAATGTGTGTTCTAGTTCAAATGAAGGCTAGTAAAGACCGCAAGTTAACAACGGCTATATTTAATGGCTGGTTAAAAACCAGTGTGATGATTATGTGTCCGTATTAGACTATGTTTTGTAATTTGATTGCAGTGAGTAGGGTCAGCAGGTGTGGGGCATCGCTTCATCATGTACATTAGCCAGTCTAGTGAACTTAAAGTATTATATTTATTTAGACCCAGTAATAAGACAAGATAAGATAATCCATTATTAGTTGTTACAGCAGTAAAGGCAAAAAAAAATTGTGAAATCTGAGATAAGCATCATTAAAACACGACAATAATGTGTAAGTAAAAGGCAAGAAATACTTCAATCTCAAAGGGGAACAATTCATTGAAAATGTAGAGCCATGTTTTATTTTGTCTCTTGTACATTACTATTGCTCTTTTAATGAAGCAAAGTCATTTAATGAAAACAAAATGCTGAGCAGATTCATCACCAAAATAAGAAAATACATGATTACTGCAGTCTGAATTTAAACACTGATACTCAAGCTTATGTAAGGGACACAAATCAAGTCAATAAAATGTCTGAAATACTCTAAAAAACAATGCTCCTTTGACACAGAGTCCAACCATATTCAATCAATCATTAAACGATGAAGAATGTGCTTTTGGTAAGGACTCTTGACGTAGTTTTTGTTTATCAGATCATTTTAATGGCTAATAGATATAATAATCAAACCTTTGTTAGAAAACTAACAAACCATTCATACTCACTTATTAAAATGTTTTGTTTTTTTAAATGAAAAATGAACTCATAATAATTATTGTTTCAACAGAACTGTTCGTTTTTAATATAAAAAGGTGTAAGTAAAGTGAGAACAGGTGATTACATGTGTGCTCAAAGTTTCATTCCATTCATGTGATTGAATCATGAATGTCATCGATGAAAGCATCAACCACTCACATCTGACTTTCTGAGGGTTTGATGAATGTCGTTTATCTTTAGCTTGATGATAAACTAACCTATTAGTGGAATAATTGATAAATGACTTCTGATGATGTAGCAAGGATCTGATTTAATTCAGTAGATATCTTACTTACTGCTCCTTTAACAACATTTAAATGTCAGCATTAAAGCATTTCTAATAAAGTCTTGCAGAGCTGCTGCGTCTTCCCGATATCATAGCAGCTGTGTGCTCATTTTCTAAGTACAAATTAACCCTTTACACTTCTGTTTTTTTCTTCTCCCTCCTCCTCCTCCTCCTCCTCATGAGAACCTCTAACTTTACATCACGACTGAAACAAACCCCTCCTACCACAGCTTGAGAGATTCACAGTGAGACAGATGAAGGAGAGAGATGACATCATAGTTGGAGTCTGCAGTGAAGGCACATGTGTGAGGGCACTGCAGCAGAATCCTACATACCACAATGGAGAGGCTAAAAACACACGCACACACACACAGACACACACTTGCACGAGCTCAAACTAATTCACGCCTCGTCTCGGTCATGCTCCCTCACACCATTAAAATCTCACACTCCCTCAGTTTCCCATGCTTCACCTGATAAAGCTCAAGGAAATGTGATAGGGAGCAGAAATCGAGCTGTCTCGACGCATCCGGATTTTTTAAGATGACAGTTAGAGTGACAGCAAAGGTCAGAGACAGGATGCTGTCACATCAGAGGGGCGTGACATTATCAGCCAGTTTAAATCATTGAGCACATTGTGGGATCTATGTCTTAGAACATGGTTATATAATGTTTTGTAAGGCATGTTGCCTTCACTATGAGATAGAACTGAATCTTGTGTTGACGTGTTTGAGCCAGTTAGCCAATGTCAATCATGCTGCAGTGTAATAATATGTAACCTTATATTTGTGTAACAAAACCACAGGTAATTGAACTCAAAAGCACGACTCAAAACACAGTCTTTAGTAAGGGAAAAAAACAGTCTTTACTTTTGACAAGCAGACAGAATCCAAATAAAGGGAACAGGCAAAGTCGACGTCAAAAACACAGCAGAAGTCGGTTCCAAAAAATCATCCAAGAGAAACAAAAGGCTTGCATGCGTCACACAGAGGTCAGAGACGAACTGGCACAGAAGGAAGGGAAGCCACAGACTAAATACTAAGGTGAGGGGGAAGACAACGAGATGCAGCTGGGAACAATCAGGGTGGGGCAGACAATCACACAGGTGGGAAACACATGAGGGTAGGTAGTGAAGGATCTGAAATGAGAGGAGAGGTTAGTGACCCAAAACAGGAAATAATACAAGTAGAAATTAAAACATAACCTAAGACACAGAGCTGACATGACAATTTGTAGATGTATTTACTTAGACTTTATTGTTTCATTGCTGCAATAGAAAAGGTAAACAGAATATCTTGCAGTCTAACACAGATACCTTTGGAAAGTGACGAAAGAACTAAATAATATTAAATCAACAGAAAGTCATAAAAAATGTAGGATCAGAAATAGAAAGGATATGTTTAGCAGACGAGTCCTTCAGGGAAAAAAAAGTAAACACAATAAAGTTAATCTCACCCACCTTGCCAATAGAAAAAGGTTCTTGACCTTGTGTTCATGAATTGTACCATAGAATTATTTTCCAGCTAACTGGCCCTGATAAGATAAAATGGCTGTTGTATGAAAATACAAGCTTCTACATAGAGAAAGAGAGAGAAAAAAACATTCTCTATGAAACTTTCAAGTAGAAAACTTTTGTCTTTTTATTTTTTGCAACTAGAATCTGTGCACAAGTGGAACCTTTTCCCACTTCAGCCCTTCAACTCTTCCGTCACACATGCACAAGTTTTTTTTAAGGGAAACAGCAGACTTGTAATCAACGCTTTTAAAAAAAGTTTAGCACAATCACATTTCCTTCCTATATGTAAATCTGCTAAACTCGCTTCCCTTCAGTCAGAAACTCACTCTGCTCACCTCTCTGTGGACGGAGAAACTAAAAATAATCCACACAGTCCTTCCATCCTGCACACAAGCATGTACTTTATGTGTGATGTCTGTGCACACAAACAAACACGGACACATCTCCTTCCTCACTCTCCTTCAACAGTCAGTTAAAAGCTCTAATGGACCGCAGAAGATGTGAAACCTAATTCTCTGTAAGCTAATGTTCTCTGACAAACACACTGCTGCTCCGTCAGCCCTGCTCACATGGAATTAACAAGCCTGTCTGCTGAATCCTGAAGAAAGTGGATCACAGAATAATACAAACAGTGGTTTATTATCGATTGCAGATTAAAGACCTACAGATGTACCAGCCTCCGGTACACTCTGAGGGGTTTTACAACAGGACAAAAAGAAGACGTATTACATTACCTTTAAATCAACAGCAAGTCATTTTTATCAAATATATGAAAGGTTACAAAACACATAGGAACACCTATTTATTCCTTAGTATTCACACAGGCATTTGTTCCAGTGCAGAGTTATTTATGTTTATTTTTATTTTTTGGCATCCCTGTGGACAAAGAGGTATATATTGTCTCTTTGCTGATCTTGTCCTGTACTTGTTAAAGTTGTCGACAAAAACCCCCCTTCTGCTGTCTTTTATAATCTAATATACTATTCACTGTGAATCTTAAAAAAGGTTGTTTATGCAGGGTGCTGTGACTGACTTTATCTCGCACCTATACCTCAGCAGCTGGTTCAGGTATTCATGATAATTGTAAAGAAATAGTTAGTCTTCTTCCTGATGATCTTGTTTGCTCATAGTATATCAATATAAGTCTGTTTGATACATAACTATTATATTATTAGTTGGTCGTCCTCAGATGAGCGTTCCAGTGATGTTTCCAGCCATCCCGATCCTCCATGCGTATGGCTAACTCGCCAGTGCTTTCTGTACCTGCATGTTATGATAATGCGTTATGAGGATTCACTTCAGTGTCTTTAGCGGTAGGTGTGGTTGGTAGGAGGAGAAGCAGGGTCAGTACTGATGACACACCTGAGGGGGGTGTGGTGGCTCTGTCCCTGTAACTTTCATTAGCAGAGGCATTTAAGTTACGGGCTCACCGGCCTTAGCGTTAGGCGCTAGGATAGCATTTAGCTGTGGGGTTTTGAAGCCCTCGTAACTTTCCCAAGAACATCTGCATATGTATATGTGGGAGGTCGTTGTCTGTGTTTAGGCTCCAGCAGCAGCAGTTTACTGTCAGGGAGCTGCTTGTGTCTCAGCTTCATCCTCCTAGATGATGTTTTTTCACTCACCCACATTGTATGCTTACACAAGGTGTCTGCGATGTGTGCAGTAGTGCGGTAGTAGTAGTGCTAGTAGTTAGTGCATGCTGCTTCTGCTTTTTGCTTTCAGCTACTGCCACCAGCTCGCCCTCTCTGCAGGGAGTAAACGAGTAGCCGTGTGTGTAAGTCTCCTCCTGCCGGTACACATCCTCTCCAACACAAAGACTATTGCTGTGCCTCCTCATTCCTATGGTTACTAGGAACCCAGCGGTCCTAGGCTAAGGGGATCTCAGAGCAGCCATGGGGCTTCAGAGACATGGCGTACAGGGCTAACTGGTGTGTGGATATGCCCTCCCACCTGCCAACCACTGTCCCACCTATGGGCAAATAGTATGATGGGTCTCATTAACTATGGAAGGCAACCCATGTAAAAGAAGTTCATTTCCAATAAAAAACACAGGTGATGCTCACAGCTTACCCAGTAACAGATTTAAGTACATAGGTAAAGGGGCGGGTTAGGGATGATTTCATTTCATTTCATTTTTTATTTGTTCCGTAAATGTCAAAACACACAACACACAAAAGAAAAGACAATTACAGAAATACATTTCTATTTTAAAGTTGTCCGTGCAAACTGACATCAAACATCTTGTGCCTGAAACGTCCACCTCCTCACAGTCCTCCCCATCCAGCATGGTAGAGTGTGAAGGCTGTTTTATAACAGGCCAAAAACTCCACACAGGACCTTTATTACCATGCCCCTGACGGAAGTCACAAAGTGTGCAGGTCGTCTGTCCATCCCTAGACGACCATCCAGTGAATGAAATACGTTAAATTTGGGATGATGAAGAAATAGTAATAAGTGACCAGCTACTTCAGAGTGATTGAAGATCAGCGTGTATGACGAGATAGAGAGAATGAGATTTTTTGTCTTTGCATTTGCAGGACAAGTTCATCAAAGAAATAATACACACTGATGTGCCCACAGGGATTTAAGGGAACCAGCATATAATGCAAGTTCTTCACAATATCTTTACGTGTTGTTAGTCCAGTGAATTTTTATCGATATGAACCTCTAGGCGCTTAAATGAGACCACCATCTTCACTGCCTCGCCACTGTAGACAAACCATTAAAGGATCATTAAGGATCGGTCCTCCTGTTGACCCCATTGTCCACCACACATTCATTCTTTTTGCTCATATTAAGCATCACGTGATTGTTCTTGTGCCATTTGATGAAGGCTTTTTATTCAGTCCTCTGTGCAGCACTGACACATTGTGTTACAACATACATGTCAGTTATGTTAGAGCTCTCATTTGATCAAAAAAATAACTCAAAGTCTTCTCACAAATATCTGTATGAACCAGGCTCTCTACATCAGAACGTCGATCTGAAAGTGATTCTGCAGCTCCAGTACGGTCTGTGATCTGGACACTTTCGTCCATCATCCTGATGACATCATCACCATAAAAAAACACACAATGAAAAGAGTTCAATGAAATGCACCCATGCTCAGTTTAATGTACTTAAGATTGCGCTAAAGATGGCTGTGTACCTGACATGACTCATCACTCACTTCTCTTTCTCTATAGAACTTTTTTTTATCCTTGAACCACTGTTAGGCTGTGTTAAGCATGGAACGGATGAATGCTTAAGTGATTTTTGAAGAAAAACAAGAAGTAAACACAGAGTTCTTCACAAAGACAATTTGTACTGCTTGTGTTTTCTTCCTAATCCTTCTTCTTCTTCTTCATTTAGATTGGGGTCAAAAAGCACATTAACACAGAGAACTATTGAAGAAACACAAACTGCTGTCACAAAGTAACTTTTCATTGGGGTTAACTTTACAATTCACCTGGTGTCATTTAGATCACTATATGGCTAGCACATCCATTTATTTTGAAAGGGCATCTTCTACTCTATGTACCTTCACTTTTTTAAACATCTCCTGGCAGACTGCATAGCGAAAGAGGAGATTATCAGTTTTCAGCTTTGTAAAATTAATAACGGTAAAATGATGACAGTGAAGCCCCTTTAAAGTGTTTTATTAGTACTCACACTTGACGGATTTGGTTGCTGTATAACAGTTATGTGGTTAATAAAGCTGAATTAATGATTCATTAATTAGATTCCAAAATTATGATTATATTTACAATTTAAGCAAACACAAAGATATAGTCATAATGTTTATTATTATAAGCCATTTGTATTTTAAGTTGTCCTTCCTGAGCAGTAGCCATTTCATGCTTTTATTTAATAAATACAATGTACATAATGTTTATCTTCTTTTTATAAATACCTGCAGTTACCTTCATGTCATTTATCTTTTTTTTACTGATGCAATATTTTTATTTTCAATTCAATTTTTTTTTACTGATGGTATGTTTTAATCTGGTTTTTACTCAGTACATCCTTTTAGTATGTAGCACTGTTCTTACTTTGTCTGTCATGTCTTGTCTTGTGTTTCGCTGAAGGCCGGCACCCTCACTGAAAAACAAATCTATGAATACAAATAAACATGTAAACCTTTCCTAACTAATTCCTGATGTAACCCACATTCAGGAAGGAGAATTTCCACCTCTCCCATATCCAGCTGGAGACATGGCAACAGCCCGGGGACAAATAGAAGTTCTTTAGAGCACATTTCTTCAGATCACAGAGACAAACCATTGAGCCAAAATTTAAAAAATCAGTACTTTCCACTGTTGCACAAATAGAGAGTAGTTCCTCCCCAAAACTTTTAGGGCCCAAGGGAGCACCCCAGGAGGAGACTCCTCATCTTAAGATTCAGAACCCCTAGTCACCAAAGTAGCTCAGGATTACACAGCAGACAAACTCCCCACCAAAATCTGTTAAATACAAAACCAGGCTCATTCTCCATCCCTCGGAGTCACTGAAGAATGAATGGTTGAGCTTACCCAGAAGCCCCCAGTCTCTCCCAGGAGGTAAACGGGGGAACACCCACTATGGTTCCCTCATCCAACTTAGGGACTGGAAGAGTCTTCTTCTCATGAAGACACCAAGCCCCCCCCCCCCCCCCCCCCATCCTAACCCTAACCCAGTCCCCAAGAGCTGGTGCCCTCAACAGTGCTCTTTCAGATATACAATGAATAAGCTGTGACCGTGCATATTGCATTAACCTAGACCTAAATGAACCTGACCTAACTCTCTGATGAAGCAGGACAAAACAGGATCCCTTTCTAAAGGATAAGGACTCCATTTTTTCTTTATGCTCTTTCACAGTCTGCTTTAAGTTGTTTGTTATACCTATAACATTATATGTATATTAACGGCCTCCCAAGTATAATTCCAGAGAGAGAGAGAGAGAGAGAGAGAGAACATTAAGACAAAAACAAGACCAAACTGAACACATAGCAGGGTGTTAAGGTCTCATTCACAAGGCTCTACACTGTGAATTAGACGTTGAGACACAGCAGACAGAGGGAGCAAATGATGCACAATTTTCGCTTCCAAAATCTTTGAGACATCCCCCACATCCCATAACTTAATTCTGTGGGAAACCCTGTTATACCCTCTTTTTTTTAATATCTCAGCTGACCCTTTCTTTCAAGAAAAAATCCTCCCGCTTCCCTTGTTACAAGCCAAAATACCTTTCACTGAAACTTTCAAGACAATTTTAGAGAATGTTTAAACTTAGGCTCTTTGGTCTGCGTGCCATAAAACACTTAGGGCACGGTCACACTGGCCATCCGTACCATGCCCAAGCACACTTCAACCCTAAAGTCCAGTTTGTTTGGCCAGTGTGACCGCTCCCTTAGTTGGGACTTGAGCTGCTGACATAGATAGAGTCGATCTTCATGCTGAGGGTCTGCTGTGCTTACTGTGACCTACTTTGTAAGTCATATAGAGGCATCAGTAAAACTCTGAGACTGTTTCATTACCACCTTCAACTCCTCATAATAGATGTGTAGAAATGTTCTTTTTGACATAAGATAAGATAAGATAATCCTTTATTTATCCCACAATGGTGAAATTTACAAATTACAAATTTGACTTCAGTTATACCAAAGAAACAAGGTCACAGATGGAGGTGTGCGTCTCCTCTTTGGTATCCAGGTTAAAGAAACACACCCCTGTGTCGAGTCTGTGTCATTCATCTGACACAAAATCTCATATTCTACCTGATCAGAGGTCAGGACATATTCACTGGCTGTCAAATTAAAGTGACCAGTCATTGTCAGGTAACCATCAGAGCACATGCATTTTGTATTTTATGCCTAAATGTAGTTTTTTACTCCCCATGAATAAAGAAATTCAACTTGTAGAATGTGCATTCTTCCAAAATGCCACCTGGCAGCAGTGGTCACTGTTAAGCCATAACTGCTTTAAAGTTAGCAGTGCAGCGGTTAGCTCAATGAACTGGAAAAGTTTGAAGTAAAGAAGATAATGGGAATAACATGGCTGGTGGCTTAACAGCCCCTAATACTAAACCTGCTAACATTAAGACAACCCTCAATTAAACAACTTTTATACGTGAGGGGAGGAGTCAGCTGGCCGTCCTGGCGATGTAAACAAAGTGAAGATAGGACTCTGAAAACTCTGAAAACATCACAGACAGTGGGACTCGGGTGTTACACCCATTGTAGACAGTCATGACTCACAGAGTTATTTTCAGAGGATATACTTGATTTATATTATATTTAAGTTCACATATAAAGACTTTAACAAGTTTTAAACAAACAGTTAAAAATAGTCTTACTGGTGAAATTTTTTTCATCTTGAACACACTTGAGCACTCATATGACATAACTGAACGCAGAAATAGACGGATGAAGCATCCTCTATTTAAAGCTTAAAGACAGAAATAGAAACTCTTGTTGTCATTGACGCACCTCGTTCATGCCCACAACAATGTGGATGATACGTCAGCTTCATAGATGAGTCTGACGCTGGTTTTCACTGACAGGTTCTTGTCAGCTGCTGTGCTATGAGTGTTGTCTTGGGCGACATGTGGTCCATCGGTCATTATCTCCAGGATGAAATCCATTACTCCCCAATCCACTCATCTTCTTCCTCCTCCACACACACTGATAGAGAGGCATCCTGTGGTAATGGGCCTCTGAGGAGCAGCCTGAGACGTACAGTAACAGCCTATTTCCAGACCTCTCCTCCCCGTCTGAGTGCTCTGCACCAAGCGGAAGTCACTAATTATTTTCTCTTTCCTTTCTCAGCAGTCACCTGTACACTGCCGGCTCTCGTTGTAAATTTCACTCCTTTGTCTAAGACTGTTGAAAGTCTTTGTTGAAAGTCTTTCTGCCGCTTTCTGAAACAATGTTTCCTGGACGTGTCAGAGGAGTTGGAGTTGTTTTTCTAAGTGGCTGCGTTTATACACAGCAGCACTGGAACACTCTCCCTGCTGAGCCTCCCATGCTCCAAAACATCTTCCTGCACAGAGCCGTAAACCGCTGGTTGTGTACACTTCCCCTGCTAAGAGGCAATAAATGTGGCTGCACAGTACAGTATCCATTTTTGTTTTTCATATGGACACACCCCCCCCCCCACACACACACACACACACACACACACACACACACACACACACACACACACACACTCGCTGCTAGGCAGAAAGACAGGCAATGTAAAAGCTCCATAGCTGCACACAGAGATTGCAAAAACAGATGGAATGTGAGTGATAGCTGATATGAAGCCTGCATGCATAGAATAAAGGAGGATGAAAAATGCATTTTGTGTGTGTGCGTGTGGAAAAAGGAAGGCATGCAGCGTATGCAGCATGTGTGTGTGTGAGTGTGTGTGAGAGATAAAAAAAAATAGCTATTTTTTGGTTAAACATTGAAGATCAGGATAAGTTTTTGTGTTTTATGTTTTGTTTAGTTTGTATAATTATTTTCCCCAATTGTGTGTGTGTGTGTGTGTGTGTGTGTGTGTGTGTGTGTGTGTGTGTGTGTGTGTGTGTGTGTGTGTGTGTGTGTGTGTGTGTGTGTGTGTGTGTGTGTGTGTGTGTGTGTGTGTGTTCGTTCTATTTGTCATCACAACTTGCCAGTGTGTGTAAAGTGTGTGTGGCTTCCTTTTGATAAGTCCACACTCTCTCAACTTTCCCTTACCCCCTCTGTTCTCCCCTACTCTGTTACTTTGTTCATCCTCACTGTATGCTATTTTCCTTCTTCTCTCGCCGCCGTCTCTCATGCATCCATCTATCTCCATCCCCACCCCCTGCTGCTCCGTCTCCACTCTCTGAATAATTCAGGCCTGCAGTGCGAGTGTATTTTTGGTTGTTGTCACCTCTGCAGTAACACAAACACATCCCTTACTAGCGAGCACACACACACACACATTCACACATGCAGCCAAAACCAGCATACACCTGTGCACAAACAAACTCATGTAGATTCACACAAATTAAACTAACAACAGCATTAAAAAAGGTAGCAGACACCTTGAGACTGGTGAGATTCACTAACTCTGAAGAATTTTCCTTACAGGGATTTCACACCGTCACTGTGCTACATCCTCTCTCTCTGCTTTGCTGTCCCAGCAATGAATAATAAAATATCTTACTTTTCAATGTCTACCAGAGTTGCACAAAGTTTGAGCATAAAGTAGTGAGCAAGAAAAACAGAACTTGGAAACTTTTTTTCCATGTCAAGGGTTTGTTGTTCAGGTAGTTGGATATGTTTTAGACAAATATAAGATACAGATTTGTTTGAGTTGAGTGAATTTAATAATTACTAATCTTCATTATTCCTGTTGAGATTATTTAAAATAAATATGTTCAGTCCTCTGACCATTGAAAATGCTTTTACACTAAAGAGCCAATCAGCATGAACTAATCCCATCCACACACAGTTACACACCACTGGCTGCTTTTTGTGAGCATTGTTATAAAGTTGTCAACCTTTTTCCACTTGCAATTTGTTTCGGTTGATTTGTAAACTGTTGTTTTTTTGTTTTATTTATTTATTTAATTTTTTTTTGGGGGGGGGGTGGTCAAGGGGGTCTGCATTTTACTTTATTTTATAGGACAGCTATAGAGAAACAGGAAATGTTGGGAGAGAGAGTGGGGGATGATTTGCAGCGAATTGCGTCAGCACCATGAGTGGATCCCAGCACGACCAGTGCGTAAAGGACTGTATCCTCTGTATATTGGCCGCTCGCTCTTCTAACTGCCTGAACCAGCGCCCTTTGATTGACCCCCCTACTGTAGGTGCCACTCCGAAATCACAACCTATGTTTAGCTATTCCCATTATCAGAGGCTGGATTTGTGTAAAAATCAACTAATTGGGTTGTGTTTCAACAAGCTGCTAACACACAAAGTGGCACTTTTCTTTTAATAGTTTCCTTAAATTGTGACTCTGGACAAGTACTTTTTCAGTTATAAAGAATTCAAGATTTGAATGTTGTCACTCTGTTGTTACTTTTTAAAGTTAAAAATATGAAACTGAAAGTAAAAGTAATTTAATTATTACATTACTAAGGTGTACAATTTCCTGGAAAAAATATATTAAGTCATATTTTATACAGTTATCTTTTTTGTTAGTAGTTAAAGTAGATGTGGTTAATGTAGATAGATAATAAATATATAAATAACTCCTATTCACTCATGTGCCTGCCATGTTCACGATCCTAATGGTAGTTAAATAGAGTTCAACTTGGCCCTCAGTCACCATTGTGTTTGTGTTGGGGGGCACAACAATGTTTTCCCCTCCGGGGGGGTTTAGAACCTCTGCAGTACAGGCAACAAATGCAGCTTTTAAAGCTACAATCATGGATTTTTTTCCTGCTAACTTCAGGGAGAAAGCTATCAAATCTGTATTTTGTGAACTTGAGGTCTAATACATACCCTCTTTGAAGCTCCATCACAGGCCATCACAACTGGAAAAATCATTTGGTTTAGGTCTGCTATGAAGAACAGGTTCTAAGGTGCTAAACTACTCGCGAACATTGTCATTTAGTAAAAAAGAAAATACGGAAAACACGGCCTGCTGCAGCTGGAGACAAAGTTAAAATGTGCAGAGTTACTATGCAGACAAACCAGAACAATGAGCTAAATGACCCTAAAACAGCCCTAACCCTAACCAGAGAGCTGAGGAGAACTGCACAGTGAAGTATGCATGTTTTTGGGTGGAAACCTTTAGACCAGCCTTTCCCAAACTTAAAACTGCAGCGGCCCACTGAAATACAAAATTACTCCAGGGCCCGTTATAAAATACAAGTTTTGACTACAGCTATAACTTTCAGTTAGGGTCAATTATTGTACATGACAAAATGATATTATGGCAAGATAGACACAAAAGTGTACTAAACATTATGTTCATGAATAGTCATGACACACCTTACTAATCACTTAAAGGGTTCACTCATGGTAAATCATCATTATTGTGATATTTATTTTATTTTAAAAATTGGTGGAGGGCTTTTCGCGGCCCACCTGCAATACCCACACGGCCCACCAGGGGGGCGCGGCCCACACTTTGGGAAGCACTGCTGTAGACAGAATCATTGAATCTATAGTTTTATGAAAAATATGGATTATGACAGCGTTAATGAATAATACATTATGTTTATAAAACAGGCTGAGGCTGATGGAAATGTCATAAGTTCTCGCAGGTGTTGGTAAAAAATGTCATTGGACAAACTGATATTGTAACCTGATGGAAGACACGCAGAAGGTGAGGAGATCAACACAATCATTAGGGTTCTTCTTCTTCCAGGGACTGCATTTCAAGGCAGTTCATCCATTATTGATGGTGATATTTCTGTCTGAACCAAAGTGGCAGACTGACTCTTTGAGTGACCAACGTTTCCAGACGCTCTCAAATGTCAGGATTTACTGCTCCTCTGGTTTTTAATATAAGCGGGTTTATTGAATTTATCGACACCTTGGACGATGGAGATTGTATCTTGTCCTCTGATCAACTCTGATGGGTATTTTTCTGACATTTAAAAGATTTCTGACAACAACTGATAAAAAATAAAGAGATAAACAAAAGAACACCTAAATAATATTAATATTACATGACTATGTGACAAATGAATGTGATTCATCGTCAGTTCAGAGATTCGATTTACTGCTTCAAACCACATAGACGTGTTTCCTCATTTTTTCTTTAAAATCTGAATATCTGTGGATCAGCCAGCATGTCATGTTGACTTTACAACAAAGCACACTGTGTTTAGAGCTATTAAAGGAAACAGACACGTCTTGGAGGAGAAAGAGAGACACTGTCAAACAGCTGACAGGGAAAAACATCCGTGAAGATTGACACTGGTGGTCCTCGGTGCCAGCTGTACCCGTCGACTTGTGGAGCTTTTTTGAGAGTGTTAAGAGTGGATGTGACTGATTTAAACTGGAGCTACCCTTTTGGGCCCCGAGGCTGTCTAAATGTTAATATATGGCTGTCTGACATTCTGGTGCTGCAGTCACCGGACTCTGGACCTCCACAGAGAGGATGGAGGAAGGTTGGAGAGAGACAGAAGTGCAGCCCTGGGATTGATGTGAGAGACAGAAGAGTACATGAGAGGGGGGGTAGAGGGTTAAGAGGAGAGAAGGAAGAGACCTGGAGAAAAAAAAAAGGTTTTATTCTAAGGATGATAATCAGGATCTTGTGTAAAATAAGGTGATGGAAAGCAGATTCCTGGAAGAGGAAGAATTATATAAATGATTTGAGAGAGTAAGGAGGGATGAAGAAAGGAAGACAGGTTGGAGCAGGCTGGCATAGCTGCAGGCTTAGAGGGCTTTTGGGGGCTGGTGGATAAAGACCTGCCCCAGGCCATCTGACCAAAGCCAGGGCTCAAACACATCTGTGTGTGTGTGTGTGTGTGGCCTGAATATACTAGAAGCCCCTGCGGAGAGCCAGCAGTGCATTTCTGTTTACCTGTGCATTCACACCTGGCTAGCGGCTTTGACCACAGGAAGTGTTTAGCCTGAAGTTCAGTGTTTCTCTCTGTTGTAAGAAAGCTGTTGCATCCTTCTCGATTGACCAATGTGGTCAATGTGGAGATAATGTCTCTTTATTATCTCTATCAGAATCAAACCCAGCAATCAAAACACAGATTCAGATTTTATTATTATTATTATTTATTTTTTTATTGTCCCACAAGGGGAAATTTGTGTTGCAACAGGAGCACACAGAAGACAAGAAACACAAGGACAACATCACCATAAAACATAAACCAAAACAAATTTTAAAAATCAGACAGCACAGCAAAATATAAAAACAGCGCAATAAAATCAGTCAAGAGCCCATACCAGAATGGAAATTCAAGGTATTAAAGTGCAAAGTGGAGGTGTGCAAATGTTCAATTCAAGTGCAAAAAGAGCAAGAAATACCTTAATTGTTGTTTAACATATTAATTGCACTTGGTAAAAATGAGACCTGGAGTCTTTTAGTCTTCCTCACAGGAGCTCTAAAACTTGGACATTTGGTCACACATTTTAATAGGATTAGTGAAGACTGCTTATTTACTCCTGTAGCCTAGCAGTTAGTGCGAGTACCATGTACAGAGGCCAAAGTCATTGAGAGCAGGCTTCAAATCCGACCTATGGTTCCTTGCACGCATCTCATCCGATGCTCAAACATATGATTGATGTGTATCTAGATGATCAGGGCAATGTCCTAATGGATCCAAGCAAGGTCAGGGCGGGGCAGGAGTGGCCTCAACCAGAGTCAACCAGGGTTCATGCTTTTTGGGGTTCTTACATTTTTTATCGGCGCTTCATTAGGGGCAAACGTTATCATTTAACCGTATGAAATCTGCTGCTGTGGGCTTGTAATGATGTTATTAAAACCCAATCATTACTTAAGTCATCGTTTGAAACAACCTCTGTCTTTAGTTATTTTCTCCAGGTAGTTCATGATCACTATGTCCTTGAGCTGTCAGAAACTGTGAGCTCAGAAACTGGGGTGATGCAGTTTAAATATCTTCTACCTTCTTAGACAATCTTTTGCATTAATTAGAGACACGTGACATTAAGCTTTAATGATGATTTTTTTGTCTGGACACTTAAATGCCACAGTCCACAACTTCGCTATGCAGCAGCAATCTTTCTTTTGATAAATTATGTATTAAAAGGGACACAAGGCGAGCACTGCAAAGCATTATACAACCATTTCTCTGCCCCAGTATGCTTGTTTGTATCAAACCAACAATCTTTAACCCCGCCCTGTAAGTGATGAGCCAAGGTGTACACAGTTTAAAAAAGGAAAACAGCAAACTGTTTTTCTTTCTTTCAATTTTATCTTCAAACTCTTCGACATAATAACATGACATTTTCTACTAATCTACTTACCTAGAGGTGAGGTCAAACTGTAATTCACAGTGGTATTGTCTGGAAGGTTTAGAGGATTTGGTGAAAAGATGATTCTAAAGATTTGCATTTTTTAAATTTTGGTTAGCTTTCCAGCAGCTGCCTCTGTGATGGAAGAGTTTGGCATTTTGGAGAAATGGCTCAGGATGTCAAGAGCTGTTAAAGAAGATTGATACCAAGTCTCTCATTTCTCTACCCCAGTGAGCCAGCTGCTTGTTAGCTTGGCGTAACATAAAGACAAGAAAGAAGTGAATTCAAATCAAACAGTGCCTTGATAGCTTACAAAAATCTCTATACTCGACAAATCATCCATCGTCACATACGCATATTTATAAAAGTATTAAACTATTTTTTTAATATCATTCATTGAATCCCATGATATCATTTCAAGCCACAGTTATAACAATTTTTTAAATAATGGATCTATCAAGACTTCATTTGAGTACCTCAGTGTCAGAACAATCCTAATCCATAGACCTTAAAACGTCTATAAATAGCCCATGCTTTTATTTTCTTTACTCTATGAAATGACCCTGACAGGCGTCAATACAAGATGGGCTTTCATTATTTTCAAACAGAACTTTTTGTCCTTATATTTAGATCCACAAACGACTTCAACACTAAATGCAGAGGGGCCTCTATTTGAGTCCTGCCTTTATTTGTAAAAACGTATGGCAACACCAGGCTAGTAAAAGGGACTGGGCCTTAAATTGGGCTGGGCTTTTATTTTAAGCTTTACGGTATGCGAAAAAGGATGTCAATTTGATGAAGGAATTGATTGATATTTCAATTTTGACATTGGCTTTTTACATGTTTCAACACAGTCGGTCTTATCTTTAGTGTGCAGCAGTGTTGTAGTACTTGAAATCAGCCTTTGTCTCAAGACCGGTCTCAAGACGACTTTGGAGTACACTTTTTGTGAAATATGACTAATGACTAGGGTAGGGTTAGGGTTAGGTAATGGGCTAAAACTGGATGTCGGTAGGGGTACTGAAGACTCTAAAAAGTGAATAACTTTCGACAGTTTTGTCGCATGTACTCTGAATCAATGGCTACCCCCCCCCCCCCCCCCCCCCATTCAGGGGCACAGCCTTTCCAACGGTACCACTCACGAGACTCTACGATGTCGGGAAGTGCTCGAACTTGATTGGTTGAAATTTGTTTTTGATATAGCTCAGGTACCAAAGGTCGTAGAGACTCAGGGACAACACCAGCGTGTTCGGCGTACCCGAATTGTGTCAGACGGAGCAGAGTCGGATCGGAGTCTCTAGGACAGGCATGGGCAAACTACGGCCCGCGGGCCATATACGGCCCGTTGGGCTTTTTAATCCGGCCCGCCGAACTTGTCCAAATTATATTATTATTAAATTAAATTTTATTATAATTAAACCTCGTTCGTTTTCCCCTGTAATGCCCGCGTTTCCCCAATAGATGGCGCACTTCAGAGTGTGGTGTATTACGCCCTTCTTCACTTTTTCGCTTTGCCCTATGAACCCGTATGAGCCCTTCTGTAAAAATGAGCGGACCAAAGAAAAGAAAAGTGGACAGTGAATGCCGAGTGTTTAATACGGAGTAGACAACTAAATATTTTTTCACTGAAGTCCGATCAAAGGCTGTATGCCTGATATGCCAAGAAACTGTCGCAGTTTTCAAAGAGTACAATATCAGCCATCACTTTGCTACGAAGCATGCTAACTACGCTAGCAAGTAGTCCACGCAAGAACAGGCGGCTGCCGCTCAGAGGTTGAAGGCTAATTGACAGACTCAGCAACATTTTTTTCACCAACAAACTGCGATTCAAGAGTCAACTACCAAGGCAAGTTTTTTGCTGGCATTCAAATTAGCAAAGGCTAGCAAGCCTTTCTCCGAAGGCGAGTTTTTAAAAGAATGCATGGTAGAGACAGCAGGTCTCTTGTGTCCGGAGAGCCAAGGCCAGTTTGAAAAAATCAGTTTATCACGCAGGACTGTGACTCGCCGTGTGGAACTGATTGACGAAGATATAGCCAGCGAATTAAACAAAAAGGCTGAGTCCTTTAAGTTATATTCACTAGCACTGGATGAAAGTAATGACGTAAAAGACACTGCTCAGCTCCTCATTTTTATCCGAGGGATTAATGAGAGTTTTGAGATAACAGAGGAGTTTTTGACCATGGAGTCCCTGAAAGGAAAAACGCGAGGAGAGGACTTGTATAACTAGGTGTCTGCTGTCATTGAGAGAATGAAGCTACCTTGGAGTAAACTTGCCAATGTCACAACGGATGGATCGCCAAATTTAACTGTAAAACATGTTGGGCTGCTGAATAGAATCTAGGATAAAGTGAAAGAGGAAAACCCTGACCAGGATGTTATTTTCCTTCACTGCATCATCCATCAGGAATCTCTGTGTAAGTCTGTATTGCAGCTTAATCATGTCGTGAATCCAGTTGTAAAACTTGTTAACTTTATACGAGCAAGGGGACTTCAGCATCGTCAGTTTATTACGTTCCTGGAGGAAACTGATGCGGATCATCAGGACTTACTGTACCACTCTCGTGTCCGCTGGTTAAGTTTGGGCAAAGTGTTTCAACGAGTGTGGGAGCTGAAAGAGGAGATCAGCGCATTTTTGGAGTTAATGGGGAAATCCGACAAATTTCCTGAGCAAAGCGTCAAGAACTGGCTTTCTCCAGACTTTAATGCACTGGCAAAAAGGGAGATCAACAACACTGTTCCCACTGAAAGTGAACGTGAGTTTCTCTACTGTGTTTTTTAAATTTTAAATTAATTAAATGAATGCATTTGGAAATCAATTTGTACAATGAGCCTTGCATATTCATGCTTTGCTACCTGTTAAAGGCCAAATCCTTTCATGTAATGGCTTTTACATGTCATTTATATTAGTTCACACAAACACTCCATCCATCTGTTCCTGGCCCGGCCCCTCTGTCAAATTTTAGAACCCATTGTGGCCCGCGAGTCAAAAAGTTTGCCCACCCCTGCTCTAGGACCTTCCGTTGTGGAGTTCTGGGCCTAAATGTCCGCCCATCTGAAATGAATGGGGCAAATTGGAAGTGAAAATTTGTGTTTTTGTCGAAAATTGTTCTTCCAGAAAGTACTTAGGAGCACGTTTCAGGCCATTTGGAGTTGATTGGTACCTAGTTTTGGGCTCGTCTCGGAATCTAAAGCATTTTTACTGGGTCTTAGTCTCAGACTGGGCGGACTCCCGATTTCTAAATCAAGTCTGGTCAAGACCACCACTGATAGGCTAGTTTTCCAAGTCATTACTGTCATTAGAAGGAAAACTCCCCTTTCTAAAAGAAAGCATGACTTCGATTCATTCATAATTTCATTTGAATCCCCTGTTTACGGGCACAACCTTCCCATTGTTACTGTCTAAGAGAGTGACACACCCGCTGCACACAAGATGATGATTTTTTTATTCATATTTATGGTCTTGGTCTTGACTGGGTTGATCCCTAAATGTCTTGGTCTGGTCTTGGTCTCGGAGCGATCTGGTCTCGGTTATGTCTTGGTCTAGGTTAGTGTGGTCTTGACTACAACACTAGTGTCCTTTTAGTACTCATAACCTCACATTTACATTAGTAAACTAAAAATGATTTCCTTGTCTAAAGTTTCACTGTGAAGTATTTGAGTACAAGTTATAAAAGAACCGGCTGAAGGACTCAAATTATTGCTAGCATGGCTAAACGAGTATCCATTCAATGCTATGAATGCAAAATGGACCTTTTTCCTTTTTCCTGTATTTGCAGTCTCATAAAATAAAATGTGTTTGTGTCTCTCAGAGGATGACAGATGAGGCACATGGCTCATTGGTATTGTGTTGTGTCTGAGAGTGTACATGAAGGCAAACCTCAAGCTGGATTCGTCTTCATGTCCCTTAAGCAGTCTCAAAACCTGCTGCTCTGCCCTTCTGAGGTTTTGCAGCTGTTGCCTCCTCCTGGATTTTGTACTGGTTCTTTTACTGACTTGGCTGGGAGCAGCAGACTGTGCAGAGAGTTTAGCTCGTTAGCCACCGCAGGTTTAACACTGATCACCACAGAATCTTTATATGGAGAAGTCTGAACTTTATACTTTATTTCAGACCCATAGGTCCATATCGTTATAAAAACGCACAGATATATAAATACAGGACATTAACAAAGGGGTATCATCACTACATGTGATTACAATACAAAGAGACATTTACACCAGTGTTTCCAGAAACACGAGGAATACCTTGTGTTGCTAAGTCTGGACTGGGTAAGTGACATTATAATGACATTTTCTGAGTTATTTAATCTACACATAAATTTGAACATAACATTTCTCAGCAGAGCATGAAATGTGGCCACATGATTAAAAACAAACATCTGACTTGCACTCGTCCATCTTGGTAGCTTCAGAAATATTCTGAATGCATCATTATATGACACCTTTCATTTTAGCTTTACTATAATTGCACCACAAGTGGGCAGTATATAGGGGAGTACAGTAAGCTCTGAACAAACACATTGCCATCTTTATGATTCAACATTTTCAGCCAGCCGAGAGCTGATACACGCCTGACTTCCTGACCATCTCGAGACAATTTCAATTTTTTTAGAGCCTAAAACTTTCCAGACTTCACTTGTACCCATGTTCCACACGTTGTCTGTGTTGGAGACCCTCTGACATCTGTGAGTAGGCTGTTTGGTTTGGGTGAGGGGATTCACGTTTAGAGAGGAGGAGGAGGACTCTTATTTGTAACTATTTATGGGTTACTATCCCCATAACATGTATAAAACATTTCTGCAGTACATGAACAATAGTGGAAGACTTAATACTGGAAACTGAGGGGAGCAATAAAGAGTGCACATCGTCATCATCCCTCCTACTCACTCAGGGGGAATGTTCCAGTCTTATTACCTGTTGTGTTAACACATCACAGGGACATTTAACCAGGGGGCTTGCAGAAATAAAGTCTGCATAATGTCAGGGTGAACAGATTCACACAGTTGTGTTTTTGTGTGTGCTGTTTTGTGTATAAGTTTTATTTTTTGGCTTTACTTTCATTGGTACAAATGTGTCCTCTTCCATAACACACACACATGCACATGCTACATGCGGTCGAGTCCGCGTCCCCAAATCGGAGAACTACACAGAGAACATGAAAACAACGCGGCTTCTTTTGAGTCATTTTAGCTCCAAGTCTACGCCTCATAGCCCATTTCAAATGAACCCAATGATACATACATACCCAGAATTCTGGATGTTTGTCTTGAACCGTCCCATCAACATGCACGCATACACATACTAACCCAGACAGGTCCTTTCCAGTAATTCCCATCTTAATGACATAACCAGCATGAGACGACAGTGTGGGGCAGTTTGATCACAGGAGAACATCTTTATGAACTCAAACAGCTTCACTGATTTAAAAGCATTGATCAAAAGCTGCTGTGTGTCTTCTGTTTGATGCTGTTAGAAGTTGAAAGCACAAATTGGCCCAAATGTTATCTAACTGAACCTTTTTTTTTTTTCCGACTTTTGACATTATGAAAGATAAAAGTAGTACGTCTGTCCTCCACTTTGCAGACATTTTATTTGATGTATTTATCAGTCAATCTTAAAAAAACACAGATCTAATCTAATTGTCTAATGAAAACATATGACTTCTAACACGGTGCCAGAAACATTAGATTAATTAATTTCACAATGCTTCACAGATCCAACCTGACCCCTTTATTGGTATTTGTGTTTGGAAAAATGTAAATAGCACCAACAGGTCATGTCTTTGAACTATAGGTAGCGTCCTCAAAAGTTTTGTACAAAAGAACATATGTACTTTGTTAATGATGCTACACTGTTAAGGAGTTAGGGTTATGAAATGGTGATAACTTCCAGAGACATCAGCGGGGGGGGGGGGGGGGGGGGGGGGCATTCACTGCGGGACTTCTGATCCAGGATATGTGCAGAAAATAGTGCTGGTGAGGGGAGTTTTTTTTACACAAGCACTGCAGAGTATGCAGGTCAGCCATCAAATCATTTATTCTGATATTAAATGATTGGACAGGCTTCATACAGCCAGGAGATCTGAATATTTAGCTTGAGTTTTTGATTCATTGATTGTTGTCGGGTTGAAAAGAAGATTTAATGAATGTACACTTGCCTCCAAGGTGAATTGACTGTTCCTGCTGAGATTTGTGAAACATTATTTATGAGTACACTCCCTGATGAATCGATGTTACATTTTAATACACGGTCCACTTTTAGCAACTGTCACTTTTACTAAGCGTCTTATCTACATAGAGAGACTTTAAGTTTTGTCTTAAACCACAATAAGTAAGGGAGTAATACACAACAACTGTTCAGAATAATGTTACATTTTTATAATTTCTGAAGTCACAGGCCGGATCACACAAGGGGTTTTCAGAAGCGTGGGACCCGAGGAGGGCCGCTGTGATATATCCTACTGATGTTCAGAAGGCAGTCCTGCCTCAAAACCATTTGTACAAACTGTGTTACACAAGGGTTTATCTTGTTTGGCAGATTTGGCAGCAAACAGAAGAGCGTTGGTTTGTTCTGTGTAAACTCAGCATCAAGGCACTTCATTTTAATTTCAGACTTGAGAAGACCTCGTTCAGTGTGTGTGAGGAGGCTTTACTCTCACAAAGTTGAGAAACTGAAAACTGTTTTATGACAACTTGTTAAATGTTGAATATCTTCCTCACATTTCTCTCTCTCTCTCTCACTCTCTCTCTCACCTTTTCCCTCCCTGCCTCCCTCACTCCTCCTCCTTCTCCTCTTTTCACAGGCTGACTGTCGCTCCAGGGAATACCTTCGCATACACTTCCCAGCTGTGGATACATGAATCAAAAAAATGAGGTAAGTGACAAAATACATCACACACAAGTGTGTTCTCACAGTAAACACACACACACACACACACACACACACACACACACACACACACACACACACACACACACACACACACACACACACACTCAAACTGGCACAGGCAACTTGTGTGTTACCTTGGCGCACAGTGAGAGAGGAGTGGTTCACACAGTCTCAAAATAGTCCCAGAAGCCAGAGTGAGTGACTCATGGAGGACTTTCCTCAAATCCGAAAGTAAAGTGTGCTTTGCTCGTACAAAGCCGAATCATTCTCGTCGTATTTGCTGTTTAAATTAAGTCCATTTTTTTTTTCAGAAAATGACTTCCTTCTGCCTAATTAGCTTGAGCTCAATGTGGACATAGGAAAGATGAAACAAGAAAATAGTTAAAGCAATTCCATTTTGGGTCATCTAAATAAAAAAAAAAAAGAGCTATTCATCTGGTGTCGTGAAGATCCTGAGTTGAAACTGGAAAGTGCCTGAAACCTGCATTTTTGTCTAATGGCCAACATGGGGTTGCAAAAAGAAATCTGATTGTCTGAAAAAAGAACGGAAATTGATTTACTTCCTAGTAGATTTTCCTAAAAAATGTATGGTCCCATTCCCTGCTTTTTATTTCACTTTTTATACAGTAAATCCGTTTTCACATCTGCACTCCGGATAATATCTAGATATTTACAGGAGGAACGCTCTGGAGATTCTCCCGACCTAGCCGTTCACATATGCTCCTCACAGCGGGGGACTTTCCCTGTCAGAGGGGAGGGGGGGCCGGGGATTTCCCGACGTAAGACGTGACGTAAATAAACAACGCGGAAGTAGCGGCCGAAGCAACAGAGTCCGCTACACGACATTATAATGAGAATATTTGTCTTTATATCAATGCTATGTGTAATCCAATGGAATGACAACATCCACAAAAGAGAGGAGAACAGTCTGGTCTGGAGGAGAAACTCCAGGTAAAGTCCGGGCGACAAATGCGGCTGTCTGCGGTCACACATAGGATGTTGTGGATGTTGTCATTCCATTGGATTACACATAGCATTGATATAAAGACAAATATTCTCATTATAACGTCGTGTAGCGGACTCTGTTGCTTCGGCCGCTACTTCTGCGTTATTTATTTACGTCACGTCTTACCTTGGGAAATCCCCCCGGCCCCCCCTCCCTTCTGACAGGGAAAGTCCCCCGATGTGAGGAGCATATGGGAACGGCTAGGTTGGAAGAATCTCCGGAGAAGTCCTCCTGTAAATATCTAGATATTATCCGGAGTGCATATGTGAAAACAGCTCTAAAGACCCTCCGGGTAGCCAAATCTCCGGAGTTTTTCAGGAGATTTCCTTATGTGTGAAATGGGTTTATGATTGTTGATCGTATGACTTCTACAGTAGATGGCACGCATTGTTAGTGGAAAAAGGATGGACAACCGGGTTCCATATTTTCTCCGTTTAAACTGAAATTTATTCAGGCTGGCCACACACACAAAGAAAAACATTATGACAAAACGTCTTCCATCCATTGTCAAGACAATGATATGTACAAGTCAAACATCTTAAATTTAAACAAAACATATATAGAAGAAATACATCATGTACATTCCCCTTTCTTTTACTTGAACTTTAAACAGAAAACTAAGCTTTATACATGAATTTGTTTTTATTCAAGTCAAAGTTATATCAGTTACAGCCATTCACTTTCATCAACTGCTTTTATTAACTGCTATCTCGGGAGAATACACGTTTATCTTAGTGGCAACCGACTTATATCACTTTTTAAATCCAGCTATTTGCATAGTGTGAAACAGTGAGGTAGAAATATCTGTTTGTGTGTTCTTCAGATTATCAGCTGTTGTTTATCACTTTTCTTCTTCTACTGCTTTTTATCCCTATTTTGAGTCGTGTATGTGCATCTGAGTATTCGTTTGAAGAACAACTACATAGAACTACACAAACATCTTTGCTGCTGTTCGGTTTGAATTTGTAGGTCATACAGAGGCATCAATATCAAATTGTACGTGTTTCATAACCGGTTAAAACACTCCCATTGATATGACTTATCTCATAAATAGTGTATGTTTACACTGAATCCACAGGTTCTTGTTTTTACAGTGATTGTTTTGTTCATTTTGCTTGAGCTTTGTCACCTCCTGTATCAGTTGAGATTTGAGAGGTGGTGAGCTCCTGACATTGGTTTGGATTAATTTAATGCTCATAGAGGTTTGAATCCAG
Organism: Labrus mixtus; assembly: GCF_963584025.1. Taxonomy (NCBI): domain Eukaryota; kingdom Metazoa; phylum Chordata; class Actinopteri; order Labriformes; family Labridae; genus Labrus; species Labrus mixtus. The sequence goes on from NC_083613.1 coordinate 3,723,647, forward strand.
GCATCCTGTCTCAGTAACTGTCCATGCAGGATGGAGGCAAATCTTAAGAGCCTTTGACAGGTTCTCTGCTATATCCAAGGGGTGCTGACAGGCCAGGGGGGAGCAAAGGACACCCGAGGTCAAGCAGAGAAACACAGGCAGAGAGAGGGAGAAGGAACGAAGAGCAAAGAGAAAAAAGCCTTTGATCCTGTGATTCTTATCTGAAATAACAAGCAGAGCGGCGCAGTCCAAACCTACCTCCCTCATTACTGATCAAAGCTGCTGACCGTTATCATATACAGAAGATTCCATATCTCAATCATCATTCTCTCTCTCACCCTCCAAAGTATCTTCAGACGTGCACAGAATCCCACATCGAGGAATCGACCTGCGGCTGCTTGTGGGAGCTCACACTCACAGGTTTGTTCACAGCTGCTCACACGCAGCCACACAAGGGTTGGTGCACTCTCACTTCCCTCACCGCGCCCCACTGGGGGAACATAATGGGATGTCCGTGTTCATCCGCTCAGAAGCTCCCTGACGCTGTGAATCCTCTGAGCGCGCTCCTCTCTTTGATCAGCCTTTTCTACAAAGAGACTGAGACAGGGAGGTAGGCTTTGTGCTGAGCAAGGCGAGGCTGTAGAAGGTTCCTCTAGGCCTTAACCCAGCTTTACCCTCTCAGTCATTCACAGACCGGAGGCACATACGATCTGACACACAGGAGCTCCGCAGCTGAACACTTCAGGCATGTGATCCCTTAATTGACAACAGCAGAACACAGGTGTTGACAGGAAGTGACCAGAGGCAAAGCACAACATTGAGGGCAGTTCTTGAGAGCTCTAATCAGTATAGAAACCATCTTATAAGTCGTCGTTATCAAACAAAAACCATCGTCACAACCATCATCATCATCAATAATATGGAGACCATCATCATTAAGTTAGTAAGTATTCATGAAAGAGCTGGGTCTTTAGCTTTTTCTTAAAGGTGCAGAGGGACTCTGCAGATCAAATGGAGTTTGGAAGTTCATTCCACCACCGGGGGGCGACAGAGGAGAAGAGTCTAGTCAGAGACTTAGGACCCTGTTGTGAAGGTTGGATCAGACACCTTTCATTGGCAGAGCGTAGTGGGCGGGAGGGAGTGTAGACCTGGATCAGAGAGTTAAAGTAAAGCGGGGCCGTTTTTGTCGCTGTTCCGACTCACAGAGATGTACGCTCCAAGGACAACATCTCTTTGACTGGCCCTGTTCAGAAAGGTCAGTGTGGTGGACCAAGCCACGTTCTAATAAGTGGTTGGCAGTTCGATCCTTGGCTCCTGCAGTCAACATGTTGGCCCTTTAGCAAGACACCAAACCCCAAATTGCTTACAAAGGCGTAGCCATCAGTGTGTGTATGTGTTTATGAGATTAGAAAAAAAATTCAAACAATGCACCACCAAATTTTTAAGGGGTCTTCAAATCTATGCAATAAACCTAATGTTATGAATCTCTTACTGAAAAAAACATCTCTGACTGTTGTTTTAAATCATCTTCAACCAGATGTTTAGCCCTTAAAGGTTTTATATGTGATTTTTCACACTTAAATGTAATATAAATCAAGTATATCCTCTGAAAATAACTCTGTGAGTCATGACTGTCTACAATGGGTGTAACACCCGAGTCCCACTGTCTGTGATGTTTTCAGAGTTTTCAGAGTCCTATCTTCAGTTTGTTTACATCGTCGGGACGGCCGGCTGACTCCTCCCCTCATGTATAAAAGTTGTTTAATTGAGGGACTAGAGAAAAGAAGAATAACATACTGTACTCACTGCTTAACTGTGTTTCTTGATCACGCTCATTTCAGGTAAATTTACATGCAGTGTGAAGATACGAGCATAATAAAGATCGCTAGCATTAGCATGCTAACACAACAATGCAGCACAAGTTGTTTTGGTTTCATGCTGGTGCTCAAGGGCGACTTCTGCTGGATCAAAAAATCACATATAAAGCCTTTAAGGAAGAGTTGTGCCAGAAAACAATGCCATCTTAAGTGCTCATGTTTTGCACATATTTAATTTAATTTAAAAAAAATAATAATTTTTTTAGGGTTACAGTTACTCTAAAAAGTACTTGTTTTAAAAGTAAAGTAAAAGTCTTTCTTGATGTTTTGCACAAAGGATTTAAGACCAGATCACTCACTGAAGGACTTTGTAGGTTTCTTTCCTGTAAATCATTTCACCTCTCTGTTTTGCCCCAGATCTTCCCCATGGGGTCCGTTTGTGTGCAGCCAGGAAAAGTTACATTAACTTGTTTTCAGACAGGTTATTAGCGCTGTGTGATTTAAGACACTTTTTCTCGTCAAGACAGAATAAGAAGGGGGGAGGGAGGGGGGGAATCAGTCTTCACCGTAGCTACGAGCTCTACATTACCAGGCTAAACTCATTCTAGTTTTCACCTGCAGGTCTCAGGCGGACTGAGGTGTGTGGGTCCCTAGGTGGGAGAGGAAGAGAAATAGAGTTTCTGTCAGAGTGAGAAGAGGACGACATGAAAGTATAGGAGCAGCAGGAGAGGAGATGAAGAGATACGAGAAGAGGAGGGAAACAGCAGGGGTGCAGGGGGAGGGAGGGAAAGAGCATGAGAGGGGGGAAATCAATGTCAGTGTAGGAGAGAGAATGAAAGGAGTCGAGGCAAGAGATAAAAACTTATCAGTGATAACGTGATTTCACTGATACCAAAAATAAGAAAAACATACAACTGGTCTTTGTTGTTTTATAGGGAAGATTGCACTTGCTTTATTTCATTTTGTTGTCTCTTTATATGACCTGTACTTGTATAATTAGAGTTTAAATGCAGGGGACCTACGCTGCTGAGCTATCGCTGGATTACAGCAATAAACCCTAATCTCTGTATTGAACAGACAAGAGATATCCATCTACAGGGATCAGGGATCAAACAATGTGCTAGAGAGATGAACGGCCTGGTGCTGAAAGGTTGTCCTTGAGGAAGACGTTTGCATGGTGTGTTAATCACTTCACAATCACAATAAATGTGTTTTTACATGTAAATGACTGTTATATTTTCATATCCTGTGTAAAAATGTATCCAGAAATCCTCATTTAACTAAATGTGACAGGTTGTCTCATGAATGCTATTAGCTCATTTATAAAGAGAAAGTATTTGTGAAATGTCTCACCCCTTCTGGTCGAGGCAGATGGCCGTCTACAAATAAGTCTGGTTCGACTTGAGTTTTCTACCTGTCAAAGGGAAGTTTGCCCTCGCCATGCTGTTGCCGAACGCTTGCTCATGTTCGATTCATTTTCAGAATCAGAATCAGAATAAACGTCTCCCTAAACAATACAACAGAAAAAAGTTGAGTATAGATCTGCTCTTTATTTTTTGATATGTAGGTAAAAAATGAATTGATTGGGGCGCAGGTGGCCTATTGGTTAGTACACGCCCCCCATGTGTGGAGGCTGTAGTCCTCCAGACATGCGGCCCGGCCTCAGGTCTGACCTGTGGCTCGCTTCCCGCATGACATTCCCCACTCTCTCTCTCTGCCCTGTTTCTGACTCTATCAACTCTCTTGTCTCTAAAATAAAGGCGTCTAAAGGCCAAAAACAAAAAAAAGAATTGATGAAATTGAAACATAAGATGATATGGTGTCTTTGTTATGTACGAGTTATATCATTTACCACTTATTCACCTTCATCCCATTCACTCCCAAACTATGTGATTATTTCATTCAACTTCATGCTGTTATACAAACTTAAGTGCCCTTTTAAATAACATTTCTAAAATGTCAACCAAAATGTTGTGGAGACGGTTTGACAGATGATCTCCCTTGGGAGCAGACGCTCTCATTAAAAAGTTAGAGTGCTACAAGGACACAGCTTGTTGCTGCAGGAATTCTTTGGCTAAGAATTAACTGAAGGACTGATCAGCAGAGGCGATGAAGGTTACAGCAACCCCCCCCAACCCCACACACACACACACACCGTCTTGTTCTTACCTCTCAGAAACTCCAAATTCTCCCACTTGTGTCTGAACTTTATCGAAGCTCCACACCTCATCTCAACTCACGTCAGGGGAGTTCAGTTTAACCACTTTTGGTAAATTGATTGATGAAACAATGCAGCTCTTGCTTTCTGCAAACAAGGGGACGGTGGCTGTGGCTCAGTAGGTAGAGTCGGTCATCTCACAACCAGAAGGTCAGGGTTTGATCCCCAGCTACTGCAGCCACGTCCAGTGTGTCTTTGGACAAGGCCCCCATCCCTGCTGCTTTGTTGGCAGCGTATAAATGTGTGTGTTCTCATGGTCACTGTATTTTGTCACTTACCTCATTTTTTTGATTCATGTATCCACAGCTGGGAAGTGTATGTGAAGGTATTCCCTGGAGTGACAGTCAGCCTGTGAAAAGAGGAGAAGGAGGAGGAGTGAGGGAGGCAGGGAAGGAAAAGGTGAGAGAGAGAGTGAGAGAGAGAGAGAGAAATGTGAGGAAGATATTCAACATTTAACAAGTTGTCATAAAACAGTTTTCAGTTTCTTTGCACTTTGTGAGAGTAAAGCCTCCTCACACACACTGAACGCGGTCTTCTCAAGTCTGAAATTAAATTAAATTAGTGTGTGTGTGTGTGTGTTAGGTTGTGTTAGGTTGTGTGGCTCAATAGTGTGTCCTGTAGGACTGTAGCCTCTGGCAGGTACTGGGCCTTGACTGACCCAGACTGAAGCAGAAAGCTCTGATGCCAACTCTGCTTCTCAGGGACAGTAAATAAAACATGTGCAGGTGACTCAGGGGCACCAAACTTTAATCATATATTTTTTTCCTCTTTATCTATCGGTGGCCCTCTGTCACTTTGTTCTCCCCCTCTTGTTATTTCTTTTACACACATACACAGCAAAGAAAGCCAAATTGAAAGCAGAGAATTACAGAAAAGGTTGAAAGTTGTATTGACTTCCTTACCTTGCCTTCTTAACAACACTTTGGGTGAGAGAATGTTCATTTTACACCTAAATGAAGCTTTCCGTCTGAGGATGCAGTGTGCACCACGCCTGCCACAGGGAGCAGAGCAGGCGGCCCCAGCTGGGCAACATGTCCGATGTGTCCTTGGGCAAGAGACTTAACCCTGAATTGCTCCCACTGCTTCGGTGGTGGTGTATGGGATGGGATTAGTTACTTCTGATGGATGATACTACATAGTGATCACTACCATCAGTGTGTGAATGTGTAGGTGTGACATGCAGTGTAAAAGCACTCTGAGTCGTCGGAAGACTAGAAAAGTGCTATATAAGCTCAAGTCCATTTACCATTTACCATAGTCAGGAAAGTAGCTTTGACTCCAGCACAATTTATCTGTCCACCAATAAGAAGAGAGCCCGGCCTTTCATCTGTTAAGAAGCAGAAACACGTAGCAAAGAAGAAGAGGCGGTGTGTGTTCATGAAATCCTCTGTCCTAGATTTTTTAACTTACGAACAACGACCTTGAGCTGCCCTAAGCTCGGCGCGACGCACCATCCTATATCTGAAGGAGCCTTAATACTCACTTATTTCATAGCACAATACTTTCAAATTGATCTTCTCTTCAAAGTAGTTTGAACTCCTTTTTCCTCAGAAGCTTTAGAAGCTAAATTGTCCCCTGAGTGGCTTTGCTGTAGTCAAACTTCTTTTCAGTTTTTGCAGTTGGTATCTTGCAAAGTTAAGCACTCAAACACGAAAGCACAGGAAGACAAAGTTCAAAACGAGCTCGAGAACATACTGTAGGGAAGCATTTAGCAGCTTTAGAGGTCTCCCTGAGGGGTTCATGAAGATTAAAACTGCTCACATCAGATCAGGTGGCAAAAAAACCCAACTCCCAAAAAATGCTAATGTGCTGAATGTGTAAATATGTAAACCAAAAGAAATATGATCTAAGGCCTCACTTTGTCACTTGTGCTTTAAGTTGCTTTTCAGCGTTTTGTAGTATGTTCCTTCAAAACATGTCCAAAATATTCTGACTAATGCTGCTTCAGTACCATCTCATGAGAGAGTTCATTTTTTCCTCTAAAGTTTAATTTTGTTGTAAATCCATACTTTTAGCCAATAGAGCTGGCAGCTTTTTTGGAAAGTCTTCTAACACATGAAGAGTCAGTTAATCCTGGCAGTATCCAGTCAAGCTGTTTTATATGCTGTGGTTGCTGACTATATAACTGCAGTGAGGAAGCCATAGCTTGCAGTTAGAAAAGTCCTTTCCTTTCTCTCAGATATCCCTGAATCCTTTGCTTAAAAACCCTTACATCACATCCTGTAATTTAAAAGTCACTGCATCATAGCAGCTGGCTCTACTGTTTCTCCCACCATTTGTCTTCTTGTTCTCTCTCTCTGTGCATGATCATAAAACAGCAAACGCTCCTTGTTCAATCTGATGTCTAAATCGAAGCAGGGGTAACGATAAAGCCATTTATCTCTGTTTATAAACTCCCCCAGGTGTTCCCTCTTTTCTTCCCCTGACTCCTTTTATTCCAAACCCTTCTTCTTTAACATCTCCATTTGTTTGTTCCTCGTTTGTTCCACTTTCATTGGCTTGTCTTTATCAAATCATTTTGTTTTTTATGCTCTCATCTTTGTCTAATCTCCTCTGCATGACTACTCTCTTAATTGGCAGTAAGATTAAATCATTGGCCCATTCTGCTTTTTTCAGGATATAAACAGATGGAGATATTCATTTTTTTTGAACTAGTGAAGGATAACTTTCAGCCAAGAGGGGCTTTTTTTGTAATTACTGTAATTGACCCTTCGGCATCTATATTAATCATGTTTTCTTCCTTCTTTGCTGCTTTAGCTGCTGATTATTTCTTGACCCTCTGTTGATGCGTCTTCCCTTACATGTCTTCCTCCCAGCGGAGAGAGCTTCACAGTGTGCCTGGGGCAGCTGCAGACATCGAGTGGGGGGACCACATAGTACAGGAACAGTGTGTTTGTGTGTACAGTATCTGTGTGTATTTGTGTGTTTATGCATTGAAGTGAGGAACTGAGGGGAAAAAAAGATAGGATGAGATGAAAGGTCAGAAAGTTTCCTGGGGGTTTTTCATGTGCACGTGAAAGGCTGATTTAGAGGTTTGACTGCACTGATGATGGTGTGGAAGTAAAAGGGTGGGTTTGAGCAAAATAGGTGAATTGACAGGGCATCATTGGACTGTCAAAGAGTTTCTCTCCTTGTTCATTCCTTGTTTCTATCGGCATTCTGTCATCTGTTCCACAGCAACAGAGATACAAATTACATAGGAAAAAGAGAAATGTGCACGTTTTACATTTGCAGGGCAAACCCTTAAAGCTGCGAGGAGCAGGAGGTAGGAGGGTTGCTGAGGGAGTTGATACGTGATGTGGAAGTCTGCAAAAGAGGGAAAGACCCTCTCCCCTCCCCTCACTTTTTCTCTCTTTATCCAGCCTCCCTACCTTCTTGTCTGTCTGATGCAGCGGAGGAGAAACCGCATCCATTTCATCATGCCTGGCCTCACACAGAAAAACCCTCAGCGACGCGTTTTGCTGTGCCTCCCGTCCCTCTGCTTGAATGCCGCCATGCGCCGCTCAAGTATTGATAAATTGCTGCCACCTGCCTCATTTTTCACCACTGCCGTCAAACACATAGGCACTGGCACAAAACCCCCTTCTGCACTCCTCAGTGATAACAAGAACAATCGCTGAGCTTCGAGAATGAGAGATGGGAGAGCAGAGGGAAAGGGCACATGGGTGGATGGAGAAGCAGGTGGGGTCGAGGGAGGGGGCAGGTGAAGAAAACGAGCGGCAGCAAACAGTCCTTTATTTAGTTTTTGAAATGAAGCATCCCTTTTAAAAAAAATCACTGCTCCGATAATAAGACCCTGGTTTTATTTTAGTAAATACCAGTCTTGTTGAAATATGCTTCACTGGCTGAACTGATTTCTTGTCAGAAACTGATCAATCTTCAGGAAAATGTTGGTACACATAAAGAATGACGCACAGACACAGGTTTAAAAAGATAGGTAGAAGGTGTATTCAAAAATGTTGAGGTCTTTCTGTTTAAACTACCCTTCTCCCCGTTAACAGTTCTGTCATTTCCAGCAGCCATGTGACTGTAAATCACACTCGTCACTTTGTGTCAGAGAGGTCGAGTCGAGATCCATGCAGCAGGAGAAAGGTCCAGAGCTGACTCTAAGACGAGTTAATCAATAGAATGTCCACTTGTTTTTCTCAGTTTCCATCATGTTTTGACCTTTTCATCATGACTCTTTGTCAACAAGCAAATGATGTCAGTGAGGTTTCATACCTGACCTGGAGAGCTGTACACTGAATCGCTCCTACAAAGCCTTGGATGAAATGATTGTGTTTGCATGTACAGAGGTGTCAAGTAACTAAGTACAAATACTTTGTTACCTTACTTAAGTAGAAATTGTGGGTATCTATACTTTACTGGAGTAATTATTTTTCAGCCGACTTTTTACTTCTACTCCTCACATTTTAAAAATAGCCTCGTTACTCCTATTTCATTTCGGCTTGTTTTCATTCCGGCTTGTCATCGTTCAAAAAAACACAAAAAAAACAAAAAAAACAAAAAATCCAGATAAATCACGCCATCCGGATAGAGTGAATTTGATTGTGGTTGGATGAGAAGTATAAACATATACCATTCCGACACCCACCCAATTTTTCAACATTAACATTTTAATATAACATTATAGTCATTATGGCCTTTAGAAAAATGTTTCTTTGGGGAGGTGGGGTAGTCGCCCCTGTGGCGCTGCCTAATGGCATTTTTTCCCCCTTACATTACTTTAACTTTTATATTTGAAGTAGTTTTGAAACCAGTACTTTTACACTTTTACTTGAGTAAAAAGCTTGAGTTGGTACTTCAACTTCTACAGAAGTCTTTAGTATCTAGTATCTATACTTCTACCTGAGTAATGAATGTCAATACTTTTGACACCCCTGCGCATGTATGAAAGTATGAAGTAAATGTATATCACATAGTTACATTTAGTTTTTGTTTGACCCATATTCAGGTTTTGATCCTAGTTCAAAAATACAAAGAAGCTTCAAAGTCAACAATAACCTGTTCACAAAAGGCCCACCAAAGGTCTCTGGATGCAACTGCACTTTTGTGAAAAAACACAGTTTTGTTAACGCCTCCCCCCCTCCCTTATAGACAAAGAGCATCTTCTAAAGACAAGTTTATTAGTTTGCACTGAAACCATAGACTGTAAAAATAAAACTTAAACCCCTAAAGAAAAAATCAGGTTACCTCCTATATCCTCAAAAGGAAATTCAGTTTGCCTTTGTTGTTTGATGTTTAATTGATAAAATAAAAGCAAAACTTTTTTTTTGGTCATTTATTTTGTAATTTATAGTTTATTTAGACAGGAAAAAAAAGATCAAAAAGGTCAGTCAACTCATTTTTAAAAGACTTATTCATGAGCCTTGAAAAACAGTTTGTTTAATATTTATAGTGTGCAAGTGTAGAACAACATATGTGTTACATGTTTGTTTTCTTGTAAAAGGTAATTGCAGTTTTGGTTTTGGTTTGTTTTTTGTTGTTGTTGTGAAGTCCTTCAAAAGACTCTCAATGTTGTGTTCAATGTCATTCTGGTGAGAAGCTGTATCTTAACCACCACAATTTGGAAAGGTAAACTGAATAGGAGAAAGAATAAAGCAAAGTGCTTGACTTAAGTTATGCATTTATTCATGGGTGTATGACATTCAGAGGCACTTTCCTCAAGGTGAAATCCAAACAAAAGGACTGATGTGTTTAGTGCACAAACTGAAAAAAAGATGTTTTGGTGTTGTGGTTTCTTCACGGTTGTCAGCAGGGTCTTGTTCTGTTGTGGCATCCTGACGTGTGAGATTGATAGATGACCAGCCCAGCCGAGTCCTGCAGTTGAAGTATATGGGCAGGTGATGCAGGAACAGACAAATATTCTAGGTTAAGTTCAATAGATGCTCGCAAAAATCCCCCCAAATTAAATCCCCACATACGTATTCTAACTCCTGCACCCCCTTATGCTCACACCAGCCATCAAGGTACTGTACCTTGCCATCTACTACACCTCAAATTCTGACTTATCACATGCCCTCTCTATAAACCAGAAAATCAATGAGGCCTTCTTGTTTCCCTGAGGCTTCTAAAAGCAAATCAATGTAGGCCGATCTATTGTAATAAGGACGAGTCAGCCTTGGACGAGGAAGAGGAGATGCTGCGAACATCGTTTATTAGATTTTTCTAACGAGGCGTAGATAGGCTCAGAGTACAGGGCCAGGGCTGTTGTTTTCATCGAGTGGCTGTTCTGTGAAATCTGCCCCTGCTTCGTTTCTCCAGCGTCGCTGCCAGCGTGCCGCTGAGCTCCTGCTAGCAAGGTGCTTCAGTCAGCAGCGATGCTTCTCTTCGTCAGGAGGGGGATTAACACCCCTCAGAAGTCTTTCCCACTGACTGCAGGCTTTAGATATTAATGAGATTCCCACCTTCAGCTCTGTTATGTAACACTGAACTGTGTTCAAATATTCAGGAGATCTTTGCACGATGTCCACTCTGTCCATGATGGGAATGTTAAATCAAAGAGTTAATTTAAGGAACATTGTTGTTTATAATGCATACAAATATGCAGCCAGTGCATAGCCTGTTGGTCCAGCAGTTTGTAGGACTGGTGGACTTTGTAAAACCACATCATCAGAGGCAAACACTGATGTTTAATGACTCTGCAAGGCTGCAAAGTTCTGTGTACTAAACAAGACAAGCTATCTACAGTAGTCAAGTCTTAATTGCCTCAGATTGTATGTTTGTACACACAAAAGGGGATTATGACATGAAATGAAATCTTACAGTCCTTCAACTACTTTCTTATTCCAGTGTGCATCTGTCAAAATATCCAGCCAACATGTTCCATTACAGCGACTTGAGATTCTTCAAAGCTCTGTGTTGTTTTTGGCTCCTTGAAAAGTAATCAGTTTCTCTTTTAAATGTGCATGCTCTTTTACATAGATGGTGTCATGAGATCTCAGGGAATGATACCCTAAAATATTGTTTTTTTATGTGTTTGTGCTTCTTTGTGCATATTGTGTGTGTGGGTATTTGTGCTATTGATCAGAGTTGGCTGATGCTCATGAATATCAAAAATCAAACCGAGAACATTGTTATACATCTGCCCAGAGCACTTCAGAAACTTTCATCACAACGAGCTGAGCCAAGAATCTAACACTGAATGAAGATCAGTCGTTCTGTTCCTCCAGTTCTGCTTCTCATCCTGTGAAAGGTTTAACTAACTGCTTTACTGGTCTAATGGTTAGGTTTCAAATCACCAGTAGACTGTGTAATACAATTTAAACATCAAAAAGATTCATAGTATACAGTAAGACACAAATGTAAAAGAGTTTACACAAAGCAGGTTTTTATGATGAAATGGATCATTGTTGGACTAAAGCAGAACAGGAGGTCAGAAAACAAGGGCGGGGTAAGAAAGGCAAACTTTTATTTGAAAAGTTCTCAAGTTTAAGCAATCAAAAATGTGAACACCTTTGATAGTATTTAATCTGAGTGCATGTTTGTCTGTTGCCATGTATTGTTGTAGCTGTGCTGTCTAACCCATGGTGCTTTGTATGAATGGTTGTATGGTTATATGTTTTAATGGATCCAGTATATTGGCATCATGTTATACTCTTGTTATCTGTTGCTCTGTGTATTTTTTTGCCACCCTGTGCCTAGCTTAACATCTTGCCAAAGGACTACAGTTGAAAATTAGCCTGCTGGCTAACACTGGCACATTTACAGAAATGTTGATTAATGTGCACTGTCCTTTAAATAAATGGAATGAGAAGAAGAGGCCAATCACCGGTCAGTAGTACGAGCCAATCATGGAACAGAGGGGCAAGGTTAGGGAAAACTTTTAACTGGAAGAAAAATGGTTAATGGACTTGAGGGTTTGTGTGGCGCTTTTTTACTCTTCTGACTGTTCAAATGTAAGGGAATATCTTATCTCTGTAACAGGAGTAGTTAAGAGCAGGAACATCTTGGATTTGACTTGATGATTCTCAACTGACCTTTCAGTGACCTACCAACTGGTGTTCACCACTTTTACAAAAGGTGTGGTTGCCTTTAAGCAGTTGTATTGCTATTGGTGTATTGGTTAATTGTTTTATGACTGTTCTTTGATGAGGTGATACTGTGGGGTTTAAAAGGCAGCATGAGCTGGACTATCAGAAAGGTCTTCTCTGTGTGATCACGTATGAAAGGTTTTCTGAATCATATCACATCACCATAGGCATTCACATCACTTTTACAAACTGATGCAAGGCTGCTATGTAAAGTATCTTAAGTATTAACTCATTCATTCATTCATTCATTCTGTTAAGAAGGGTTCAAAGTTGAGGTACTATCACCATGGGGGCATTGGGTCAGGATGCAGGAATCCAACAAGACTTGAGTTTAGGTAACAGGTTTATTTCGTCAAATTAGGTAAATCATAAGGGTAACAGAAGACACACATGGGATTGAACATCCATGCTGAAAGACAAATAAAATAATATTAGCACAATAAACAAGTCAAATTCCATTACTTTCTGAAGGAAATAAAGATAAGTAAAGTACTTAGAATTAATTAAAATGGACTAGATAGTAACTAAAATAGGAGTGAATGCCACCTTACCATTGCTGAACTGCCACCCCATGTGAGGATGAAAAAGCATGAGTGCAGTCTTAAATAAGGAGTAGGCAGGTGAATTCATTCTAATGAATTAGTGACAGAGTGCAAACAACAACCAATCAAGGGGGAGAGGAGAGAGTGAGAAACCAGGAAGTGTATTAAAGGAGGTGCAGTAGGAAAAGAGAGGAAGTGAAAGGAAACAAATAGTGATCTTTACTACACATTCATTCATACAACTTCACTTATACTGATATAGCAGCGGGAGCAATTTGGGGTCTTGCCCAAGGACACTTCAAAATGTGCCTGAAGGAGCTGAGGGTCAAACCTCCAACCTTTCTGTTGAAAGATACTCAACTCCACTGAGCCACAACCCACTGACTAGATGTATAGAGAGTTTGCTGAAGCGCGGGTTTAGCTCAACGATCAGATTAGTGTTCACCATGTTTCAAGGCTACAGCTGCGATCCTGGGTTCATGTCCGATCCACAGTTATTTTCTGCAAGATAAATATAGCCCAAAAACATTTTAGCACAGTTATCTGGCTTCTGTCAATGTATTTATTGTTTTGTAGTATTTCAAGATATTACTGCTATTCTGGGTTTATAAGAAGAGGTCATAGAGCCTCAACATGATCATGGGCTAAAAGCTAAAGGTCAAGTTAATGCTTCAGATACATCATTCAGCAGCATGGCATTTGTAGCTTTGACCCACATTGTGGCATCTGAGCTAATGTTTTTGTAAGCTATGCTGCTAACAGTGAAATGATGGAAAAGCATTTTGTATCTCCTCATCATTAACCCATTATTTACTTCAGACGTCAGAGTGCATACTTATCAATCTGATTTGGACTTAGGCGTATCAAACACCTTATTTAGAGCTGCGCTACATTGTTGTGTGCACAATTTTTGACAGATTTTTGAAAGATGTTTTAGAGCTTCGTTTCCTCTCAGATTTTTTGGTGGATGACAAATGAGACTCCCAACGTGGATATTTATCTTTTGCATTTTCAAATAGAATTTCCGGAGGCTTCATGGTGTGATTACAGCCTTGCTAGTGGTCTTTCCAGAAATCCATATTAACTTTCCTGGTTATCTTTGTATCCTCCTCTCATATGCATCCACAGACTTACCATAAATTTCACTTCACACTGTCCTTTCTTCTATTAGGTATGGTACATTTACGGCCACACAGTATTATTATTATTACCCCTGGGGAAACAGAGGACGCTGCTTACAAGTGTAAGTCCTGAAATAATCGCACCCTCGTCTGCAGCCTCAACCTCGGTATCACTCGCTCCGTCTTGCACATTTGTGCATACAGTCACATTTCACAGTGTTCCCCAGAGATCCTCTCTGCATGTATGTGTGTGTGGTTTTATTCAGTAAGGAGTCGTTACTGTGGGAAAACCAGCAGCTCCTACACCTATACACACCTCCCCTTCCTCCCAACACATCATTACTCACCATAAACAACCCTTAGCCTCTGGGTTTCTTTCTCACTGCAGCTGCGTAATGCCTCGTCTCCCAGGCCGTTCATAGAGTGTAATGTGCATGTTGGTGCAGAGTAGATCAACACGAGTGCTGGCGGCTTGTAACGCCTGCGAGTTTCCCGTAGATACAACATCCAATTCCATGCATCACACCCACTGTACAGCTCATTTGCATCAGAGTAATGTGGTGTTTTACTACAGGCGAGGCAGGAGTGTGATTTGTTGTCGAGATGAGTAGGGAATCGATGATAAATATTTGACTTCAAACGCAAAATGTCACGCAAATGTGTTTTTTTTTCTTCTCTGAGCAAACATCTGCTGTGGTCATGAATCATGACTGACACCCTGCCATGATGCCACGTAGTTATAGAACATACAGTGAAGACTGTACACGGTGGTAAATCTTGGCTGTTGGAGATGTAGAGATGCAGATTGTTAGGTGCACAGATTGTATTATTCGTTATGTCAATTGTGTTCACTGACAGGGGGTAACAGAGGGACCCTGCATCACTTCTCCTCCTCCTCATCCTCCCTTCAATGTCAAGGCTCAGCTGTCTTATGAAGGCTGAGCTTTAATGTCAGACATGCAGCTTCAAACGAACTCTGTTTCTCTTTGTACACGTCTCATTTGTCTTCTTGACTTCGTCTCCCCCCCCCCCCCTCTGAATTTCTACCTTTCTGCAGCCCCCTAAACCCTTTCTTTGTTTTCCTCTCTTCGTTCCTTCACAGTTTTTTCTGTCATCACACCTTGCTTCTTTTCATCCCCTGCCTTTCCCTCCATCAATTTCTTCTCCCCAGCTCTCCCTCCTCTCCAGCACCTTCTCACTCTAGTACACAGCTCTCAGACATGCCAGTGAATCGTATCGCACTGACCCAATCAGGATTCAGTCTGAGGGGGCATCTCGTCACAGCAACTGTCATGTTTTGGTAAGCAGCTGCGTTGGAGCAGAAACCAGGGAGAGACAAACAGACAGACGAGTGGCAACAAGGACTCAGCTTCTCACCGTTCACTGAATCTCTCCACTTGGTATTTCTGATCAGTCAGGGAAGGAGTTTGTTAAGGGAACAGCTTGTGTGTCGAATGTGACCAAATACATGTTTGAAGTAAATATATGTCATTGGAGAGACAATAATAATGAAGGTGAAGTTAATGGGCAGTGGGACATAATGACATCAGGGCAGCAATTTACATCAAGGTTGAAATAAATAAGCACACTGAGTGTACATTATATTAACCTTGAGAAACATCCCAGATTTGATGTTGTAAAGATGTGATGAAATTAAAGAAAACATTGTCCGCCAACCACCACAATAACAGACTGTTCCTCTCACTTTCACTGATTGAAGAGTGGGCAATATTAGATTTGTGCATATAATTACTCCAGGGGAAGCAGCCAGTGGGCTTCAACAGACAAGCTGTTGAAGTAAATACAGCCAGGAACAGTTTTAGGTCTCTACTGCAGATTAATATTACCTCTATTACAGATTAATATATCATTTTAAATGTAAAAACAGCCATTTTTAATGCAGAGTTTCTGCAGCATTGGATCATCGAAGCATCATGTATAAACAAACACATGTGTATACACAACAATATAGAATGTATAAAACATGGACGTTGTCTCAGTGACATCACCCATTAGTTTTTGTAGATTCTGTATGAAGCCTAACTATGAAGGTCACCATTTTAAAAACTCGGACTCCAGCTAACTTCCAGCTACTTGAGAGGCAGGCTAAGAGGTGGAGTTCAGTTTGGCTGATTGAATATCTTTGTTGATGAAACCTGACCACTTAGCTCTTCATCTGGTTGGTATTTTCCAAATGATGAACACCAACAAGGCTGACAGTTTAAGGTTAGTAACAGTAAATAAAGTGAAGCTTTGCCCCCTGTCAACCAAACTAGCCACGTCCCTTCTAATGCCTCATTATCATCAAAACTCTTAGCTTTAAAGGACCAATGTTTAACTCTGACCCACAGTGTTTAAAATGGGTACTGCAGTCCACATTTACAACATCGGAGAGAGTTGTCTCCACGAGCCCCCTCCTCCTTAGAGTCGATTTGCCTGCAGGTTGTCACATCTTGGACAAGGAAGCTTTTCCTATTTATTTAGCTCTACATCTTGAAATCGTTCTGCATTCTTACCTCTCTCTCCATTTTTCAAAAGGCATCTTCTCCGATATGAGCAAAAGTGCCATTTCTACAATCAGTGGCGATTCTAGAGTCAAAAATTCACAGGGGCCTCTCCAACGACGAGTCTGAGTCCCTCAAACAGAGACACGTTTTTTGGGGGGGGGGGGGGGGGGGGGTGTGGTCCTACTGTCGTTGCAAACTTTTCAGATTTTCAGCACTGTTGTTTACAGTTTGTCAGTCCAAGGACCCCTACTGGTCTGGGGCCAAGCGGTTGCCTGTCTTGCCTGTTGACAAGTAGCGCCTATGTCTACATTGTCATTGAATCCTTCACTATGAAAAAATCCATATTTTCTCTTGTAAATTGGCTAAAACACACATTTCATTGCATAATCTTGTTGAAAGGATCTCGTGTGTTTACTTCTGATCTCATCTCGTGTCAAAACTCTAATATATACTCCATGTAATCTCTGTGTTTAGCTGGCAAGGACTAATGATCGTCAAACCAAACAAGGTTTTTATCTGCATGTTTAGTAATAATATTTGCAAAATGAACACCACTGAGCGGGATATCCTATGCCAAATGTTTACATGATCATAAATTATTCTGCCAGATTATTAATAATTCATATGCAGCTAATTATCTGCTCTAAACATTTTTGAACACACTCACTGCACAATAGGCCAAAAAAGCAGCATAAAATCATCTTTAATTGTTTTCACAATCAGCAATGCGGACGTGGACATCGAAGCAGGGACAGAACATAATCCATGCTGACCAGGGTTGGAAATAAGCATCTGTCTCCTGCCACGGCTGGCAGGCAAACAAAAGTGACGTATGCTTACAGCGTGATGTGTGACATAAACATACATTTAAACCGGTACTGTGCATGTTCCAGTCTGACTTTATGAGCAGAGCCAAGCAGCCCTGAATACTCACTGACCACTGGTATAAAAAAATGTGTGAATATGAGATCAAAACAGTCATCTGCTTTTCATGAGATTGTATTTCACCCCTCCCTTATATTAAGCTGTTGAATAATATAGACAGAGGGTTGATGAAAATCCAAATTATAATGAAGTTAACTCAACTCATTTGTAACTTAACTGTCCTTTGATTAAAATCCAGAGATCTATCACCAGCGTTGTGGCTTAATGGAAAATCAAAAGTACATTTTTACTAGTGATGAGCTGAACTACTACATATTGTCACAGAGAGGTCTCATTTAAAGAGGACATATTTAAAGGTCTCATTTAAAGAGGACATATTATCCCCCTTTCCACCTTTTCAAACAGTCCCCTGTGGTCTAAATAAAACATCTGTGCTGTGCTTTGGTCAAAATATAACATGAATCAAGCACCAGAGGAGGTTTGTGACCCTGTATAAACCAGCTCTCTATACACAAAGGAATAACATTAAATATCACACAATTCAAAATATATATAACAAAAAAGAAAACATGTACGAGCCTACATGAGACAAAAGTGCAGTGGTAAATAGTGCGAAAAATGCTGAAATTACCATGATAATAATGAATCTAATGATGTAACAGATTAGGCTGATGGCGAGTATAAGCAGTGTGCTTAGATAGCCATCTGAAGAGGAGGAGAATAACATTTACCTGATTTAATGAGTGACAATAGGATGTGGATAAACCATCATATTTACATTCACAGTCGATGTTTAGGTACCTTAAAGGTCATTGCACTTCATTTCACACATAGTTCAAATGTGTAGTTTAAAGGGTCTATATGTAACTTTCAAAAATACTGCGTTTGTAGTGACACCTCATGGCCGTTAGGCGAACTGCACCAGTAACCTGTTGCTCGCTCTCCCTCGCGTGCTTTTTCACATCAGTTAACCGTTCTCTTATTAATGGGCCATAAAAAAACGATTTATACATGTAAAAAGTTACATATAGAACCTTTAACCTGGATAACTGAGAAAAATGATGCTAACTGTTTTCAGACTAAACGTACCCAGGCCACGATTAAGAACTGGCCTTTCACATATTTTGCGAGCCACTAGGCAGTCCCTCCAGGATTTCACAGACTTTTTTGGGGATTGTTGCAGCCTAAAATGCCTGATTTCGCGGCAGCTTTTCAAGGAAATTGCAATGCAAGTTGCGATGTTTTTAATGTAAAAAATTGAGACTTTTTATTATTAAACTATTTTCTTCCACACACTTCGATGTGATTGAGTGATGCCTTGTATTTTTAACCTGAACAGAGCCATTACCTTTGGGAAGTTATATATTCCTCTGCCTCACTCAGTGATGTCACTCTCTCTCTCTCACACACTCACACACACACTCACACTCTTCATCTGATTTCATTACACATCCAAATTAATATTTTGCCTTAAGCTTTTAAACCACTTTAAACATTTTACGACTAACTACTTTCATGAATACATGCACGCACGCACACACACGCACGCACACACACACACACACACACACACACACGCACACACACACGCACACACACACACGCACGCACGTACACACACACACACACACACACACACACACTGTTTGTTTCGCAATCAGACAAGCTCTATCCATGCTTATTTATTGAACTCGCCTTGCTTCTTTCAGCACTTGCAATCGATCTGGATGCAACAGCGTCTGTCACTGTGATTTGACTTGTATGTTGTCCGCGCGTTTCAGTCATTCTCCTGGTGTGCACGGGGTGCGAAAAAAGTTTACCCCTGCACATAGGGGAATTGCCTTGTATGGTCCTTAGCTGAAGTTTTTGTAGGT
Source organism: Labrus mixtus (assembly GCF_963584025.1). NCBI lineage: Eukaryota > Metazoa > Chordata > Actinopteri > Labriformes > Labridae > Labrus > Labrus mixtus. The sequence continues at coordinate 3,742,623 of NC_083613.1, forward strand.
AAATGTGCGACGTTTGTGTCGGACATGTCTGCATCTGCATATGTAAACAAGGAAGTGAGTTTGGTCAAATTGGTCACCAAACTTTGGTGAGGTATGGCTCGCCGTTTTCGAGGGGGACTGCTATGATTGGTGAAACTCGCGAGGGAAACTATTTTGATTGGTCAAATTTGCAGAAAAGTTGCGATGATTGGACAAAATTGCAAGGTCGCCCAGAATTCGCGGGGATTGGTTGAATTTGCGTTAATTGTTGCGATCGCAACTTCCTGGAGGGACTGACTAGGTTCCCCTTCAGTCTTAAAGGGAGAGTTGGAGGGAGCTGTTAACTGTGTCTACAACCTCACCGCGAGATGCCCCTAATCTCGCACACTTATCCTTTTAATGTTGATTCAAAAATGATGATCTTTGATGGAATTTGAAACTTTAAACATCTGTGTAAAAAGAAAAGACCTTTAGGATAACTTCACAGAAACCTTCTGAGTGCCCATTTTAAAAGTTTATTTTTTTAAATCCCCTCTATGAAAAAGCAAATATTACAGAGCTGCACACAAATATGTCTGCTGCACACATACAGTAGACCCTCAATGGGTCTGGTTGCTGACCTTAGGTGTGCATCTGAGAGAGAGGCCACTTAATATAAATAAGCAGCTGAGCCATGGCATCCTTCATACCATGAATATCCCAAAAGACGAAAACAATCTTTTGAGCAGCCATAGGGGTAAGGACAAATCTAATGTTGATTGATATTAAATATTGAACTCTCAGGGAACTTTTCCATTTCCAATGCCCAGTTTTTAAAAATGGTAAAAAAAACCTTTTTCTATTGTCTATGAAACAATAACAATTTGTAATCACATTTAATTGCCAAATTTCAATAGTTAATCCAAATGAACCCCATTTTAATCGCATTTTTTAAATTCCATTTGTTAGGTATTAAAATAAAAAAATTTGGAAGGCTTTTATTTTGAATGTTTGTACAATCTTAAGCTGAGAGTACTTTACTTACTGTTTGAAGTCAACCCTGCTTTTATTTTGAAATAAAGTGAGTTTACAACATTAACTTAACCACGGATAAAGTAACTCATTATGTATAAAAAAGAAAATAAAACAGCGACTAGGAGCGGTAAAAAGTGAAATGTTTGACTTCATAGGGTGAAAATTACTTTGACTTGTCAGCTAAGCGAGAATTTTGAAATGAGACATTCAGCAGTTGCTGCAGTGTCGTATGCTTATCCCCGGTGAATGCATTAGTTTCAGACCTTAATTAATCGTTATTAACTATTTAATGCTGACAGCCTTAAAATGCATTTTCATGTAGGGCTTTATATCACTTATTTAAAGGGACAGTTTACAGTTTTGGAAATGCATATTTTTGCAGGTGAGATTTTGATAAGAAGATTGATACTACTGTCATGTCTGTAAGTTAAATATGGTTTTGCATCGAGCAGGCAAGTAGCTTAGCTTAGAACAAAGACAGAAAACAGGAGGAATCTGCTTTGCTCTATTAAATACTCTGCCAGCAACACTGAGAATCAGTAGTTCTATCTGTCTTGTAAAATCCATTAAGCCTGAACCTAAGTCTGATCATCCGTTTGAGTGGAGACACTAGCAGATACATTTTCTTAACCTTTGGAGAGATCCAGGTTTGTTGTTACCTATAAGGCTTAGACATGAGCCATGCCTGAGCCTCAAAAAGACAGACTTTACACCACCCACATGAACTGCTTAGACATGCAGTGTGTAGCAGCTGTTAGCCTACTGGCTGCTGGCTTTAGCTATTTATATATTTATATTTGGCTACATTTGTTAAACATGGTTCATCTGTTTGCAGACAAACTTGCAGTGTTTTTAATTAAGATGTCAGTCAACAGTTACTGTTCAAACTGCGCATGGCACAAGTAGGCTTTTCATCCCAGTATTCCAGTTTAACAGGTATTCAGAGCTTTTGATGTATATAATATGATGTCAATTATAAGAATTATTATTATTATTTATTTGTTATACGTTGATTTGGTATAGCACCTTTCACAGAGTGAGGTCAAAAAGTGCTTCACAAAATATTATTAAAACAGAAATAACAACCATAAATAAAAAACATCCAGATTACATTTTAAAAGGTGATGAGTAGAAGCTGCAGAGCCTATGTGCAGAGGACGAGAGTTGAAAAGTGTTTCAACAATCGCCTTTGGTTTTCAATCTTCCATGAGGGACATAAAGTAGACCCTGGTCAGAAGACCTAAAGGCCCTGACACACCAAGCAGACGGCAAAGAAGGCCAGCTGTGGCGTCAGTGCACGCCGCCTTTTGTCTTAGCCAAAAAGTTTCACTAGAACACACCGCAAAGACTACAGCCGATGGCCAACCACCACGTGCGTTCTGTGCATGCTTGAGAGGCAATAACTCTCCATGCTAGCAGGCGGCGGTAATCGTCATTCCAAAAAGGGGGAAAACGGAAGAAGACTATGAAGAAGGCGGATAAATAAACCGTTGTTATGATACGAGAAGACAATTTTCTCACTGCTGTCGCTCAACTCTTGTAATATAGGTACTTCTAATGGAGAATAATGTCTGATAAACAGTTGAAAATGGCTCTGGCTTTGTCAGCCTATTTGTCTTTTACTAGTGGAACAAGAATAGAAGAGGTGCTTCCGTATTTCTTCTCGTGCACTAGCTCTCCTGTTTCGCTTAGCTGAACAGCCAATCAGAGACATTCCTACCCCCAACCGCGCCAGCGACGTCTCTCACTGTTTCAACATGTGGAAACTAGGTGTTTCTCCTTGGTGGGTCAGGGCCTTAAGAGATCTAATGGTCATGTAGGGAGGGAACAGGTCAGACATATAAAGAGGTGACAGCTGGTCCAGGGCTGTACAAACACAAATGAGGATTTTTGAATGTATTATGACTTTCATTTGAAGACGATGCAGAGAATACAAGACAGATGTAATATGAGCAGTTTTAAGTTAACAATCAAACTCGGCTTGAGAGACAGCTCTTCTGCGTTTCTCCAAAGCTGCTAACCCCAGCTCTAATAGTTTTTTCATGTGTTAATAAAAAACAAAGCTCAGGATGTTGTGTTTAATCTCCTCTGAAAAGCTGAGACACAATATGTGTCTGAGCTGAAAAGCTGTGTTAAAGCTGTTCAATATAATACAGGGTTCATTTTGTTGTTTTGTCTCAAATTACTGGAACAGAAATCTCTCTGAATCTAGGCACCCCTCGTCTGCATGAGTGAAAACACCTCTAGACCTCTGTTCTGCTGACAACCTCTGAATAAGATCCTTGGCCTCTCTGTGCACTGCTGAATCATCGACACATACACAAACACAGGGGCACACACGCTCAGGGGATCATAAAGGCCAGCCTTCACATGGCACATCAGGGCCCCCTTCTCTCTCTCTCTCCCACATAGTGACAACATCCACCATGATTCATCCCTGTGGCAGTGTGAAGTGTAAAGGAGATTATTACCAGTGAAGGGCTCACACACCCCCCCTTAAAGATCTACTGCGCTTCTATCTGCCCTGCAGAGGAAATGGGAAAATATTGCAAATGTGAGTGTGGGGGGGGGGGGGGGGGGGGTCATGTTATGTGCACTGGTAATGCCTAAAGCCTGACCAGCATAGCTAAGCAGCTCACAGCCCTGTTTACTGTCTAGAAATGTGCTGACTTCATGTGTTTCTGTGTGCGAATGTTTCTACATGCATGCGTCTGCAAAAGCCCGGGTATGTGCATTTGCATGTGTTTGTGTACATTTATGTGTGTGTGTGGCAATGGATGTGTCATCATATATAAAATCATTTTTGCACATAAAAACAGACGGCAGCTGTTGTTGAAGACTGTACTGTATGCTGTTCAGTATTCGGCTAGAGCTAGTTCATGTCCAAACACATAACCACAGTCCATCTCTGATCCCTTGCTGTGCACAGCGAGAGGCAAAGTGACTTATATGATAGTCTAAATGAAAGCCCATTTGCACATATCATGTAAATGATTCTGTAGGTCAGCCTCATTAGTTCTTAATGAGGTGTAGGGAAGAGTCATTCATATGAAGCCTGCTCAAACTTCACCTATACCCTTAATTAGCATGCATATTGTTGCAGAAGTATTCAGAACCGTCAGCTATGATAACAGTGTTTGCATTCTGATGGTGCAAGAAGGGAATGTGCAGAGGCCAAATTATTCTCATTGCCCTCTTGAGAGATTTGCATTTGTACTAAGGATAACATCTGATGTAAGTTAGCCACCAATACCGATAAGGTTACCCTTACAATTAAATCTTATTGAGTGCTGACATTTATATTTTACCACCTTATTATCAGCAGCTCAATAAGATTAGAATTAAGATTTTAAAGAAGTTAAAACCGAATAGATGTCAAATAGAATTCTAACAAAGTAACCATGTTTTAAAAGGGCCTTATCGTACGCTCGGCGCAAAGTCTATTTGCATGCAGCTCAGGTGTCCTATTTTCCTCCTGACAGACTCGTAATTTTAACGCCCAGCCTTTAAGTTGTTTGAATAGCAATTTAACTTGCACTTCCATCAGTGCACAGAGGTGTGTATTTGTTTTAAAATGAGGTGTAGTCAGGTGAAAAGTTGGGGTGTTCCTATCTTTAGGACCCAGAAAACGACTGCACCTGAGACCACCTGACATCTGATCTAAAGTTGAAAGTCTGTGGCACAGTATGTTCCTGCTTGGATGCATTAGAAAGTTGGGCAGATCATTGGTGAGTTCACAACGCACGGCCAATGAGCTTAATCAACACACACAGGATGCAAAACAGTGCACACACCTCACCGTTTATTATTATCAGTTCATTTGCTGATAAAATCAGATTTTTATTGGATTGGAGTGCTGAGAGACAGAAAGCCTTTTTTTTGTTTTCAAGCTCTCTGTGCGCACTTACTCCAATGTATGTTCCGTCTAATACACACAGAAACACATAAACTCAGGCTCTCATGTTACACAGAGTTGGATATATGATACATTTCATACATAACTATGCATGCTATAAACAATACAGCCCACAGATAATAATACAGAATGTCCAATGTATATCACGCATGTACACCAGAATTTAGCCAAGAATTCCAGCAGAGAAAATAAGTAAGTTATTACTTACAGTCTTAAAAATACAAATAAATGTTTACAGCCTCCTACATTTATTTGATGTTGAGCTCACAAAACATTAGTTAACATAAATCCTGTTCGATCCTGTCAGCGTGTCTGGAGAGTTTTCATAATTAATGACGATACGCTTTTGTGCCTCAGGCAGAAATATTCACTGTTTCTTTTTGATCGCTTCTGATCCGCAAAATATAACTTCAATCCCCCATCGACATATTTCATACAGTGTCCTGTGTGTGTTCTGTGTGTTCAGTGGCACACTGACAGGACAGAATTTGATCCGGCCTATCTCAGAATAAAAAGTGAAATCTGCAATGTAAATGACATTGTGCTAGCCTGCAGGCGGCTCTTAAAGGGAGCTGACACGATGACAGATTTGTTTCATGTAATGCCCATAACACACCTATGTATATAACTGTTAGGTGGGGGTTGTTTCTGTAGTAGATGGACAATGATGAAATCGTGAAACAGACTGTGGATCATCTTAGATTTATTCAGCTGTGGTCAGACAACACAGAAACACAACACACATGGCTGACAAAGTGCAGACCAAGATCTCACAATCATGGACAAAGTGGCAGAATCTTCATCTTCACAGTGTTGCTTATATTCTACTAGAAGGTACATCCCACAAATTCCTGGCTGCTTCGGTTCATCTCTAAAAGGCTAGAAAGAAGACATCAGCTTGACTCTTAAATATCAGACATATACATTTCTTCAGTCTCAGAGTCACATTTCCTTTTCTGCTCACAACAGACACTTCAATCCAAATATAACTCTGCTGCTATGAGGTCTCTAACACATATGTATTACAGCTTCACAAACCTAAAAGAAGAATTACTCTTACATGGTTGACACAATTTAAAGATATATCCACAAAATTATCAAGATGAATGAATTCATGAAAATACGTACTAAAAATAATCAAACGACTTAATCCAACCTCTTTGCACTCTGTGCCTGGTTCTACACCTACATTGTGCTAGCAAACCTAGTTGGACACGCCCCAAATCACTGTGCGTGTGAGTGACTGAACAGAGGTCCTGTTTACACAACAACCATTTCAGCTGAAAAATGGTGACCTTTTGTTGTGTTCTGGCTGTTTATTCACACAACAACAACAACGTTTTGTTGTGCAGACATCATATGAAGATGTCACCGTCTCTGTCGTTGTGTATGCTGGCAATAAGCAGTTCCATTAAAAACGGAGACTTTTCGCACATGCCCATCACTGCTCCAGTCAATAGCCTCAACAAGTAGGGGTCATGATTTGGTCTGTTTTGGTTTTGTTTTTTCAGAGTTTAGATGTATTTATCTTTTAGTTCTCAGTCTTCCCTGGTGTTTCCCTTTTGTGTTTTCTAGTTTGGTCTTTGATGTTTCGTGTGTTATTTTGTAACTTCGTATCCTGGTGTTTCTTTATATTCTAGTTTTTTGTTACATTTTCAAGTTCTCTGTCTTCAGTGTTTCCTGATTTATTTCATAGTTGTCTTTAGTGCTGTGTTTTATCCTGCCTCTGTGTGTTTCCCTCCAGTGTTGATTGCCCTCGTTAGTCTCACTGTGTTTGATTACCCCATGTCTATTTAGTCTCTGTGTTTCTTCCCGCCTGTGTCAGATTATGGTATGTTTGTTGTTGGTTAGTCTACGTCAGTGTTTCTCAGTATTTTGACCGTTTTTGGGATTTTTCAGTTTGGACATTTGGATAGTAAGCTTTGCTTTGTCGTTTGTGTTAATTAAATTTACTTTGGCGTTTCTGCAGTTGGGTCCATCTCCCTTGTTTTCCCACATCTGTGACAGTAGGTGGACAACAACAACAATTGCGGATTCACAAATTCTGTTTGTGCTGCTTACTTTATCGAATTTAACAATTCTTCTCCAGCTAAGTGTATATTTCCTGCACCATCACTTTGATCAGCAGAAGTGCAATACATTCAACCAATACGCCAGCAAATGGCATACCAGAAGGGGATTAGCCAGTAGCAATTTTGTAGACGATTATGTGTACATGCATGTATTGTTTCATTACAATGTCACATCACCTGGCATGTATAACACACCATGTTAGTCATTTGTGTGGATCCATTAGCACAGCGGTTGTTATCAAAACTCTGTTGGAAACTGAAATGAAAAACAACGCCATTGTCAGTGGATGGTTTTTGTTTAAACGTGGACTTAGTTTACTTAAATCAGTGAACTGAGACTCTCATTTTGACATTCCTAACATGCTGATGTTCAGCAGGTGTCATGTTTTCCATTATCATAATCTGAGGTCAGTGCGTTAGTATGAGAACAAGCACAGCTTTGGGCTGATCTGAATGACATGACAAGATTTACCCAAAGGTATGCCGATCAGTAAGTGTGATATTTATGTTTCTGTGAACAAAACATCCTTTGCTTAAATTGTGACATCATTCAATTGAACTGTTTGGTATAACATTGACTATTTTACTGGAACATTGTAGACGTTGATATTGTAAGATTCAAAAGTGAAGTAAATTCATATATTTGAGTTAATTCATGTATTTAAGTTATACAGTGAACTATTTACATATTTGAGTTAATATTGATATATTTACATGTTTTAATGTTTGCAGTAGCACCTAGTAACTGTGACCAAATTATATTGAATCTACTTCTGTGTTTGTCATAATGTTTGCCTTGAGTTTAATCATCCTAACCTCTGATTGGCTAACGACGGGACATGTGATGAGTAACAAGGAAGTGTTGTGGTTTGTTGTCTAGCAGAACAATGTGGATGACAGTAAAGTTATCCGTCTCCAGCCTTCTGTTTCTCTTAACTACAGTGATCCATCCACCACACATTACAATATTTATAAAGTGTTTACATAGGTTCCTTACATTACATCAGGCCCCTGAGGCTACAGACAATTTGGAGGTCATTCAGTTAAAAAATGAAGATTTGGACTGAATAATTGATGCATGTCAGTTTAGTTAATGGACCTAAATCAAACCATTCATTCTTTTTTTTTTTTTATAGAGAAGGGTCCTATCTATCTACCTGTGAGGGTAATCTTCTGTAAAGTGCTTTCTCACATAAAGCAGGAGCAGACGTACTTTTGATGAATCAGAGCCCAATCTGCACTCTGACTATTAATATGATTAGAATATTAAGAGTGTTATTAATACTAGATCATTATGTACGCTTGTACGTCTTAAATCCATGCTGAGTCATTTAAGCAGAAAATCATCACATGTGCCGACCTGCATCCCATACAGGACTTGTACTGGTCCATGGTAAGGAAACGGGCAGGTATTAACACTGTAGACTCCTGACAAGAGAGAGGTGATATAGCTTACCTACGATATGACAAGCTCATCGTGCACCCACCTTCACATAAGCCCAGAAGAAATGAGGCAATGACCTAAGGAATCCAGTTTCAGATGTTGCTGTACTAGGTTTACTCCTTTCATAATATGACTGAACAAGATTAGTGTTCAGTGTCAAAAAAGTATGTAAAAATGGGTCTCATATTAGCTGTACACCGTTATCTAAAAAGTCATCTGGCATATGGGCATCTTGGATTTGTAAAGAATGTGTCAGTCTATTTCCTTCTCTATACTTGATGATGAATTTAGGGTCAACAACTTAATCATGTAAATACTGTACTACTATTATTATCCTCCTCTGATATCAATCCATGCACACTCTTAAAGAATATTGTAAAAACTCTCTACCTCGTTTAAATGAACCATCTGTTACATAATTACATCTTTTATTATATTATGTTATCTCAGCATGTTTGCACTACACACCACTGTATGGAGTTAGATCAGTCTCAATATTCACAAATGCACACAGAAGGATTCACAAATGTATTTCATTCTATATAAATGTAAAACAAATCCACAAATAAAAAATTAGATTCACAAATGTATTTCTGATTCACACACAAATATTTATAGTTTTGTATATATGTAATAGAAATCCACAAATATTTAATATACATACAGTACAGACCAAAAGTTTGGACACACCTTCTCATTCAAAGAGTTTTCTTTATTTTCATGACTATGAAAATTGTAGATTCACACTGAAGGCATCAAAACTATGAATTAACACATGTGGAATTATATACTTAACAAAAAAGTGTGAAACAACTGAAAATATGTCTTATATTCTAGGTTCTTCAAAGTAGCCACCTTTTGCTTTGATTACTGCTTTGCACACTCTTGGCATTCTCTTGATGAGCTTCAAGAGGTAGTCACCTGAAATGGTCTTCCAACAGTCTTGAAGGAGTTCCCAGAGATGCTTAGCACTTGTTGGCCCTTTTGCCTTCACTCTGCGGTCCAGCTCACCCCAAACCATCTCGATTGGGTTCAGGTCCGGTGACTGTGGAGGCCAGGTCATCTGGCGCAGCACCCCATCACTCTCCTTCTTGGTCAAATAGCCCTTACACAGCCTGGAGGTGTGTTTGGGGTCATTGTCCTGTTGAAAAATAAATGATGGTCCAACTAAACGCAAACCGGATGGAATAGCATGCCGCTGCAAGATGCTGTGGTAGCCATGCTGGTTCAGTATGCCTTCAATTTTGAATAAATCCCCAACAGTGTCACCAGCAAAGCACCCCCAAACCATCACACCTCCTCCTCCATGCTTCACGGTGGGAACCAGGCATGTAGAGTCCATCCGTTCACCTTTTCTGCGTCGCACAAAGACACGGTGGTTGGAACCAAAGATCTCAAATTTGGACTCATCAGACCAAAGCACAGATTTCCACTGGTCTAATGTCCATTCCTTGTGTTCTTTAGCCCAAACAAGTCTCTTCTGCTTGTTGCCTGTCCTTAGCAGTGGTTTCCTAGCAGCTATTCTACCATGAAGGCCTGATTCACACAGTCTCCTCTTAACAGTTGTTCTAGAGATGTGTCTGCTGCTAGAACTCTGTGTGGCATTGACCTGGTCTCTAATCTGAGCTGCTGTTAACCTGCGATTTCTGAGGCTGGTGACTCGGATGAACTTATCCTCCGCAGCAGAGGTGACTCTTGGTCTTCCTTTCCTGGGGCGGTCCTCATGTGAGCCAGTTTCTTTGTAGCGTTTGATGGTTTTTGCGACTGCACTTGGGGACACTTTCAAAGTTTCCCCAATTTTTCGGACTGACTGACCTTCATTTCTTAAAGTAATGATGGCCACTCGTTTTTCTTTACTTAGCTGCTTTTTTCTTGCCATAATACAAATTCTAACAGTCTATTCAGTGGGACTATCAGCTGTGTATCCACCTGACTTCTGCACAACACAACTGATGGTCCCAACCCCATTTATAAGGCAAGAAATCCCACTTATTGAACCTGACAGGGCACACCTGTGAAGTGAAAACCATTTCAGGTGACTACCTCTTGAAGCTCATCAAGAGAATGCAGAGTGTGTGCAAAGCAGTAATCAGAGCAAAAGGTGGCTACTTTGAAGAAACTAGAATATAAGGCGTATTTTCAGTTGTTTTACACTTTTTTGTTAAGTATATATTTCCACATGTGTTAATTCATAGTTTTGATGCCTTCAGTGTGAATCTACAATGTCAATAGTCATGAAAAGAAAGGACACTCATTGAATGAGAAGGTGTGTCCAAACTTTTGGTCTGTACTGTATATATTTAAAAAACACATTTGTATCTTGTTATATTAATATACAAACTGTTCAGTCTGCATTTACAAACTGTTTGTCATTCGTGAACCTCACTGCATTTGTGTGTGGGATTTTTGAGACTCCTCTGCCGTGGTTAGATTCACAAATGCATTTTTTTCAGCAGGGAAATGTCTGTAGCCAATCAGATGTCTCCTTCCTATTCAGCCAATCACAGTAGTGTAGATTCAAGGGTATGATTTAATGTGATCACTTTAGTGTTACATCTGCGCAGACAGTGATTAGCCTAGCTATCAGACAATCTGATTAAGTCATCTTTAATCTGACCAGTAAATAGTCTCTGTGATTGTCGTACTATAGATGGAAAGTTGTTTATCGTGGTTATGACATGGCTATATGACTGCGTGTGGTTATGTATCAACACACATTCAACGTCATTCTGATGACAGACTAGCGGTCACTGTCACAAGTTAACATGGCCAGGTGTCCATCCACGGTACTTTGGGGCTTTCTCACATCGTTCAGACTGTTTGTGTCCAGTAACGTTAGGCCTACTAGTGTTAACTTTACATTTATATAGAATGAAATATATTTGTGTGTGCACTGAAATACATTTGTGAATGCTTCTGTGTGCATTTGTGAATATTGAGACTGATTTAACTCCACTGCACTATTTTCTCATTCAGCCTTATACATATTAGGTTTTGCTTATTTTGTGTGTATTATTGATATTTAATGTTGTGCTTTCTGAACATAGAGAGCACAGTTTACCTAAACTTTACTTCCTTGTGTGTGTGTGTGAGCATACCTGGCCAATATTGCTGTTTCAGATTCCTGATTGTGATTAGGGGGCGTAGCTGTGGTAGAAGTGAAGAGCACAAGCAGACCTTGAATCAGCAGCCCATCAACCTATTAAGGGGAAAGACGTGAATGCATGAAAAAAAAAAAGTTATGTAGTGCATTGAATGTATCCAAATGTTAATGAATAAAAGTGAAGAATCTCTCAATTATGCTTCATCAAAAACGAATAACTTGAGGGGGTTGGTTCCGCTCAGTTGGTAGAGCAGGCGCCCCCATGAATAGAGACGTAGAACCTTGTCACACATGGTCACAGGAATGACTCCCGATCCTGACGCTGTTTGGTGCATTCCACCCCCCCACTCTTTCCCCCCCACATTTCCTGCCAATCTTAGACTGTCTCGTCCCAATAAAGACCAAAAGCCCCAAAATAATCTGTGTTTGATCAACAAAATGAAATAGAAAATGAAGTGTTCAGATGTTTACTTTCTGAAGCCACGCTGAGTTTCAGACTCACAGATCCTCACTCTCCCCCTCTGTACCGTTCTTGCTTTGGTGTTGTGTGTCTGACAGACGGTTGACTGTTGCAGGCCAATGAAAGCACAGCTGGCCTTGGCTGTGCAGCGCAGACACTCAGGTCAGACAGGCTAGCACTGATGACGGTGCTGCTGGCTGCTGAAGTTCAAAGATCAACCCTTTTATCTCTTTGTCCGCTTCCACAAGCCTCCAGAAGTACCTGATGAAAGGTAGCTCTAATCCTCCAAGTATCTGAAAAAATCTCTTGGACAGGTTTAACCACCCCTTTCATATAAAAAAAAACACACAAGTTATATACTGTGAGCCATAATAATAAAATTCAGCTGATGTTGCAATAGAGCTTTAAAACCAAAACTATGAATACAATAACAATAAAATAGTGAAGGACCCAAGCACCAGAGACAAAGACAATAAATATTCAGGAGCAGTATTGCTTCCTGTTATTTTTAAGAACCATAAACTGGATAAACAATCCTTGTACCACTGATTACATAACGTTTTTCTGCTCTGCTCACTCTCTGTCCCTCAACTAGTAGTTGAGAAATATTGGCACAACAATGAGCCAGTGTTTGAAATTTACCTTTGATTTTTTTATAATATGATAAAAACATCTCCCTTTATTCGGTTGATTTGACTGTAGGCCATACTCGTCCGATCCCACGACGTACTTTAATGTGTTGCACACAGACTGAGAGCAGCTTATGAGATGCAGTGAACAGTGAGAGAACACTGAATGAACTGTATTTAAAAAAACAACAAAGACACTATTCATAATTTGTTTGGCAAAGTAAACATTTTTTTTAGAGCCACCAAGTGTGGTGGAGAATTTCCAATAAGGACCAAGTGGTACCTTTTTACTGTGCTTGCTGCATTAAATGAGAAAATAAAATCATTGTACATAAACGCAGGTGAAAGATAATAAGATTTAGATTTGTTTTTGAACTAGGGGCCGATCGTTCAGGGTAATGTGGCCCAGCAGCTTGGTATTTTTTTCTCTCTCTTGTTCACTCTGATTTGGTATTCTATTTCAGAGATTACTTGTAGCTCCATCATCAATAATTTGGGACTTGGGAGATTTCCAGTTTCCCCATCCTTCAAAAAAAGCGAGTTTTTCATTTTTGAGGTATGGTAAAATATCACTGGACACACAGCTCATGGTGTGTCTGACTGAAGAACCACACAGACTAAGGCAAGAAAAACACATGACTATACTGACTGAATCTCAACATAAAATCATTCACTTTGTTTTAGCTGCAGCCCAAATTGTATTTATGTCCATTTGTAAATATGTAATACTTTATTAAATCAAGCTTTTCCCTGTTTATAATAAGTGCTGTTGTTCTGTATCCCCCCTCATGTATCATCATGTCTTATATCTAATTAGAAAAGACGCAAAATAGTCCATTAAACTAACACTTCTTAACTCTAAGAGTCCTAAGCCTGAAGCCCGACTGAACACTTTGAATAAGGTGTTGGTTTCCACTTTATGGCATTAACATGTGTAGTGTCAGAAGTTGTGTGTGAAGCATGAGGCCACAGTCAGCTCGACTCCTAAGGATTGTGTTTTTGTTATTAAAACATTTTATTTTATGAAAGATCAGACAGCCAGAAAATAGAAAATAAAAACTAGAATTGACATTTATATCTAGATTAATCAAAAAATCATGAAAAATCGATTCAAAAGGTGCCAAGGTTCACATCGGTACTCTGAAAGATTAATTGCAATAATTTCATGAGCGTCAGCAGCTGCAGAGCGAGATTTTGAAATTGAGAAAATAACAAAAAAGACAAAAACTGTGTGCAAATATTACAAGAAGACAGAGAACTACACAAATATACAACCAACATGATGCAGCATTTAATCTACACCACAACGAGAAGCTCCTATCACCTCCTCTTGTTGAGAGAGAAAAACATGAAAAGGCCAAACCACACTGACAAATGGGTAGCAGCCCCTAAAGGAATCTGTTTCAGTCATAATTTGTCTACAGTCTCATTTTGTAAAATAAATCATGAGAAAATCGTATCGTGGCAGTATCCTGAATCGTATGTATCTCGAGTAGAGTGAATCGTTAAATCCCTATATGATCATTGTACATGTAATGAGGCAGCTACTCTTTTCTGCTTGCCTGTTCATTCTTCTCCATTTCTTTAGTTGTTACTGTGGATTCAATCAGTAACATGTAGCCCTGATATAAAGGCAAAAGGTGTCATTATATCAATCAATCAATCAATCAAACTTTATTTATACATCACCTTTCAGACAAATTAAATTGCAGTTCAAAGTGCTTTACAAGAGTGCAGAAAAGTTATTGATGAAAAAGTAGTTTATAAAATTCATTGCAGAGACTAATGCACACCAAAAATGTATAAAATGAAAAAATAAAATACAACACATAAAAGCAATAAGATGTTAAAATTAATACATAGGAGAAGAATATTTAAAATTGTAGTAGCACAGAGACAATAGACAAAAGACAATACAATAATGTTAAGATTTGAATTGATATAAAGCACTATATAAAAGCCAGACTAAATAAATGAGTTTTAAGACTGCGTTATAGTGTCAGGCTTTGCCTTGCCATCTTTGGTACTTCACGCTGTGAGGGACAAGTGGGAACAACAATTTTGAAAACACTTTATAATAATAATAATTAATTTAATTATAATAATAATTAATTTATAATAATTTATCCTTTATTAATCCCATGAGGGGAAATTCAATTTCAGAGGCAGACTGTCAAAAAATGTTCTCGGAGTGTTTCTGTTTAAACAGCTTTAGTATGAAACTAAAAGTTCAAAAACACAACAGGTCGGGAGTAAGATGATATTTGTTGGTGTGAGTGCTAATTTAGGCAATTTTGAAGAGCCATAGTTGAAATTGGTAGTTTGTGGTGGGCTGCCACTCTAAATGAACGCTAGGGGAGCTAAATTCTTTATTCAGGCCTTTGGAATTTAGGAGATGTATGTGCACTCGTTTTATTTCCTTAGAGCATGGGCGTCTTTTATGCGGTTCATCGTCCTGAGCAGTGTCTCTGCTCTGCTCATGTGTTCTTATTGAGACCGATCAGGCCAACACCCCCTAACTGATAAACCTCGGGGAAACACTGCCTCTGGTGACATTTAAAACTTTTTAAGTAAATGTTTATTTCACCAACTTTTTTCTCTTCTAAATAAGTTTGGTATTGCAACACATTTATAAAAAACCTTAAAGATGTAGCGTAATTAAATTATTTAAATGTTATATCTTTATTTAACCTCAGATTTAAGAAGGGGCACCACTTCCTTTTAAAGGAAGAAAATAACTTTAATGGTATAAGTTAATTAATTAATCAGTCAGTTTCATATCTAAGTTCTGGAAATGTTAAACAAGAAAACACACAGACAAAGTCCTGAATTTTATGTGTAAAATTTAATATAAAAAGGGGTAAACAATGAGGTATAGATGAAACAGATAAAGAATATGATTATTATGATCAGGATAATGCAATTATAATGTATGGTGACATTATGTATTTAGTAATGAGATAAGACGCGGTATTGTTTGAATGACTTACTCAGAAAATGGTCAAAAAGAAAAAGTTGATAAACGAATTTTGGGATTCTATTTGGATTTAAAGGAGGGCTCTGAATAGACACGACTCAAGACTTAATCTTCCAACACCCCTTGCCACCAGCAGTCTTACTGTGAGATGTGTTCAATTGAACTCCACCGGCTGGTCCCGCGTTTCAGTCTCTGGCAAGCGGTTCTTTTCAGGCCCAGAGAGGTCCACGGGCCAGATTAGATGCCTTGACACCTGGGTCGGAGTGTGCAGCTGGGATGGAGATTGTACGTCGGTTCAGCCGTTGTCTCAGAAGCTTCAAGAGGATCCCACAGGAAAAAATATTAAAGAGTCTTTTGATACGTCGATTTCCAATTCAGATTAACCGGATGGCCATCTTGATGAATCCAAATTAAGGAATTGGCGTTCAAAATTGAAGAGCAGAGACTTTGGAGAAGAAAGTTCAAAAACTTTGCTTGAGCCAGAAAGAATTGATGTTTCCAAAAATTGTGCGTGAAAAAGAAAGTTCGGCAGAGACTCGTCTCTACGGCACAAACTTAAAAGAAGTGATTCGGACCGAAGTCCGAAGAGAAGAGAGCAAGAGCTGAAGCTCTAAACTTCAAGAAACCAAAACTAAGAAGAACCAAAGATCTGAGCTCAGTGTGAGCTCTTATCAGCTGGATGGGAGGGGGGGGTCTGCAGGCAAAGAGGGGTGACTCCCATTCTGACCGGAGGACAATTGTTTAAACTAAACCGAGTTTACTCAATAAGATTAAGAATAAGAATCTAAACATATATACGTCACCATACATTCATTTCGGGATTATTTATCAGATCCACGTTGATGTAGGTTCACGTCATATGTTTAGACAAACATTTCTATCAGATTCATGTTGAGATGAAAATCACACCATCTGGGAACATCCTCAGTCAATCCCACCCTGTAGGTGAACAAAAACATGTTATACAGTCAACATTCTTAATAAGACATATTAATAAAGTAGGAAAAGAAATTGGTGTCTTTAAATAACACCATCTATATCTAATATCAAAGAGTATGCTTTATAACACCTCTAAATGTATAATTATGAAGGTTACGTATTCATGGATATTCTAACACTAGATGGCAATAGCGCTCCACGTCAAATTCCTATTAAACATAATATAACTCTTATTCCTATTCTGAAGATCAGATTTTGAGTTTAAAAAGATGATTATAATACATTCAATGTGACAATTACAAATATCTAGATGAAGAAAGACATAAATGTTCATTTGATGCAGAATTGAAAGCTGTGGTTTAATTCAGCTCTTCAGCAGTCCTTCAACAGATGGTCAATTTTACGACTTTGCAGAGACTGGTTTCGTAGAGAGTTAAATCATTGATCAGTTCCTTTGTTTCTTGGTAAAATAAACCCAGATGTTAATCCACAGTCCTGAGTCCTGCAGGAAGAGATGCTGTAAACGTGACTGCTGATAACGGCTACAAAGACGTTTTTACAGCTCATGTTTCTCCTGTGTGCATGTTTCTGGAGATCCTGCTGATCATTGCAGAGTTGAAACTATATTTTCAAAGCTTTGAAAATAAGACTTACATTTGAGTTAATCGGAATAATCATTAACTTCATAAAGTTGCTCGGTAATGCAGGAGTGTTGTATCGATATTAACCTGCAGAGATGAGTTTGCAGAATAAAAAAAAAGTCATCAAACATGCACACACACATTCACAGAACTAATAATGTCTCCTCATAATCACCGTCCATGACTCAGTGTGTCCATATCTAATAACTAATGTGTCCTGCAGTATATTAACATCAGATCCACTGAGAGCCCCCCCCCCCCAGCTGTTGACACAGCAGGAGCCTCATCTCCTTACCTCCAACACTGACCCTGAGTCAGCCTTATGTAACGGCTGCTCTTTACTATGCGGTCCTTTTATAGCTCATGCAGCACCTTGATCAGCACTGTGTTCTTTCTGTAACATGATAACATCTCTCCATCTTTTTTTCTATTTCCGTATCCGTCTTTCTCACGCAATGGCCGACTCTATTTTTCTCTCCTCTGCTCAATCGCTCTCCTCCAGCTCGCTCGCTGATGCTGATTGTCGCTGTAGTGCACTGGAAATGTCCAAGGTGGCTATTCTGAGCAAATTGCTTTGTGTTGCTGGAGGGACCTAATGAACTGGACTGGGGAGGCAGACTCGGCCTCCATAGTTTGTGGGGGAAAGTAATGATGGAGGCTTCTAATGGACCTTGCTGTGAGGCTCCAGTTTTTGCTGTTACAGCACAGAAATAACAATAACATGATAGTATAATATGTTAAACACTGTTTAAAGTTGTAAAATAACCATAAAGTTCACACTGATTTTTTTTTCTCCATCATCAGATCTGGATGCTTTCCCAGTACCAGATCTGAGCCAGAATTTATCAAGTTTCTCAGAGACAGAAAAATCAATCCTCGCTGACTGAGACTGACCAAAATTGGATTTTTGAGACTGTTACAAATGTTGGAGGATGAAATTTAATGATGACCAATATGGCTGTTGATATATAGATACTGTTTGAGCTGGAGTGAAATTAGAGCTTTCCTGTGGGGATTTTGAACAGATGTTGCGCTGATATGATAATAAAAAAAGGTCAGAGGGCTACTTTCTGAAACAAATGACGTTATGAAAGAATGTGCACATTATAGCAATGCTTTATATTCCCGCTGTTGAGATATTTTAGTATCCAATGGTGGCTGAACATGCACGGCAGGACAAACCATGTGATGATGCCACAGAGAATTTTTCTGGATTAACTATTCTTTAAAAAGTTTCCCTATCCCGTCATATTGGACAAAATATACACAGACACTAATACTTCCATGAGTGCGGCTGTGGCTCAGTGGTAAAATAGTCAACGCTCAACCAGAAGGTTGCGGGTTCGATCTCCAGCTCCTGCAGTCACATGTCCGATGTGTCCTTTGGGCAAGACACTTAACTTAAGTTGCTCCTGCTGCTTCATCAGCCTCCACCATCAGTATGTGAATGGGTAGGTGTGACATGAAAAAATCATTTTGAGCAGTCAGAAGACTAGAAAAGTGTTGAACAACCTTAAGTCCATTTACCATTTACCATATACCCATATAAAAGTTGGCCAAAATATCTGTCAGGCTAACCTTCTGACTGGCCAAACATGGTTAGAATTACCCATTTGTGGGCCTACTTGTTCAGAGTAAAGGCTTTTGATCTTTTTTTTTTTTTTAATAAGGAAATGTATTTCTACTGAAATGTTAGAAGAAGCCCAGAAATAATGATCAGACTGAGATGATGCAAGAGCAGCAATAACAACAAGGTTACTGAAAGACGGTTTTGAAACTAAATAATGTTTGACACTGACCTTGTACCTGTCCCTGCCGAAACAACAATGGTAAAGGTGCTCTTTGTTGTTAAATGATAAATGAACAGCTCTAGAACCAATATGATTTGATCAGTGAAAACCATCCTGGCATGCAACTAATCAAAATATTGTCATAAAGTTAACGCATACTCAACAGACGCAACCTAATTTCACCAGGGTAAATATGTGTATTGGTTATTTAAGTATTGTTGTCGATTTTGTATTTTCTTAATAGTTTGAATATACAATTTGGAAAGAAGGGTGAATTGTAACAAAATATCTTCAAATTTTATGCTCCATTTCTCAGTATCAATTTTTAAAACTTTAAAAATATTTCCTCTCACTCGGACTCGTAAGATAAAAGAGTTAAAGGAGAAAACACTGTGTAGGAGAAGACTCCTGTTTAGTGGAGAGGTTTTGCAACACAGTACAAGGGATTTTAATTGACTTTCTCTGGTGAGACCTGAGCTTAAACTTAATGAGAATTCTTTACTTTTCCCTCACTAGTTTCGATAAGTATACCTTAAGAATAAAAACATTGTCCTTAATCAGATAACATAAGATGTTAAGAGGGACAAAAGAGGGACATTTGTCTTGTCCTGTAGTTATAAGAGATTTTAAGAGTACATAAATATAGATCATATAAAGCATACATACACATAGAATCACCTTCCTGCAGCAGTGACATACTGCACGGCCCCTTAGCAAACAGGAGAGTTTCAAATCAATTTTTTCATATATGGACAATGAGGTTATTGTTCTTTATAACATATTAACAGCCATTGTCTCCTAACATAAATGTTTTGTGAGTGCTGGCAGCGGCCATTGTCTATACCAAAGCAGTTCAGTGTCTACAGCACTCAGCATCCTTGGTGCTAAATTGCCATCGCTGTCAGCTGTTTTGTCTAGACGCTCACTTCTCTCTTAGTTGAAATGAGTTCAACTTTTGGAACAACACAGTGTTGTCACTGTCTCTTCTCCCTCGCTGACAAATCCAAATCAAGAAGGGCTGGGACTTCTGAGCTCCTCTTTGTCAACATCGATGACAAAGAAAGAAACTCATTGGACTTGTTTGTTTAAGGGTACAGTTGTCATATATAGGTATATATGAAGGTATATTTATTCTATATTAATAAGTATATATATATTAATATACATGTATAAGATTCCTAACTTTCAAACAATGCAACACATGAAAAAACCTTGTGATTAATTTAGCATTTTTATTTTGTACACACACAGACTACGTTTCAGATCACTGAAAACGCACCTTTTGGAAAACTCTTTCCAAGGTGATTTTCAGAAACTCTGTTTGAGGTGTTTATGTGTAGACGGGGAAAAGAAAAGAGTTTTCGGCTTGTAACGGTGCGCCAGTTTCTCATCCATTTGGTGTCATTGTGTGACGCTGTCTACCTTCTTCTTTACATGAGATTAGAGCAATGGCAGACGTATACTACATGTCCAACTGGACTTTTTACATGTTTACACATTAATCTGTGCAACACATGACACAGTTGCTCTCCCACTATGTTGACGAGCAGAGGTGCCTGAATGGACAACTTTGTAAATGAAATGGTCATTGCAGAAAAATGGAGAGAAGAACATCGTTTTTGACTTGGCATGCTCATGACAGCTGTAACAGGTCATTTTGCATTTTGACAAAGATTCTTTAAGAACTTAGCGTGTGTGGACGGGATTCTTTTTTTAAACGGAGGAGCAAAACCTCCGTTCTCAAAGATACCCGCCTATGTGTGGACTATAGGCCGGAATCTCAAGAGTGACTCTGACATGAATACAGACCGAAGCTGGACTCTGATGTTTTTAGCAGTGTGAGCTCAGAGCCATTGCTAAATTCTTAAGTACAGCCATCTTCAGGTGACCATCAGTCACTTTGGCTTGTGGTGGTGTGGTGCTTTTGCTTCTCTTTAAATACACTCGACAGAGTAAGAGAGCTTTGGTATGATATTTATTGCACTAAAAGGTTTGTTCTCCGTCTCCTCTTCTTTTGTTTCAGGTTGTCAAAGATGCAGCAGAAGACCATAAGAGCCGGGACAGAAGGCAACTACAACACAACCCTCCAATTATCTTAGAGTGTGTGTTCGTGTGTGTGTGTGTGTGTGTGTGTGTGTGTGTGTGTGTGTGTGTGTGTGTGTGTGTGTGTGTGTGTGTGTGTGTGTGTGTGTGTGTGTGTGTGTGTGTGTGTGTGTGTGTGTGTGTGTGTGTGAGAGAGAGAGAGAGAGAGAGAAATGTAACATTCATGTGCCTTTAAAAGTGTATCTGTTGTAGACCCAAGACACAATCTGATTAACTGTATCTTTTTATGCAGTCGCTCTACATTTTAAACGGATACGGGTCACAGTGACTCTTTTTATATACTGTTCTCATTACATTTTGGGGTCACGCAGCTTTTTTACACTTGGAGCCTTGTAAATTAATAATAAAGGTCCCTGATCTGCTTCAAAGGCCTGGTCAGCTCTTAATATGTGTGGGCCTTGTGAATTATGCCTTATGTTGAATTATAAATAGAGTCGTTTCCATACGGCTGTGTATGGAAATAGCTATCAATGTGACATACACACAGTCACAGGCCTTGTTGTGACGTTCGCTGAGTGTCTCTCTTTAAATGAGTCAGACTTTGGCAGCAGGCAGCCCTGTGCCGGGCCAGTCCCAGCGAGGAGAGCGGAAACGAAGGATGGAAAAGGGGCTGACTCTGCAGGGATGAGGGCCGGGAATAGAAGTGGTCAGATGGGGCAGTATTGATCTGCTGGAGGAGTCAGAAGATCAGCTGGTGGAGAGCGTAAGGTCTCACGTCACTGGAACACATTGTGTACAGATACTGTACATGCAGTATTGACAGACTGAGGCATTTCAAGAAGGTCAAACACAATGGTTAAGTTGTGGTGAACTCACGGTCATATAGGGACTGATTAACGTGACCAGAATTTGTGTACAGGCGCTTTAAAAATCAAGTGGTGAACACAAATGTTAGGAAAAACCCAAAGAGAAGGCATTAGTTTCAGGTGCAACCATGCAGGTGACAATTTATGACAATGTTTTAAAAACAGGAGCAGCAACACTTTGAAGACCCAGATTTAAAAAAATGTCCCAAAAATAAAACCTTTTAAAACTGACAGTCTAAAACCTTTTAAAACTGACAGTCTAAAACCTTTTAAAACAGTCTTCACAACAAGCTAAGAGTCCGGCTAAAATACAGAATTAAAAGTCCAACTATAAAATAAGGAGATGATTAAAAGTCCACCCTTAGAAAATAAACACAATAAACAAGGCAAATAAATCACTTAAAATTATTCACAACAAAGAAATAAATATACTTAAAAAGATGGAAATAAAACTTTATATCTGCCGTGCGACGTAGATTCTTTGTAAGTAATGCAAAGAGGATCTCGATTTACTGTAATTCGGCTTTTGAGCCCCCCCTGGTGTTAGCTGAGAAAAGAAAGAGCCGTGTATACATCTGTACTCAGGGTTTACAAAGCCATGCACCCCAATGTGTTCTGAAGATGCATTGAGGGCTGAACACTCGGGCCACATACAAAGATGGACCAGGATGCTATTCCCCCATTGGTTTGGTTGTGTGTCGTGGACCGTCCCCTCAAGTGACATCATCTGCGGTAGCAATGTTGAGAACTATGGACAACAATACGGCCTATCAGGAGAAAACCATGACAGCTTTGGCTTCAGGTTTAAGTCACATATTTATCTTGCTACTATTTTTTTTATTTTTTTTACTGACTATGTTTTCATTTCAATTTTCTTTATTCATAATACACATTTTATTACCTAAGCCAAGCATGAATAGTTTTTTTAACATGTTCTTTTTTTTAATATATATTTCTGGCATTTTCTCTAATTTTTGCACTATTGAATAAGCACATAACAAATGTAGGTTGGAAATGCACTCACAGACTTTTGCAGAGTCACGATTTTAAAGTTTGTAGTAATTTTGAAACAATGGATATTGGATTTTAGCAGAGATTAACAGAAGTAGAATTCTCTTAATTACCATTTAACTGTTAAATTTGCCAGCTAAAAAAACCTCAGCTCAATGGTTTTTGAGGGTGACAATCTAGTTGATGACGTGTTCGGCAAACATAATGCTACCTCGGGTAGAATTAGCTGATGTGGTTAGTGTGTAAACTTTCCCATATCCCAAAGTAATCAGGACCAAGTTTTGTAAGCCTAACCCCCAATTCACATATACTCTGTGCGCACCGCGGTTTTATTACGGACGGCGTACGCCCATCCCCACTGGATCAGCTTCTGGATCTTGTGCACAGCGTAGCGCACACATGAGGAGCTGTACACACATCACGGGAGAACTACAAGATCACACGGGAATAAAGAAAAAAAACGTGCAAACAACATGTTGCTTTGTCTTTCTGAGGCTGATTTGTTGTTCGTTTGATGCCTGTTTTGACGTAAAGTTGATAAAGTCCGGGTTGTCATATTCTATCTAGCGTACTCCATCGAACAATGAATTGCAGCGCATTTGGAACGGAGCAGAGCGTAGTGGCGCCGGTGGCACGCTCTGTAGACAGACTGCGGTGTGAACACATGATTGGCTAGAGAGGCAGCTAACTACGGCGCTGTGGGCTGCAAGTATGAGTGAATTGGGGGTAACTTCTGACAGCTTTCAGGACTGACAAGTAACCTGTAATAAAGTTACACACAGCAAATGTGCCAGTTGTAGACCAGCATACTTTGATTTTCACTGTAAGATAACTTCACAATCTAATAGAGCTTGGCCTTTAAAGGCTTTATATGTGATTTTTTGATCCAGCAGATGTCGCCCTTGAGCACCAGCATGAAACCAAAACAACTCACGGTGCATTGTTGTGTTAGCATGCTAATGCTAGCGATCTTTATTATGCTCGTATCTTCACACTGCATGTAAATTTACCTGAAATGAGCGTGATCTAGAAACACAGTTAATCAGTGAGTACAGTATGTTATTCTTCTTTTCTCTAGTCCCTCAATTAAACAACTTTTATACTCGAGGGGAGGAGTCAGCCGGCCGTCCTGGTGATGTAAACAAAGTGAAGATAGGACTCTGAAAACTCTGAAAACATCACAGACAGTGGGACTCGGGTGTTACACCCATTGTAGACAGTCATGACTCACAGAGTTATTTTCAGAGGATATAC
Source organism: Labrus mixtus (assembly GCF_963584025.1). Classification (NCBI taxonomy): domain Eukaryota; kingdom Metazoa; phylum Chordata; class Actinopteri; order Labriformes; family Labridae; genus Labrus; species Labrus mixtus. The sequence continues at coordinate 3,766,761 of NC_083613.1, forward strand.
TTGATTATTAGCTATATACCATTAGCTGATGGCCTACTGATAATCAGACAGACATTACACTTGCAGGTTCAATTTAGCATCAGCAAGGCTTCATCACAGAGAACTAAACATGTGTTTTCAATGTTTGTGTTTTGCTATCCAACAAGTAATTCTAAATTATCCATGGAAAATGTATTGTCAGAAGTAATTATTCTCACCCAACTCCATTCATATAACCTTTATACCACTTGATGTTAAAAGTAACTTCTCTGGGATAGATCTTTGCACAAATGATCTATCACTCCAGTCTATAAGGAGCTCAGAATGTGACAGCGTCTTCCTATTCTCTGATATCTTTAGTTCTAAGTTTTTCCATCTGCAATCCTTCAATCTCCCTTTTCACTCTCTGAGTTCCAGAGGCCCGGAGCACATTGAATCTTGAGTGGACATCTTTTCTTTTTTGGTTATTTAGAGATTGAAGACTCTTGACAGAGGGCAGCGACCCTGCTGTCCTTGTCTGACAACTCTGCCGCTGTGCTCTCAGCAACTTTTTTTCTACCCTCTGTTTTCTCCCTGTAACCTTTTCAACAAAGCTCGTTTTGGCTCACCCTCAACTTCCTGACTTCCTTATTTTTTTTCTTGATGGAGTTCAAATCTTTTCTCACTTTTATAACTTTGCAGTTCTTTTCCCTAAGTTAAAAATTGATTGGTTCCCTGAAGGTTCCTTTAATACTTTTATTGATTAAAATCAAGTGTTTAATGAATGTTAATCAAATGTGTTTTTTTTCTTTAAAGGTCACATATTATCCTCCTTTTCAACAAGTTTAAATAAGTCTAAAGCTCCCCAAAACATGTCTGTGAAGTTCCTTGTTCTAAATCCACTCTGATCCTATTTTATCATACCTATTAACCAACAAAACAGAGGTGATGGCCATGGCTGTCTGTAAATAAAAGAGGTGTTAATTTCTCTTTTACTTTAGTCAGCCAGCTCCAGAGATACTGAGGAATCTCTAGTGGTCTTTGAAAAGACACAACTATGAGGAGATGCAGGGGTTAGCTTAATGTCACATAAACAGCTGGTCAGGTGCTTTTCTGTATATTCATCTTTTCTTTTAAAACATCAATAGTGCTATTCAAAATGTAGAAGTATTTCACGATCAATTCAATTAGTTATTGAGTTATAGTCCATCGTTTTAATCAGAACACTTTTCTCTTCAATTCAAGTTATTTTTCTAAGTTAAGTCAAATACTGGAAATACATCAAAGATCAGTCTAACAAGTCAAGTATCAAAGATCAGAGACCCTCTAACTTTTAACTTTATTGTAAGAACCTGAAGTCAGGTTTCAGGTAAATCAAAACAACTTCAAAAATCAGAATAACTTTAATCTTTCTATGTGATGTAATATAAGAATGTAATATAAATCAAGTATATCCTCTGAAAATAACTCTGTGAGTCATGACTGTCTACAATGGATGTAACACCCGAGTCCCACTGTCTGTGATGTTTTCAGAGTTTTCAGAGTCCTATCTTCACTTTGTTTACATCACCGGGACGGCCGGCTGACTCCTCCCCTCGAGTATAAAAGTTGTTTAATTGAGGGACTAGAGAAAAGAAGAATAACATACTGTACTCACTGCTTAACTGTGTTTCTAGATCACGCTCATTTCAGGTAAATTTACATGCAGTGTGAAGATACCAGCATAATAAAGATCGCTAGCATTAGCATGCTAACACAACAATGCAGCGCGAGTTGTTTTGGTTTCATGCTGGTGCTCAAGGGCGACTTCTGCTGGATCAAAAAATCACATATAAAGACTTTAAGGCCAACCTCAAGCCATTCAAACAAGAGAAGTCCCGAGCTCATCAAACCACGTTTTAATTTGTTCCAAGCGATTTCATTTCGGTCTCAAGTAACAGACACATATTCAATTGAAGTGCCAAGTCTTTGGACACTGGTTCAAGTCATGTCTCAAATTAGTAGAAGTGAGCCAAGTCCAGATCCCTCCAATGAAGGTATTTGTTTGTCAAGTCTGGATGAAGAATCAGCTTTTGATTTTTTTAGACCTAAATCTGACCCACATCTGAATCTTAACTCTTAAATCTATTCTCCTGAACATGCAGACTTTTTCTCCTTTGCTCCTGGTGAGATTAAACTGTTTGTTACATGGCTCGATAAGTTCTCTGTTAAGCACAACTAAACAAACACCATCTCACATTTTGAGTAGTGTAGCACAAAACACTGTCACAGACTGTTGTCTGCTCTAAATCACAGGGTACAGATTTACTTTTGGTGTTGTAGTCCAAAACTATTTCCAATTCTTTCAGATGAATGAGCTCCAAGAGAATGAAGAGGCACAGTGCTTTCAGCTCCTTTTATCCCAGGGGTTTCCTCCAGCTGATGCTCACTACTTGGTTTAACCATCAACTTGTGTTTCATGTGGTCCTGAGCTTCCTGCGCTGTAAATCTCTGCAGATATAAAATATTAACAGGATATCTGTCTTTGTCTTCCTCCTGGAGCAGCTTCAGTGTAACTGGGACTCTTTACTCAGTGTGCCGCTGACCAAGATTAAAGGAGCATTCGTAAAGAAGCCTGGGCTCATATACAGGTAAACATGCATGTGTCTGTGCATATGGGCTGCACTTGGCAGCCGTTGAGAAGTATTTCAATAAGTAACTTAAAATAATTGCAACTGGTCCAGAATAAAGCTGCACGAGTAGCTCTCTCATGTGGTTTCAGATCAAATGTCAGTAAGAGGCATGAACGCCTCTCTTGGTTGGAAGTTAAACATAGATTATTATATTCACTCATGGTTTTCTTACGGAACATGATAACAACAAAAACTCCTTTTAACTTGTACAGAAGATTATCTTTCAGTGCAGACACACACCATTATCCAACAAGGCACGCTGTGGGAGGTTGTTTTACTCTTCCTAAATCAAGAACATCAGTGTCTCAACGTTCAGTAACATACAGAACAATGCTGGAATGGAATTCACTCCCAAGTAATGTTAAACAACAAAGCACTTTATACAGTTTTAAAAGAAGTCTTAAAGAACATTATCTACGGAGAAACTTTAGTCAGTACTGATAGGACTACTGGGCCTTTTTGTGTAACCATGTTATGTCTTAGATGCTGTAAATCAGACGGAGCCTTTGTGTGTGTCTGTTTCTTTTGGGTTTTTTGTTCATTTATGTCAATTGTCTATTATTTTTAGTTATTGAAGAAATGTGGAATGTTTGTGTAGTGTGAAAAGAATAATATATAATATGAATTTGTAAAATGTATTGTCACAATATAAACTGCAGACCCCATGAAGAATAGCTTCTCGCTATTCTGAAGCTAATGGGGATCCAAATAAAACAAACAAACAAAAACAAACAATCCCCAAAGTTAAATAACGTCCTTAAAGGCAATTCTGTCTTGGTGAAGAGTTTCAATCTCCATACTACCTAGCACATGAGGTCACTTTTTTGAGCCAGGCTGTAAACATGTTGATTCCTGTGGTAAAAACTGGCTTTTTTGGCTGTGGGCTTATGGCACTTCCGACGCTTCTGCAGCCAGCCTCAAGCGGAACCTCGAGGAACTGCACTTTTTTGTACTTCCTCATTGGCTTCATTTTTTGAGACTGGAGGTTGCCCCTTGTTTTTAGCACCTTTTTAATAAAATCATGCCATCAATATTGTTAGATAATCTTGTCATCTTTAAAAATGTCAATTCAAACTACTACACAATTTGAGTTATTGTTCTGTATTTAATGCCAATTCCCTCATCAGAGGCCAACTCACAGGTGACATTACATCACCATGAATGATCACTCAACATGACAAGGCAGGCTTTCTCCACAGGAGCTTTTTCAATCTGCTTTAGTTTTTTCTCGATCACAGGCAGGCTATAATTTGTTTTACTGTTTAAGTAGGCTCAACAACACAAAATTGTTTCGGTAACATCAAGTGGTACTGCTTCTGCATCTCGTTTCCTTATTGTCAGAAGAAAAATGTTTTTCCAAATCTTTTCCAAGCTCTGATTTCAGTGTTCACAGCATCAGTCTCTGGTAGCCAATCAGAGAGAGACAAGTTACCATGGAGCAGGAGGCCTGGCAATCTTAGACATAAAATAAATTGATTTCTTATCTAACATGTTTCAACCCATGTGGTGATGTATGATGAGAAAGGCAATCGATCCCTGTAACCATTACCATTAAAAGCTAATTGTATCTTCAAAAACAAAAAAAAACACAGAGATCCTCTTTCCTTTCCTTGTATTTATTTTTTACATGTACTGATTCTAGGCAGCAGATCATTTTAACTGCGCTTGCATTGGTAACCAGTTTTCATATGTATCATTTGTTGCACCTTCAGAGTTTACAACACGTACAAGAAGTGAAAGTCAGTGCCTTCATGCGGGAAGAAGAGCTCTCATCCCATCACAATAATGAATTATAATTGTGTTATTATAATCTATAAATGCTCTGTGCAGAATCTGGTGAAATCTATCTGAAGGTTGTCTTTACATCCACACCTTCCATGTAGTCTTTGTTTGTTTGACTTTTAATTAAATATTAAGAACTACAGCAGCATCAAGGATTGGTACAAGTTAAATACTTTAAGCACTCATCATTTCTTTTCTGAAGCTTTTATGAGAGCAGCAAAGGTCACACAACTACTTCCAGTCAGGTCTCTAACATGTACATGGTTCTTCAAGCAACAATTGCTCTTGTATTTTGATGTAAACCTTGATTCAGCAGACATTTCTTCACAGCACACATTTTAACTTGTCATGGCAGGAAAGGCACAGGTCTAACTAACTACATTAACGATGGCTTGGTTCCTGCAGGAGTATGTTTTTTTTTTTTATTGTGATAGGGTCCTATAACTGACACACCAAAAATGAAGTACAGTCATAATCAATATTATTATTACACGTGTTGTTCCTGCATTAAATAAAGGTCAACTGTGAATAAGGCCTATCAGGGATGTCATGATAAAAGGTTCTCTTTCTCCATTATAGAGCACTAGGCTCCATTGCTTGTTCATTAAGGTAAAGGTCAGTTTTACGCCCTCTCAAGGGGAATAGTCAAGAAAAGAGATTTTCAGAAGTCCCATCTTGGAGACAAGACCTGAGGCAGGATTTTTAATGAATCTGAGAGCTACCTGTGTGTGCTTAAAGGAAGGCGGGGGATTTTGGCAGTGTGCACAGGGCTGAAGTTGTCTTTCTATGGGACATCACTGCAGTAATTGGTAAGGGGGTCTGGGAGTAACAGACAGGGAATTGGTTTGGGCTTAACCCTTGGAGTCATTGGTTCATGAGGTTATGTCCTGTTCAAGGCAAACTTACACTTCTTTTCACACCTAAAGAACAATTCAAACACGACCGGATTTATTTTAAATTTTTGGGATTTCCCTTCCTTTGATTTAAAATTCTGTACATGAACAACAGTTAATTTCATAATTTTTGTGATGCTGCTAGGGATCATTTCTGTTTCTGTGCATCAAGAAATGCCACCTGTTTTGGGCAAATATGTAATGGGACTTTAAATAACATAAGTAAAATATACCGTAAATCAGCAGCTTAGGATTGCCAAATAACATTCCCCACAGAAAACACCAACAACTCATTATAACAAATAGCCTACCAGCAGTCTGTTAACATGAGTCTCAGCATTTCAAATCAAATTTGAATCTTACCGTTGATGATTGTCCCATGTTAGCCCTTGTGAGTTAATGAACTCAAAGGCATCCAATCTTGTTTTATTTTGAGTTGTTGTGGAGGAGGAGAATAGTGTCCACTGTGGTTGGCAGGTCAAAGGTTATTCCAGCAATGCCAAAGAAACATTCACTGCTGGAATAACCAGAATGCCCAGAGCAAGTACACCAAACTTCTGTTGTGAGACGATGCTGTGGCTAGCAGCCAAAAGATCCATGACTCTGTGTCCATGCCATCGAGTTCCCTGCATAGTTTTCATTCATTATAGACTTTCCTGGTGACACATTTTGTTTGATGTCATCCATCCTTATCACATGAAAATTCACTGCCTGAATTAGCCATGGGGAAAGGCGGTGATGCAGTGGTTACTTCACTTCACTTCACTATCTGCACTATCACTTCACTCTGCCCAGGGACAACAGATGGAAATTAGCTAGCTAGCTAAATCTGGTACAAAGCATCTCTTCTCTTCTGAGACTAATGTTTTTTTGTACACTGTCCCTGATTCAAATAAACGATTAAATGAAATTAAATTACAGCAAGAAGGTACTTGGTTCGAATCCCTGGCCGGGTGAATGCCTTTCTGTGTGGAGTTTGCATGTTCCATACTCTGTTGACGAATGAGGTTCCTGCAGCGTGTGTGCAGAGAAGAGAAGAAATGTCGAGAGAAAATGCAGCGAACACTCAAGAGTCACTAAACTTCCATAACCCTGTGTCTCACTGTCTATCACAGGCAGCCTATAATTTGTTTTACTGTTTAAGTAGGCTCAACAACACAAAATTGTTTCGGTAACATCAAGTGGTACTGCTTCTGCATCTCGTTTCCTTATTGTCAGAAGAAAAATGTTTTTCCAAATCTTTTCCAAGCTCTGATTTCAGTGTTCACAGCATCAGTCTCTGGTAGCCAATCAGAGAGAGACAAGTTACCATGGAGCAGGAGGCCTGGTAATCTTAGACATAAAATAAATTGATTTCTTATCTAACATGTTTCAACCCATGTGGTGATGTATGATGAGAAAGGCAATCGATCCCTGTAACCATTACCATTAAAAGCTAATTGTATCTTCAAAAACAAAAAAAACACAGAGATCCTCTTTCCTTTCCTTGTATTTATTTTTTACATGTACTGATTCTAGGCAGCAGATCATTTTAACTGCGCTTGCATTGGTAACCAGTTTTCATATGTATCATTTGTTGCACCTTCAGAGTTTACAACACGTACAAGAAGTGAAAGTCAGTGCCTTCATGCGGGAAGAAGAGCTCTCATCCCATCACAACAATGAATTATAATTGTGTTATTATAATCTATAAATGCTCTGTGCAGAATCTGGTGAAATCTATCTGAAGGTTGTCTTTACATCCACACCTTCCACGTGTGTGCAGAGAAGAGAAGAAATGTCAAGAGAAAATGCAGCGGACACTCAAGAGTCACTAAACTTCAATAACCCTGTGTTTCAAACCATCACAAGAATCTGTTCTGCTTTGGACTGTGACAACTTGAGGGGTATTTGGCATTTTGGCCGTACGTTAAAAGTGTGTTTTATTTTGCGTAAGTGTTATGACATCAATACTGATCCGTATTGCACAGACTCTGGTTAGAAAAGCACAACATTTCAGTGTCTGTCACAGGCGTGTTTTAGCTTCATTTGTGTACAATAAGAAAAGATGGAAACACGTTGTCCATGCTTTACAGTCTATGGTTATGACCTAAAGAGACATCATTAAATTTGACTTTAATGTACTGTGAATATTGTGATAGGGTTTTCTGTATAATGCTTTGAAACAACAAAGATGCAAAATATAATCCCTCATCCATTATTGAGTGCTGAAGCCTCTTGAAAACTATGGGCAGAGTTGTGTAAAGCATGAAAGGGATGCAGAGACCACATTGTAAAACCATAGGACCATTTCCGGCCCCATCACAAGACTGATTTGTTCTCTTGTGGTTCTCAGCCATGTTTTTTTCTTTTTTACATTGCTACAGCATGTGGATGAAAAGGTGAGCATGTAAGAAATGCTTAAAATGTATTTTGTTGTTTTGTATATTCTCTCTTTCCTTCCACTTCTGCATCTTTGCTCTTATGTTCTCAGTAAAGCCGCACTATCTGAGGAGATCCCGGGATTTTCCTCCCGCTTGCATTTAGAGTGTCATCTCTCTGTGTCTTGTCATTTCGAGTTTTTGCAGGCACATGGCTTCTGTTTGGCTTTCACTCAGTTGCTGCTGAATCATCGCTTTGATTCCCTTCTCTCTGTCTGTTTTCCTCCATCATCCGCCAGCTTCAGTCCCCCGTCGCTGATCCAAAGAAAAGTTGCAGCTTCTCTCTGCTTGCTTATGTAATGCCAACTTATTTATATTTTACATTATGTAATGCTTTTTTTGCTGCAGTAGCAATACCCAAAACAATATATTTGCCAGTAAGGCTTGATGCAGAGATGAATCATGTGAGTTAAACAATCCTCACTGCTAATGAGAGGCAATGTGTTTGTCATTACCATGGGAATATGTGTTAGCATCACTTCCTCACTGCTATGGTACCAAGCTCTTTTGGTACTTGCTTTCATGATTAAGCCTGCTAGTGTGTAGCCAGCATTTAGCAAAGTAAATGGTTGCTGGCTAATTGCTGGCTCTGCATTACCATTTAAACACCACAACGTCTAATCTAGTGTTTTACACCTGCAGCTGGGATGTTGCTGTGAAGTTTGATTTAGTTGCATGACTGCATCTCAGCATTTCAAACCACATTTATAACTTGCCTTAAAAAATGAGGGCATGAAGTTTGAAACATAGATTTTTTTTTTATTGGCAGTGAGGGGTCTAGCTAAGGGAAATCATTAAGCCATTACGGGAAATGTAGGTCTCAGGGTTTTTTGGGGGTTTTTTTTTTTTGGGGGGGGGGGGGGGGGGGGCTCAGGAGGAGTCAGGATATCTGACTCCTCTACAACCTTCATTTACAATCCCACTAAAGCAGATACAACATGATGCAGAAAACACTTGGAGTAACTGCTATTGTAAGAGCCTCTTTGAAATACACTAGGAATTTGCCTCTAAGTATGGACGTTCGCCCTTAAAATATATACTCACTATATAGGGAGTAGAAAGTAGGGAAAAAGTAATTTCAGACAGCTTCGGTCTTCTAAATCCTGCTCCCTGTGTTTTCAGAGTGTTTCCTGCCTATGTGTGAGTCCTGCATGACTGAACTCACCTGGGTCCAATTCTCCCCTGATTGAATCTGTATTTAATCCCTGAATGTCCTCCTCATGTTGCCATTTTGTTGTGTGTGAACAGAACCATTTATTTTATTATTACAATCAGATAAGCCGTTGTAAAGTCCTCGTTGTAATATTCATGAGTCGTTTAAATAAATGAAAAAAAGTGAAATGAAAACGAATCAAACATATATGGTTTCCATTGAATTGTTTCAACAACTGTTGGATGGATTGACAAAATATGTGACTTGTCAAAACTTTCATTTGTAATTGCTAACGCAGCCTCCATAATTCTCAACTGGGAAAAAGGCAGAAAAAAGGCGCAGAGAACACAAAAAAAAAAAACGACCCCAAATCACAGAGATGCCGATTCGCACGGGACTAATATTATCACATAACCTCTGTGTTTGGCGAAATATGGTAGGTCATTTTCGGTGGAATTTCATACTTTTAAATTACGGACATGGCAGATTCGCACATGATTAAGATCACAGACGACCTCCACCTTACCTTTAACTCTGCTCGTCCCTTAACATTTCCTTGAAAGTCATCATCAAGTGAAACTTCTTTTTTTTTCAAATACTATTTTTTGGATAAAGACCTGTAAAGCTGATGAGGTTAATCAACTTTAGCACTAATTAGAACTTATTAGCAACTGTTGGAATATGAATGGACTACATTGGATAACTTATTTTAATACTAATTATACATGCTAAACACTAATATGCAAAGCATACATTATCACAGAGGACATGGTGTTGGCATGGAGATAAAAGCAAACAGGTACAGTCTGAGTAAAGTCTTGACAAGGTGTGTAACACTTAAATGTTTCTCTTTAAAGCCACTAAAGACTCCAGCCCTCTGTGATCACTTTTAATAAAGGTTTCATCATCACAAGATACCTACAATCACAACTCAAAATAGCAAGTTTCAAGTGTATGCAGGTATTAGTTTCTAAAAATGCTTCAAGAAATTCACAGCTGACCTAATTACTTAGCACATGCTTTGCCGATTTCCCCAGATGGAGGTGAGTTGAATGGGCAGGTGTGTGTTACTGTGTGAAGGTGTACGTGTGGGACTGCTATTTTGATGTCACTTACGTGCCTGCTCTCCAAGGAGGCTATACGTGGAGGGGTGAGCAAACCGGCCTCACTGAATGGCAGAATTGGGCCAATTAAGATGTAACTAGAGCATATACACACAACTTCATACACACAGAGAGAAACATGACTGCTGGAGCTGTGGCTCTGACCTGACCTGACAATAGCCCTGTGGACACACCGTTGTGCTTTTCCATACACACATTTTTATTTCTGTTCCACATCTAGCAGGCACTTAAGCAGGTACTCTGTCTGTTTTCTGTCTACAGACACACACACACACACACACACACACACACACACACACACACACACACACACACACACACACACAGACTGTATGCATACAAATCCGCTGCAGCTCTCTGTCCTCCCCTCCCTCTCAAAACAACATACTCACTGCAGCACTCTTTCCTCTCACATAGAACACACACATGCATATCTCCTGCTTGTATATTGCCAACTTTTCGTCCCCGGTCATGTGCTTTCCATCCCGCTGGGAGAACCGAGTGATCCCCCCCCCCCCCCTCCAGTGGAAATCTACTCGGTGAACATTCAAATAAAACATCGGCTATATTCTCTTCCTTGCACACTCTGACTCTGTGCATGCTCAATGTCACACAAGGCTAAGAAAGGCTTCAGAACATCTGTAGTGGAATATTTCTCCTCTACTTTACATCCCAACAGGGAGTTGTTAACATAGACTACACAGCCCAGTGTGTTTCTTTTGTGTCTTCTCACATTTAAAATGAAGCAAACAAAGTCTTGGATCTTGTTTGTGTGTTGTTTCGTTTTGTTTTTTTGTCTTGAAAGCCCGTCTGTCTGTCTGCCTGCCTGCATTCCTGCTGCACCAGCAGACACAACCGCAACAGAAATTCTCAATCCCGATTCAGGCTCGTTCAATTATTCATACTGCTATTGCGGTGCTCAGGCACAGAGAGAGAGAGAGAGAGAGACAGGGAGGGAGGGGGGCAGCAGTGAAGTAAGGAAAGGAGGGAGGGAGGGAGGACTATAGACAAGCAAAGGGGGGGTAGTGGTGTTCCCTAAGAAAGGCAGCTTTGGAGATGGAATATGTATATGTGCCTGGTGGCAGCATCTACTCTGTTTCACTCTACTCCATTTTATCTTTCTCTTTCACGCCCTCTCTGTTTCACCCCTCTTCCTTGTATCTATCCGTTTCTTATCGGTCTCACTCAGCTCCATTTGCACTTACTTTTCCCCCCTTCCCTTCTCGTCCTCTATCTCTTGTCCATCTCACTCTGCCGCCTTTCTCTTTTTATGTCCACTCGTTCTTTTCCCCTTCTACTTTTTCAGCATCTTTCCTGTTCACCTCATCTGTCGCTCTCTATCTTCTTTATTTACAGATCCCTCTTCCACTCTCTTCCTCTCTTCTTCCTCTCCCTGTGACACCTGAGTATCCCCGTCCCTCCTCCAGGGGCCCTGATCACACGAAAAGCCCCTTCCATCTGAGTCCTCCTGAACTCGAGGGAGAGCTGCAGTGGTAATCGGGATGAAGCTGCAAACTCATCCGAGGACACTTTATAGTGCTCATGCTGCTGGCCTTGAATATGTGATCACTCCCTGTACTTAACCCCCTTTGGGAGGTTACATCATCCCACACTCCACCGACCCCTTTTGGGGGGGGGGGGGGGGGGGGGGGGACGACAGAACGACAAGTCCAGGACCCACATTTGTACCTTTTGACCTACCTGTCTCCAGGTATCTCATTTTCTTTCTTGTCTCTTGTGTTTTTTTTTCTACTTTTCCTCCCCTCTGATCTTCTTGTCCACACCCTTTTTCTTGTAGGTTTTTTCAATGCAGCAGACCACTTTTAGCCCCCCCCCCCCCCCCCCATCCCTCAGTTATGGAAATCACTGGCCTTCTCTGGTGGATGGCCCGTTTCTGTGAGATATGGGCTGTAACTGGCTCCCGAGAGACACAGAGAGAGAGGGAGAAAAGAAGAAGGGAGAGATAGAGAGAGAAACAGAGACAGACAGAGAGAGAGAGAGAGAACATGAGAGAGAGAGAGAGACAGAGAGACAGAGAGAGACAGAGAAGGAGAGAGAGAACATGAGAGAGAGAGAGAGAATGAGAGAGAGAGAGAACATGAGAGAGAGAGAGAGAACAAGAGAGAGACAGAGAGAGACAGAGAGAGAGTGAGAGAGAGACAGAGAACATGAGGGGGAGTGAAAATAATTTGTGGGGAATGTGGGAGGGTGAACATGCAGGAGGGGGAAATAAAAAGCCTACGCCTGCTTAGTTGGGTTCACAGTGAGAGAAATAAAGATGATGAAAAGGAATGAAGATGAGATGGGAATATGAGAGCAGACTGTAGGAAGAAAATAAGAGAAATGGGTAAAAAGTACAGAACAACGAGGGGACCAACAGCAGTGTCATCAGAGACTACTGAAACTGTTCACATCTTCATTTTCACTAAACAAGCTCTAGTAATAACACTGATTATGTAAAGCACTCATTGCTTGATAACATAGCCTACTAACTAACCATAATAGCTCATATATAACTATTGACCTGTTGACTATATTTATGACAATATAAATAGTTTCTAAGAACCTTGCTACCTGACAGAGAAACATTTATTTTCTCTCTGACCCAGTTCAACACTCTTTTCTTTTCTTCAATTAAAGAAGACTCAATGCAAAGAAATAATGATTTTTAAATTAAAAAAGAGATTACTGTGATTATCGCACTTTTTTTGTAAATGTAAGGTCTTTCTTTATTAAAAATGGCCTTTTATTGAATTTCGACTGATAAATGATTTATTTGAAACCAACCAAGAAGAGATATTTTAACTCCCTGAACAACTCAGTTATGTAGTTATTAAAGCTGTGATTATCTACCAATCATGTTGAAACATTCTTTCTTCACATTCCATGGTGAATTTTTTTTTTCTTACTTAAAGAAAAAGTTTCTCAGTGCAAAGTCTCCCTCTGATGAATCTGTCACTTTTGTCTCCCTCACAGATCTGATTTCAGTGGAGGCGTTAACCTGAGACGACCTTTCAAATGGGATCAGAACGGCTGGCTCAAAGACTCCGCCCCCTCACCTTCCAAAAGGCATTCCTCCATGTTCCTCTTTGACATCCTGTTGTCGTGAGTCAGCCATACATATTTCATCGAGAATTCAGCAAGGGGTAGGTGGCAGTGGGTTAAGGCTAGGCACATTAATAAATCAAAGCAGATCGGAAGTGGCATGGCGGGATTTCAAACAGAGTTGGAGCTGTATTAGTTGTTTTCTTTTTTTTACTTCCACTGAAACACAGCATGTCCAAACATGCTTTATGACTCTTGATATTTGACCCTATAGCTCAAATCAAACTTAGAATAAGGCACAAATAAGTACCTCGTTGATTAAAACAAAGATAATACACAGAGGTCCAGTGACTGAGGGGACACCGGTATTCACCCAGGGGAGACTCTACACCACAGAAGGAGGAAACACCTGAGAGCCCCTGGTGCCACAGGCAAGAGCTTCCATCTGTGGAGAGTGAGGTTATAACTCTGCGGGGGTTTCAGATCAAACGTTCACTTCAAAAGACTTCCTGCATCACACAGACCGGTGTGAATTGTCAGGATTGTCCAGACTTGTTTGTGATGCAGTCACACTCACATTGACACTGTGCATCCTTAGGCAAAGTTTCATTCTGGGTGATTTACTCACAGAGACAGATTTAACACCATGCGGTAGTATGAAGAGAGAAAACATTAGATGTGATACTAATGTATGATGTCAGGTGTAAAGTTCATTCATAACCTGTCAAGTCAAAACAATAAGGTTTATATCATGATAGCTTTATGTAGCTACATTCTGAGCCTTCTTCCTGCTCATCTGACAGTAATGACATTCAAATAATGGCATTACTATAATGTGCTCCTATACTCCATCCATCCATTTTCTTCTGCTTATCCATAGAAGGGAAACCGGAGGGTGTGCTCCAATTATCGGGGTATCACACTTCTCAGCCTTCCGGGGAAAGCTTACTCTAGGGTGCTGGAAAGGAGGCTCCGGCCGATTGTCGAACCTCGGATACAGGAGGAACAATGTGGATTATGTCCCGGACGTGGGACAGTGGACCAGCTCTTTACCCTCGCAGGGCTTCTTGGGGGAGCATGGGGATTTTCTCATCCAGTCTACATGTGTTTTGTGGAATTGGAGAAGGCTTTTCACCGTGTCCCTCTGGGGATCATGTGGGGGACACTGCGGGAATATGGGGTCATTGGGGCCGTTGGTACGAGTCATCCGGCCCCTGTATGACCAAAGTGGGAGCTGTGTCCGCATCCTCGGCACAAAGTCAGACACGTTCCCAGTGCGTGTTGGCCTCCGCCAGGGTCGCCCCTTGTCCCAGCTGTCCCAGCTGTCATTGAGAGAGAGTCGGGGTTCACCCTGGACTGTTCAGTCAATCAAAGGGCTGACATACACCGTATAGATGCTGACAACTAGCCACATTCACATTCACACCTTTGGGCAATTTAAAGTCACCAATTAACCTAGCGAGCATGTCTTCAGACTGTGGGAGGAAGTACCCGGAGAACCCACGCACGCACGTTGCCAAAGTGGCAACACAATTGATTCCAGTGAGCAGTTTAGCTTGTTGCTACGTCTTTTCTAACAAAGAGGGTCATTATTAGAAAGTTGTACAGTAGGGTGCCTCCTGTTGGCATGCATATTTGAAATGCATATTTCAGTTCTTTCAAAAGTTCTCTGCACAGTTGCAGATAAAGTCAAACTTTATTTGCCTTACTTTATCAGCTTTTTTGTACAAATGCAAAGTGCCTTATTTTGAATGTTCCCATTTCTACTTCTAGGAAACTTCTGTCTTTCATTTGCATCTCACATTGTCATTTGCCGAGGATATTTTAAGAGGAATCCATTTTTGTCTGACCGTTTTGCAAACTGCTACTCTCTTTCAGCCAGTGAAGCCCACTGAGACACGCCTATTCAGGCTATGGAGGGAGGAAATAACACCTCACTTGTTCAAAGTAGGTGGCTAAAAAAAGGAGTTGATCCTCTGAGTATGGACCTAGACAGGTCTTCATTTAGTGGAGAGTTTTAGTCTCACAGTGAGTCCTGAGCTGTGGAGCAGCCTCCTGTCATGGCCCTCATCCACCTTGATCCCGGCCTGCCCAGGAAGCCTCATTATCCTCCCTGCATCCTTCCTGGAAGCTTCTGCTGATCAGTAAATGCCACAAGTTTCACTCCCTGCTGCCTCTGGGAGTGTTCACCATGGGAGGAGAACAGAGAGGAGGAGAGTAGAAAAAGAGAGAAGGCTTTCTTTCTTTCGTTCTTTTTTTCTTTCTACCTTTGGACAGAGCGTGCGTTGGCACTCCACTTTGAGGCATCTGCTGTGAGACAGATCCCCTCTTCCCATTTTAAGTTCTGGAGCTCCGCATGAAGCAGCTCCAGCGGTAAGAAATAAACAGGCGGTGAAAAGTCCAAAGACCTCAGCATTTTACTAATATTTGCAGGGACACGCAATCTTTCAAAAGACCAAAATCTCCTTAGTTGTATTTGTTGAGCTCTCATTACAAGGTGCTGCTTTGTCACCTCAATGTTAACAAGAGAAATTGCAGCAGTTCTGAACTGAAACATTATTCCTGTCTTGCCTCTGCCACCGGGGACAGCTTATGAATTAATGAGATGTCAGCAGAGATGTCACGTCTTTATCCACTCAATCTCTCCAAAAGAAAAAAAAAAACAAGCTCCACAGAGGAATTGATATAGCATAGCACCATGAATCTTGTCTGTCTGTGGGGGGCTCATCTTTAAAAAATGCTTGCTCCTTCTGTTTTGTTATGACAGATGTACATCTGGAATAAAATAAACAATTATCAATCAGATGAACCCACTTTTGTAGACTCAGAGTTGAATTGAGCTCTGATTTCAATTAGAATTTGTTGAACACTAACATTGCTTGGTTCTTGAAGTGTTTCTTTGTTTTGCATTCATGGTGTGGTTTACCTTCATCAAGGGCTCTTGATATTCATGCTCAATAACGTCAAGAGTGAACATTATTAGATATTTAGGAAGTTATTTACCGCTGATATAAGATGGGTCTAGTTTTAAAAACAGTTGGATATTTTGGTGAATTGATTTCCTCAGTGTTTCTGCAGAGAAAATATTCTCTATTCTATATATGAGGCCAGGACAGGGATAGCTTAAAGCATAAACACTGGGTACAGACCCTGTAATTCTTTTGAGAACGTAATTGCACCTATTGCTCCTTAATGCATTGATGGTGATCCTATATTACCCAAACTGCTAAGGATGGAATCAGGACACTTCTCCTCCGCAATGGTTGCCATCTTGGCGATGAAGGGATGGACAACTCATCTATGCTGATGATGCTCCCAGTTGAACATGCCCAGAAAACCTCTCGAGGGCCACCTCAGCTGGCCCCTTTCGATGCGAAGGAGCAGCGGCTCTACCCTATCTCTAATGCCGGGCTCAGCCACCCTTCTGAGTAAACTAATTTAGACCACTTGTATTGGCGATCTCATTCTTTTGGTCACTACCCACAGCACATGACCATAGGTGAGGGTTGGAATTTGAATTGATTTTCTGGTAAATCATGAGCTTAGACTTCTTGCTTAGCTCCCTCTTCATCAGGATGGTTCACCACAGTGCCTCCAATACTACGGCTGCCCCACCAATCCGCCTGTCATTCTCGCCATCCATTTTACACTCACTCATGAACAAGACTCTGAGATACTTGAACTCCTTCGCCTGAGGCAGAGACAAGGGAGATCAACACGTACAGGGAACATGTGTGATGTCTGTCTAGGCTCCATCAGGGGGATATCCGTCACAATCACTTCCCCTTCCAGTGTATGAAAATTGGCAAACTAAATCATAATTAAGTCTCTGCTGATAGAAATTTGTTTTTTCTATTGTAATGAGTAATTAACTTGAAAACTAATGACGTGTCTGTAAGCCACAGCTGTGACTTTTGTTTTATTCATATAACCTTAAGTTGTAAATGGTTAACTTTATACTTGCCACACATTAACATACTTGATAGATTTGTGAATGTATGTTAGGATTTGGCTTCAAGCATGACTTTGCAGAAGTACAATCTCACAGAGCGGGCTGCAGACTGTTAGTTAGAGCGGGCTGCAGACTGTTAGTTTTTTTTTACTTTCCCAGAATAAATTAGATGAGGTCTAAAAAATAAATAAAGTAGGACACCTCCTCTTTGTCTACAACATGAATATAGCATCTGTTTACATTGCCAGGTGAGGAGATGTCCTACAATATTATGCTCTCCCAGCAAACATTATATAAATGTACTGTGCACCGAACAAGCTTTCAGAAGTTTCTCTCCATGTTCTTTTCTTAGCTCTTATATCTGCATTAAGAACCCATGTTTTATTCTTCAAAGCAGGTGTCACTGCTGGTATTGTTGGTTTTTAAGAGTGGACCTGATCTATGTGTCTGACACAATCAAGGCTTACGATCATCCTTTAGGCCTCCTGGATCTATTTTTGTGCATGTTAGATTCTGCACAAATAGTGTCTGGAGCTCAAATGCAATCGTGTTGTAGCAATCTGTCAGCCAGGGCTTAGCAACATTATCCTGACGGAGTATCAGATGAGGGTAGTAAGCAGACCTGGTGATTATGACTGTGGGCCCATTGATGGGCGATGTGTGTGGCGTCATCTGACCCCCTAAAACCTAAGACAGTTTTCACTCATCTTATAAAACAACCTGCTGCTCTGGTAGTTTTTTTACGTTTTCTTTACTATGTGCTTATTCAAAGTAGTTTGGATTGAAACAGTTGAGTTTGTTATTATAGCTTCACAAACATGACTCTCCTTTTAATTTAAACGATTTCAGCGTGCACTTGTTGATGTCCTAAATATGGTTGGGAGTTCTTCTACAATTGATATTTTCTATAAATGTAATTCGCTGATACACTCTCTGTTTTAGGATCAATCTGCCAACATGGCTATGGGACAGAATAATCAGCCCTGTGTGTGTTTGTTTGTTGTCATTCATGTCAAAGACTCTTGACCCTGGCTGCTTTCTGCTGTGCATCCTAGGAGATTAAGGTGACGCAGATTCTCTCTTAGCCAAATGATATCCGCTTCCACATCAGGCTTAAGAACAGGACATAGTCCTCTGCAAGGACCTAATACCTGTTAACATAACGTGTTTGGTAGAAGGCATAACTTTTTCTAAAAACATCCAGTAGTGAGTCAGGTGTAGAGGCTGAAAACGTTGGAACGGTTGAAGTTTAAGTCTTCAAAGCAGTTGAAGCGATTTCATGAGTATAACACAGAAGTCGTTAAAACACAAACATTTTGATAATTTGACAATTCTGCTGAAGTTCACTAAAGTGTATTGATGGGTGTGCACTTTAATCACCTGTATCTGTTTGATTGTCTGTTTGTTTGTTTGTTTGTTACAGTGACAGCTGTAGTGGTAACTGGTAGTTAAACAACAACAACAACAACAACAAAAGGAGCTTTTGGATGGATAACTGCTGGAGGTAAAAATAGATCTTCATGGGAGATAATGCTATAATTCCAATAACATTGTTTGTTGACATTTTCACTTGTTAGTGTAAAGTTCAATATAAACATTCAAACACAATTTATGGACCTTTGTTACCTTCCA
Organism: Labrus mixtus; assembly: GCF_963584025.1. Lineage (NCBI taxonomy): Eukaryota > Metazoa > Chordata > Actinopteri > Labriformes > Labridae > Labrus > Labrus mixtus. Next base: position 3,785,392 of record NC_083613.1, read on the forward strand.
ATCCTGATGTACTCACTGTATCTACTTTGGAAGAAATTGAAAACTAACATGATTTGTTCTATACGCTGATAGAAGTTGAAATGTCAGCGCTAGCATTTTAAATGTCAGATTTTAATTGATGTAAATCAACTTAAACCAAACTCCTCAGTGTCAGCTGAAGTTGAAGGGCAGGAAAAGTTTGTAATAATAGTTCTGTGAGACCCTAGTTAATGTGCAGGACATTAAGAACTCTATCTTTAGATAAAATGCAATATTATTATGTAACAAAACTGAATTTAGGATCAAAAAGTTGACTTATTGTTGAAAACAATATTTTGACACTGTGAGCGTTTCCCAAATGTCTCATCTAACAAATCCTATTATTCTAATGCAGTGCTTTCCCCACTTAATGTTCAAGTACACGGTGAACAAGTGTCTGATTTAGATGCAGGAAGTGTACACAGTCACATCTCTTTTATGCAAATATTTGATGCTACAGCAACAGGTCTTCTGAGTACATCGATGATAAAAGTCTGGCTTGAAGTGCCTTCATTTATAGGTCCGGCTGCACTCACTTAAACCAGGCCGCTTATATGACGGTGCACTTTCCTCCCCGAACAGTCTGGCTGTCTTTAGTGCAGGCACGGCATCTCACAGCAGCAACAACAGAACCATGAGTGGGTTATGTCTGCAGTCAGCACTGCACGCAAACCAAGCTCACAGTTTCACTTTGTCTCTCTGTGTGACCTTCACTGACTTTGTAACTTAACAACAAATAAAAAGAGCACAAAAGGTATGAAAATGTAAGAAAAGTTTGATAAGGAAAGGTAAAAAAAGGTGAAAAATGTCCCATACGACCAGAAGTGCTTTCTCCTGCAGACAATGTTCACTCTTCCCACCTTGCATGTAGCCGAAAGCAAGAATGCACTGTGACATTAAGTATCACAATTTTATTACAAAAATTAAATTCTTCATCTCTCAGTTTTGCCATGCTTGGAGCATATAACAATACAGTAAAAAACCCGGACCCAGAGAAGATATTAAAGCAGATTTCAACAATGCTTCCACAGCACTCTGTCATTCATGCTGTTACTATACAAATACTGTAACATTCCTAATACAGAGTAGTACAAACACCTGCCAAAACACATCATGTCAGATAACAAACTGGAATTAAAGTACATTTACCAGAGAAACAAGAAACTCAACCCAGCTCAGGAAAGAAAACAAGAAACCCAAGAAACATTGAAATTGCAACTTATAACATACTGAATGTGCTGAATGTTTGTACCAGCCCAAGGCACCCAGGCTTTGTAGCAATGTTGGCAAGTTAACGACATTCTTACAGAAAACACTTGAAGCAAACGACGATTACAAATTGACTTGTACCACAGTCTGACTTTGCAGTGTCCTTCAACGTACCCTCCTCTCCTGGCGATCTCTTTGTCAGTCACAGTGCAAGTTCCGGAGGGGTGGGAGGGGGGGGGGGGGGGGGGGCAGTGTGTGTGTGTGTGTGTGTGTGTGTGTTTGTGTGTGTGTTGGGGGGAGGCAGGAGGGTGGTGGCAGGGAGCTGTACCACGTCAGACATCATTTCACAGAGCCAAACACCGACAAGAATTGGATGGACAGCATAATCTCCCACTCCGGAGGGGGAAGGGGGGGTGGGAATGGTTATGTAATTCCTCCCTTGGATTGTGAATTGTCCGAACATAAGGCGCAGATTGCCAGTTGCCAGTCCAAGACGAGGAAAGCCAAACGAAAGCTTTGGTGTGCTTTCAACTGAACATCCAAGAAAAAAATAGAAGGAGAACCGGATACCAATACTTTCTCACTGAGGTTTTCCAAGACAATTTTTTTTTTCTCCTCAAGATGGAAAGTGTTGTTTTGCACAGAAATACCTAAGAATGATAGAAATCCCCAGATTGAAGCTTACCAATAACTCAAATAGTCTCTAACGAACGTCAAATGAAGACGAGAACGACGAAAGCTCAGAAATACAGAGAGGCCTCTCTTTTATGCAGTTCAGTTGTGGGAACGGCAGGGCTCAAATGTCCATTTGGTCGCTCCACCAAATATTTCAATGTTGCTCTCCGTCCAGGAGAAGACGTTGCCAGCCGGTGCTTTGCTGTTGCAGGTCGCCAAGTTGTAGATCTCTGCAATAGAGAGTTTCTTACTCCAGATATTTAAGTTTGCTAACTCTCCAACATAAGCTTGTGTCGCATCGAAGCCTCCTCCCAACGTGTCCTGTGGAGCAGACAGATGTAACCATGAGTTCTCAAAGTATATCAGAGCATACATCATCAGCAGGATAAGAGAAGGCTCAAATAACCAGGGTTTGCCAAGTGTTATGGATTTATGTACAAGGACATACATGACAGGATTATGTTGTAAGGCACATCCAGTAAAATGACGTTTGACCTCATTTATGGCTTTAGGTCTGAACCTATTTACCTGCCTTTGTTCAAATTTATAAATTAACCTTGGATTTAAAGTTTCCTTTCTTTTGATGAACTCCAGTCTGCAGGTCATTCACTTAGTGTAAACATCAGTTGGAGTAATTCTTGAGTATAAAAGAGTCGTTCAATAGTGAGGCTGCAACTAATGATTATAGGCAAATGTGCAAATCCAATTTCCAGACAAATTTCCCAACATGATTTCTTCAAATTACCAAACTTGTCTGCTTTTTTCATAAAATGGTTTATAAGATGGAACCACCATGAGTATGATCCTTTCCTTTAATAAAACTGACTAAAAATGTTTAAAAGAAAGTTTTCAATGATTATTTTTTCATAGGCTAGCCATTTCATCCCATAATTGTTGCAAGTAAACGTCATAATGGGCATATCTTTGTCTGTGGGAGAACTCATTTTCTCTGTTAATACAATGAAATGATTCAGGCCAGTTTAATAAAGGACTGTTATCCCAGTGAAGGGATGATACATTACACACTAATGTGAGCTGAAAGCATTAATTAGCTACCTCTTCAAAACGTTTCTACAATCTCATTTCATAAATATTCAAGCCTTTAATCTTTGACCAAAATGAAATGCATAACTGTGTCGGGATTTTTTCCAAAATGTGTGAGGCGATTAAAGCGCGGGAATTAAAAAAATCACTGATCTGAAAATGAAAAAAATCTCCACCTGCTCTTGTCCCAGGACCAGCACTCCGTCTGGTTTGATGGGGTGGTAGGGTGCCAGATTCTCCCCGCTGCCCCGCATCACTCCGTCCTGGAAGGCTTCCCACATCCCGTCACGGGTGGTCCATGTGATGCATAAGTGATGCCATTTCCCGTCATTGATGAGGAACGGCAGCTTTGCCACCTTGCGGAAGAGATTTTAAATTAGACACGTCTCTCTCTCTCTGGTGAACAATCTTTCTTTCACACTTCAGGAGGAGGAGTCAGTGAACTTCCACACCTTTTCTTTCCCTTACTCTAGTAGATTAACTTCCCCTCTATCACATATCTGTTCTTCTATAAAAACGTATTTTTCTTTTCTTTTTCTTTCCCAATTCCAGATTTGGAACTAAGAAATTGTCAGGTGACTCATCCAAGCACAAAGATGACTACATTAACGTTTTCATTTTCTTGCACCCTTTCTAAGGTGCACTTACATTCTGAATATTAAAAAAAGTACTCAGTAATTGCAGTACTTTTGTAAAAGCCATGCAAAGGGTAAGACATTTGTGTTAACACTTTGAAGTTACCTTGTCATTGATGAGAATCTCCATGGGGTTGTTGCCCCACTCGATCAGCACCAGCTCGTTGGCCTGACCTGGGACAGCATAGGAGAAGGGCGTCCCCACCCCAGGAGAGGCGTTGGACTTGATCCACAGACACACGCTGAAGGAGTACATCTCAGGGAGGCTCCTCTTGGCTTTGGCGTACATGTAGTTGGTTCTCAGGGGGAAGGTGAGCTGGAATTTGTCTGTCGGCCTGGTTTCCTTACCTAAACAAGAATGTCAGATATATTGAGATTTTCATACAAAGATTATACTTATAGAATTTTCCTCAAGTTTTAGGAGAATAACTTTGATGTCTACCCTCATAACTCAAGTATACTTTAACATACATGGATAAATAACTTTGTAAGATTTGTGATTTATATATGCGTCTCCTTAAATTAATATAAAAATTGCATTGCTGGAGATTCTGCTCTAGTTTTTTTGCGAGTGTTTTTTTCTCTGTTGTCTGTGGCTCCGTATCCTCCATTTCCCTCCCTCTTAAAAACAATAAATGCCTTTGAAAGCAGCCGGTGCGAGGCGCAACCTGCAAAGTTCCTCTGCGGACATATTTCCCTCTGTTTTGGTACTCGTGTGCACGTTAAACAGTCAGGGTTTTCGCTCATAAAAAAAACAATAACTGAGCGAGGAAAGTGCAAACAGGTCTTGAGATATGCAAAGCAATGCAGCTTTCCTCTCCTCCCTCATTCATATATGTGCGCAACGTGATGGTTGCGGCATTCCAAAACCTTCCAAGTGAGAGCTGCTGAATATTTCTGGGTTTTTTTTTCTTGTGAAGACTGAAATGCATTAAAGCTCAAAAAACAATTCAGTGAACTCCTAATCTTGTTCAGACTTCACGTAGAGCCTCTTTTCATTTGGCTTAAAAATCCAAACGCACCTTTCTCCAGGTCTGTGATGCGGTGGTGCAGAGAGGTGAGCGTGGACTCCACTCTGTTCCGCTGGTCGGTGTCGTTCCTTGCGCCCGGTTTGGTCTCCTCTAACGTGTTAACCCGGGATAGGACCTGCTTCTCCATGTCGTCTATCTTGTTCTGCAGCAGGTCTTTCAGGCTGTTCGCCTGCACGGTGTTGTTTCCTCGGCTGTACTGCTGCAGCGGACAGAGGGACACAGACAGTGGGTTAAAGCAGGACACTCTGAGTGAGGATAAACTCTCTGACACATGTTCCCTTTGCTCTGTGTGAACCTTCCAGCATCTTCCTAAGTACCCGTGCTGTTTGTTTTCTCCGCGTCACATTATTCTAACAGCAGTAACACAATTGGTCGTTACTTACATTACGATTTAGTTTCAGTAACAAATTGAATTTAAACTAAACACATGAAGCTCAATAGAAGAGGCTGCGAAAAGCAGACCAATACTCAGCAGTGAATAAGAGGCTTACGCCTAATTCTATTTAATAACCCGGAAGGCTAATTTAATGAACTTTTGAACTGATCCGTACAGCTGTCCTTCTCTACTTGCCTACCTCTAGATTCTCCAGTCTCTGTTTCAGGGTCTGTAAAGTCTGACCCAGCTGGGCCAGAGTGTCTGTTGTGCCCCGGGATACATCCCCCATCGTGTTCTTTGACCCCGGCCGTCTCCCCCCGGGTCCCGTCGCCGGGAGGCTCTGGCTCTCGCAGCGGCTCAACTTAGACGTAAGTTCCCTGATTGTCTCCTTTTGGTTCATTATTGTTTCCTTTTGCTGCAGCACGGTCTCTCGCAGCTGCATCACCGTGGTCTTCAGGTTCTCCGCCGGCCCGCTGTTCTGCATCGTGGCCGTGCACAGGTCCATATCCTTCGGCACCGACGTGCAAATAAACTGCGTCTGTCCGAAGTCTTGCGCAGAGCTCCCCACAACAACCAGGCAAGAAAGTAGAAAAAGTTTCTGCGAGGATCCCTCCATGTTTCCAGTCGTGCAGCGCGGGTCAGAGAGTAGAGTGTGTGAGGTTTCAGCACCACGGAGCTGTCCACTGAAGCTGTGAGCTCTGCCGTCTGTGAGCACTTTATATAGCGGACATAACGCAGCGCAGATTCACCGCATCACTGAGGGGAGGCAGCGGGCTCTGCTGTACTGAGTCCTGCCCCTTATTTAAGGTCGTCCTCGCTGTTTGGAAAGGCACCTACCTACACAGCTCGTCTTCTACAACAGTGAAGCGCGCCTACACTGTCTAAAGTAGTAACAGACGCTGGTAAAGACCACGCAACAGAGGAAGAAACTGTCACGACATAAGAGTATTCACACCTTTTTTATAAAGTGAAGCAAGAAAGAGTGTTTTAGTGTCCAAAGTATACATTTTAGAAAATGATCCTACAACTAGGCCTAACTTAATAACGAGTAGGTATTTATATGTTTGGATAAATGTTTGGGGATAATTATTTATAGAAGTACAATAGCATGTTTCTTTCTGAAATGTAAAACGTTGTGAAATTGTATTCAATGGAAAGCTAACTTTAAATGTTAGTTTGCAGTTTTAATTTAGACTATGTCTAAATTTGATTACATTTTTGACTTTGACTACATTTTTGTCAAAACTGCAGCTCAGCTGGTCTATTTTTTTAAATCTATTTTTTTAAAATCTATATTGTGGTATCTATCTATTTTTTTGTACATTTTTAATTTTAATTTTTTCATTTAAATTGTACTGTGTTCACGTTTTGTTTGCTCTTTGCTGCTGTAACAATGTAAATTTCCCCGTTGAGGGATAAATAAAGGATTAACTTATCTTATCCTATCTTGTCAAATCATTTCGGCCTCTTATATAAGGCCACATGTAGTCCAATAGATCCTACTTCACAAGGGTCACTGTCCTTAAATATCTGGTGAAATGATGACTAATTGTTCATGTAAACTAATATCAGCAAATACTTAATAACTGTGTTGAGTCTATTCTATTACGTCATGGATCGTGCCACTGATAAACTACATTTAAGCATTCACCATCCTCTTGTAGTAGACCTGTGACTAATTGGGTTTGTTTTTAGCCCTTCATTGGTGCGTGGCAGCAGCAAAGCGTGGCGTAATTATCGGTCCACCTTAAATGATAAGTCGTTTCCCAACTCATCCACATAGAAGAGAGTGTCCCACGGTCGGAGTCCCCCACTCCCCCACCACCAACACAGCCTCCCCCTCTTCTTCCTCATGTCTGCTTTCACATCAGATAATGTGATTCAGAGCGTTGCTTTCCAATAAAGGCACAACAGGTTAATCCTACACGCTGTGTTTATACGTGTTGTAATGTACAGACCATATTTCTGTGTATATTTCTGAGGAAACACACAAACACACAGGAGATGCTCTGAGCTCCCCGGATGTGTTGATAACAGGCTAAACAAGAGGAATGCTCTTAAATGAGGGAGGAATGTGCTGGTTATTAAACATCACTACCCCTCTGGCTCCGACTTTGATGAATAAGATACAGTGAGAGTGAAATGCTCCAGCTCTCTGCCATAGATCAACAAATGATGAGTGATGGCACACTGCTGTAAGGGAACAGTCTGACCCAAACTAAACTTCAAATGAACTAAAGCTAGATTTGATATAATAAGATGCAGTGAGAGGCAATAAAACAGAAATTATCCAGACTCTGTAAAAGCAGAAGGGTTTTTTTCTATCATAACTTCACCTACTTTCAGGGTGCATTGAGAAGGGAAAAAGTATTGAGAGGTAAAACAAACAAATGTAAAGTGTTTCTGGAGTTTCAAAAATACATTTTTAATCATCATTACATTTTAGGGTGCACCCAGTGTAATACTAAATCTTTCCTGTTTATGCTTATCCTATAGCTATACATTAAAGGTCACGTATTGTGCAAAATGCACTTTACAATGTTTTTCCAACAGTAATGTGTGTCCCTGGCTTGACAACAAACCCCCAAATGTTGAGAAAAGTACATCTTCTCCATCTTTTTGCTGCTCCACTTTTCAATAAATTTGTGCTGAAACAAACTGTTAGGATATTTTCCCTTCATGACATCATAAAGGGCGATAACCCCTCCCCCAGATGGGTGACACTCCCACAGCTAGCTGTATGTTCTGCCCTTCCATCGTAAACAATAGGACATGTGCAAAAAAGCCCAAGACACCCCAAGCCCTTCCAGACTGGGGGCGTGGTCAGACACAGCTCATTTGCATTTAAAGCTGTAGACACAGAAACATCCGGTTCTGAGCAGGGCTGAAATAGAGGGGTTTATAGATAGATGATAACATACAGGATCGGAGTAAATCTTTTGGCAAGAAACTTCACAGACGTGTTTTGGGAAAATCTGAGACTTAATTTAACTTGTTGAAAAGGAGGATAATATGTGACCTTTAATAAAAATACTGGGCATTTTATTTTATTCCTCTAAGCCTTTGAAACTGTTCAAACAAGCAGTATTTGTATCAATCATCAGCTCTGTATCTCTACGTGACTAGAGAATGTTGAGAAGGTGAAAAGCCTAAAATGTTTTAACATCCACTTCATGGGTTTTTACAAGGAAGATTTTTGGCTTCTTTTTGATTTCAACCAAGCTCAGTTTTTCTAAAATTGTACAGTTGAGCTGTTTTCTATTTAGTCAATTTACAAAAAGTAGAAATCCTTCTAGGGTCTTAAATACTTTAACCAAGTACGAAGAAAGGAAAATTAACCAAATTGTTTACAATAAAAAATACATGAAATATCCCCTTGACTGTAAGTAAAGCCTTAGGGGCTTTTTAAAACCTAGCAGATTATTATATAAACTATGTCAGTGTTAATATTTAAGGAGTTAAAATAATTAGAAGGTCCACTCAGTTCATCTTCCTGTGCCTTCTTATATGTTCATTTGAAGTGCTTCTCTGTAAGATTCAATCTGTCACACTCTTGAATGTCCAGCATAATTCTACCCTCTACCTGTATCTATATTCACAGTCATCAACCATTGCACCACTAGTCCCACAATGGAGTCGTTTTATAAAAGTCACAGGTTTCCCGCCAACTGAAGAGCTCCCGCCTGATCTGAGACAAATGACTTCACCCTCGCTGTCAAATCAATTTGGCAGAGCGTAGCTTCAAGCGGAGCCATCAAACAGAACACAGGAAACAAATGCACAGCTGAACATTTTTAACAAGTTCTTTAATTTAGCTCAGTTGAATTTCAAGAACGTTTTTTTTTTTTTTAGAGTTGTGCATGATTTGGCTTGACCCACTGGCTAAGACGGGATGGAAATTGACCCAGCAGTCTTCCTCCATTTGTTTAATTATCGATCCAGCACGTTGTAATCAGCACGGTGCCAAGCTGAAGGCGATAAGCAGCAGATATAACAAATGGTTAATGGCAGGGTCTAATTGCCAGGGTCCAAGACGGACATGAAACAAATCCTTATCTCAGCACATGCACATTAAAGACGGAGCAATACTTGTCATTAACGCTCATAGTCTGACAGCTGCAGATGAACAAGCAATGCTTCATTCATAATCATCAGCAGTACAAAACTCGTTAAACAAATGGGAGCAAATGAAGAAGCATTTCATGTGCATGATTTCATATTGATGATCATGCTGAGCAGTGATTCCCACGGGGACACAGTCCACCTCTGATACAGTCAAGTCAGAATCAGCGTGTGCAGCTGGCCTCATACACGACTGTACATCTATTCAGTATTCATCTCCTACCCCTCACATTAAAAAGTGCTGCAGCAGCATCACGGTCAGCCATGTTTCCTCTGGTTCTCATCATGTGCCTGCCACTTATTCTGCTTTAACACTGAGAAACATTGCTTTGAAAGTCAATCAGCTGCCTGGCTGATTTTTTCTATTCCTATAAAACTTGTTGGCCTCTCTGACACAAATAGTGGAAAATATGTGTTAAAAGAAGACCCACATTACAGAAAAGTACTGATCCCTGCACATCACCTCACACCCATCATCCCCCCACCACTCCTCCTGGTCATACACACACACCTCTCATCCACCTGTATTATTGTCCACTGCACCTAAATCTGTATAGTATGTTCATATCACCTCAATAAGTTATCGACCTGTACAATATGTCCATATTCTGTTTATTATCTGTAATCTAGTATAGCATGCTCACTGCACCTTAATCTGTATATTATAATCTGAAGAATATATTTATATTTATAGCATCCCATTAATCCATCCACATATACCCAATAATTCACGTTTTTTGTCTACATCTGTAAATTCTGTAATTACTGTACATAGCACAGATTCTTGCCCTTTCTGCTTATTGCACTTCTGGTGAGATGCCAAACCTCATTTCGTTACTCTATACTTGTATATGTGTAATGACAATAAAGTTGAATCTCATCTCATCTCATCATCTCATCCAGATTCTTTACTGAAGTAAAATTTGAAAAGTATTGGCTCATTCATGTACTCACAACATAAAATCAAAAAGTCGCCCTCTGAAGGACATTTCTACAGGATGTTCCAGTGACATATTGATTAAAATGATTAAAAAACAATATACCTAAAATAATAAAATATTGACTTGGGTTGATTCTTTTGTGTTTGTTACAACATTAAGTCCCAAAAATTTAGTTGGAGTTGTGAGACATTATCTATAACTGAAGTGTTATATGTGCTTATACACAAATGCTTGTTTGTAGTGATTGATGAGGGCTAAGTGGTTAGCCTTTTTTTTTTTTTCTCTCCACCATGTATATAAGGAAAGCCCTCTGACAGGCAATAGATTAATTCTACTCAGACAACAATCAGAAACCAGAGGCTCGATACACGATAGAGCTCGTCCCTCACCTGCTGATTCCACATTTGTATGATAATATTTATTTAAAGAGATAACAGCAGTGTTGGTTGATTCCCTGTTGGTCATGAACATCACATCCACTGGACTCCTCTGCTCTATGAAACAGTTGCCTTCTCTTATCTGTTTAGTCTTTTACATCTCTGATCCATGACATGCACTTATTTATACTCCTGAAACCATCGTTTTAATGTGCTTCTGTCTCATTTTTGAAAAGCAGCAGAGTAATGCAAGAATGAACACAAACGAGTAAATCATCGCTAAACAATCAAAGCTAAGATAGCGAGCCATTTATTGAAATTGTAGGAAGTAGAGGATTTTTTTGTTGTTGTTTAAACCCAGGGAGTAAAAGTAAAAAGTTGTCAGAAAATAGTACTTGAGCGAAGCAGAGTTAAATGAAAACTCTACTTGACTATACAGTATAACATAGAGTCTAAAGCTGAGCCATTCACAGTTTTCCTCCAGTGTTCGGAGCACAGGGTCAGATCTACACATGCCTGAGCTGGACTCCAGGGGGCTGGTGTGGTAAAGGGCTGAAATCTATAATGATCAGTTGCTCACTGAATAATGCAAAGCTTTATAATAGAACCCACTCTCTAATGGCAGAGATAGATAAGAACAATTTCACACACTGGCAGAAAACTGCTTGCTTATTTTTCCAGCATCTGCAGAGAGAGATGATGGGGGGGGGGGTTTCACAGAGCTGCACAAACAAAAACAAAGCAATCCAGAAATGGAGAGGCAGAGGCTGAATAGGGGAATACTTTTTTATATTCATCATTGTACCACAATAAAGAAGACTCTATCCTGCTTGTCTTTGATCAGAATCCTTTGTTATTCTCTTTTTTTTTTTACAGCTCTAGGGAGCTGCCGTTTTAATTGTAAAACCTATTGACTTTCTGTCTTTGTTTGCACTGTCTAGGTTTTGCTTTACTTTCCCTCTGTACACCCCTCACTGCTTCACTTCTGTCTGCTGAGAATAAAGATGTGCTGCCAGGTAAGTGAAGCCTCAGCACAGCAGCTCCCCCCCGCCTCTGCTGCACTGACGTCTCCATTTCAGCTTTCCCACAGAGAAGGAGATGAAGGGGGAGTCAGGAGGGAGTTGTCCAATGCACTTTGGAGCAGTGTTCTGCTATGCATGTTTTTTTCCAAAGTACGGAAAGGAATGGAGAAAAGAAGAAAGGCAGAAAAGATGAAGGAGTTTATTCAGTTTTATGAGTAGTAGTCACAAGTCGTAAATACATTGAAAGTTTGACCTTTGACTTTGTGATCAATTGTTCATAACTTTCCCCACTTGGACATTATTTTATTGATTTCCAGCGACACCACAGAGTCGTTCACTAACTTATTCCCCTCTTATTAAAACTCAAAGTGGCATAAACAAATACTGGTGGCATTATGCGTTCCACCGGGCGCAAAGCTAACCTCATCATAATTCTCCAAAGCCTGCACATTAGTGCTTTGCTTCGACAGAGCAGTTCATCAAGCTGCTTGTGTCGGCCTTGTTGGACTCCCTCCAGAAACACCATTCTACCCATTAGGCCTTTGCCACAACAAGTTCTGGCCAAAATGTGCCCAGAAGAGGAAGTGGGTTCACTTTATATCATCAAAAATTATGGTTATAATGATTCTGTCTTTCAGAAAGAGTTTTTTGTTTTTCACAAAGTGAACTTTGAGGAAAGGATGTTTTTGCCTTGTGTTAGGTGCAAGAGTTGGATTGCAAGATCATTTGTGTTTTAAGGCTCTCATTATTGTGACTTTAAAAAAAAAGTGAAATATGTTACGTTTTGATAATTTTATCAAATGTATCTATCTTAAACTCATCCACAAATGTTTAAATCATCAGGCTCGTCATGTGCTCTCTGACCTCACATTTCCAAGTGGCTAATCGTATGGAGACTGTAAAGGTGCCATTTGGTAAGGTTTCATCTGGAAAAACAGCTGAATTCTGTTCAGGGGATCTACATGTGGTGGAATGCTTTACCTGCAGAACTTAAACTGGATCCAGACTGGGCTCATTTAAACTCAAGCTGAAAGAGTTTTTAAAGAGGACTCAGTCTTGCAGTCATGTTTGATCTTGTACTTCCTGTTTTACTTTGTTATATTGAATGATAGTTTGGATCCTGTGTGGTTCTGTCTGTATTATTGTTGAGCTTGTTTGGTATTGTTTCTTGTGTATTTCTTGTTGAATTTTATGTATTTTAAAGGCCCATCTAAGGACAGGCATCCCTATAAGTTTAGGTCATAAATGCGGTATTGTTTGGCAACAGTTATCTTCCTTCATATTAAACAAACATTAAATATATACATAAATAAATACATTGGTTAAATAAAATGCATATTTGCCCTTGTAGATTTGTTGGAAAACAGTATATCATTGCCGGCCCAGATTCATGATCTTCCACTAAAACAAATGTAGTTTTAAAACAGGCAGTTATGATTCTGATGTTTTTAAGCTATCTCAACATTAGCCTAAGTGATTGCACAGGTGTGGGGTTCATAGACCAGCCAACTCCAAACAGAACCAGCTGATTCCTGAAAGTGAATTAACCACTGGCTATGATCTGCAAACCAGCTAGTAATAGACACAATGCTTATGAGTTAGAGCAAGCGATTTCTTCTCTTTTGGTAAATGTTAGCTCCTATCACTTAACTACATGCACTACTCTGCACCACCAATGATCCCAACCTGCTCTCAACCTGCAGCAAACAGCTGACCCTACAAATACCAGAGTACTAATAAGTAACAGTAAATTAATTTCCTGTAATCCCTTGAAAAATTACCAATTTATTCAGATTTGACTAGGTGAACACTAGCGACCACAGTTGGTTTTTAGCAGTCAGTTTGACATTATAATTGGCTCTTGTATCAGAGCATCAGATTGTTCAATAATTGGGTGATGTAGGGGAGTATTGAAACTTTCTTTCACCTACAGAAAGCAGACTTTGACATATTTCTCTGACCTATAGGCCTACACATAACCTCATTGGTAACTATCACACATAAGGATTCACATTCTAATATTTTACAAAAGCTAAAATGACAGGTTAAATAAGATACGCCTCTCTAAAAAAAATAGGTCAGGGTAATATAGCGAACATTTGATTAGTGACCTGCTGGCAGCGTCGACCCTTACCCACTTGGTGCCATAGGCTAGACTTTTGTATTGCAACCAATTCTAACATTAATTGCAATATTCCTACACTTAAATAAAACTGGCATTTTAAATAGGTGACAAGTTGCATATTCTTGGCTTCATTTGTACATTACTAGTGAGGGAATTTTATCAGATATATGGCCAATCTGGGAATAAATTCCTTACCAACCAATTTCTACACCAATGTGTTTCTAAAGGTGTCTAGTTACACATATAAAAAGATTTAAATTCAACTCCTGTAGGAAAATCCGTGAGAGCTGCTGAAACTTCGGGTACCTGGAACCATATTGGTTGAAAATTAGGAATTTTTCATTGTTGATTAATTTGATTGATTGTTTGATTCATCAATTATACATTTATAAATAGACCTATGAAGATACTTTATAATTCACATGCAACAGGCAACATTGATTTTCACCTAAACAAAGGGTTTTCAAAAGAGTGGGAAAAGTGGGCGTGGCCGTTTCTCTACCAATGAGTGGTTTTGGTTCAAAATAAATGATTGCAATGGATTCAGCATCCCAAATAACCCCTAAATTGACCCTCATATGCTATTTAAGGCACATGTAAAAAATCAAAAATTTCTAATTTTCATCCAATAGGGTTCCAGGTACCCGAATTTTCAGCAGCTCTCACGGATTTTCCTACAGGAGTTGAATTTAAATCTTTTTATATGTGTAACTAGACACCTTTAGAAACACATTGGTGTAGAAATTGGTTGGTAAGGAATTTATTCCCAGATTGGCCATATATCTGATAAAATTCCCTCACTATACTTATTAAGAGCATGGAAATTAATAACATTAAGTGTTGAACCATTTTCCTTCTTTTTCTTCTTATTATCTTCAACTTTTCTTTCTCACTCATTTCGCATTTGCCTACACTGCCTATGCCACGGGCCGGCTCTGCCTGCTGGATTTAAAATCAGATTTAAGTCGTTTTAAATAGTGGTGTTCTCCACAGTTACCTGTTGCCTGATTTCTGAGTGAGGGAGGCACGAGTGATTTAGGGGTTCAGAATGATTTCATTCGACTGCCTCCCTGACCCGTCTCTAAGAATTTGCTGTCTTGACACAGAAAGACATTTAACAAAACAATCTTCATTGGACAGACTCTCCTGTCTACTTTTGTGATTTAATACTTTTTCACAATTTGTGAGTCACTAAAGTCGGCCTGATGGAAAAGTGACACACGTATCCATGAAGACCACTCTCAAACAGGGGGTTTGGGTTTCAGACACTGTAAGACAATCCAACAAGCAGCTGATATCTAGAATAATGAGGCCCTCTGTGATTGCTTACGGGCCGTTCACTTTTATTACTACAGATAAATTCCCTTTGGTTTTGATCTATTTAATTCTCTTTTCACATCCATACGTGGCAGGATAGGGTTTAAAGAACCCTTTTGAGTGTTTTATTTTATTACTAAGATGGATTTTTCAGGTTAGGTAAATTAATAAATAGTTTACAGCAGCCCTTGTGTTTGTGTGAGGCAGGCCTATAACATTATCGCAACACTTCTGCTTCTAAGAGGTCACTTTTTCCCCGCGCTTGAAAATGTCAAAGCCAACTATTAGTGGGCTGGAAAAACCACACAACCTGACCTGTTTTGAGTTGTTCACCATGCAACACCATTCAGACAGAAATAAACATTTAGCCTTCTTACATTTTAGGCAGCGCTCTAATGGAGCAGCAGTTCCCTCAGAGCCCGGCGGTCTTAAAGACAAGCTGAAGCACTTTGCGTTTAGTGGCGGAGTGAGGCCATGGCACCGTGGGAGCAGGTGTGTTTTAGGACTCAATAATGTTGTGAAGATGAAACCCTGTAAAAGCAGAGGGGTCTGGAGTGGAAGAGAGTAATAGATAGAGTGAGCTCTCTTCACATCCCCCTCTCAATTACATCAAGTGACCAGAGCGTCCTTGTAAAATACAACTCTCTCTGCCGTGGCCCTCCTTTGCGCTCGGTTATTTCTCCCAAAAGGAGATTACATTTTGACTGAGGGGGAGGCGAACTTATTTTATAGAGAGGGGAAAGAGCTGAGGACATTTTATTAACACACCAAGTTTCTTTATTTTCAAGTGATCAGAACATGCACGGGGGGAAATATATTAAATGCCCGATATTGTTTTCTTGTGAATTTTTTCAAATAACAAATATGTAATAATAAACACAATTGTAGAGCATTATGCAAAAGAAAAAAAGAAGCAAGTTGCTTATTGCTCCACAGAAGAAGAGAAACAAAAAAGATTAATTAAAAAAAACATCATGTTTCAAAAAAAATTATAACAGTGTAAGAAAGGAACTGTACTTTAAAGGAAAGAAAATAAAAGAAAAACATAAAAAGAAAGGAACCATATACTGTATGACAGCACTCTAGACTTGTTTTTCTCTCCTCTGGCTTATTATTAATGTGTTTCTGTCAATGTGTCTCTTTTTCATCTGTCTTAAGAAGGAAGTGGGAAATGTCATAATGTAAATGTTGTGCGAGATGTCACATTACCCACACAGTTAATTAAAGCACAGTGTCATCATTGTTCACATTTGCTTTGTTTGCATTTTTAAAAGG